>NW_022987851.1:1214732-1497232 GCF_902827165.1 Trematomus bernacchii | reverse complement strand
GAACCAGACTCAGGAACAGGGTTTACGTCTGAAGGAATGGCTAATCCAAATTAATCAATCAATCAACCAAATGTATTTATATATTTAATAGCACAAATTACACATTTGTCTCAGGTGGATTTATCATAGGTAAAGCACACAACTCCCTATGTCTTTAAAACCTCAAAGCAGACAAGGGAAAACTCCTAAAGAAACCACAATTAACAGGGATAATGGAAGAAACATCAGAAAGAGCAACAGAGGAGGAAAGGGTGCACGTATTAAAAAAAGGGGTCACCTTGACAAAGTTTCTTTAGGAGTATGACATTGTATGGTAAAGTGTGTTGTTATTTCCGCTTTTCCTGCGGTTTCCCAATCTACGTCTAATGAACGTTAGCACATCTCAAACACTCACATAGCTTCCTCCATCTCTTAGCAACTCTCGCTAAATCGACAAATGTTTACACAGCAGCTTATTCAAGCAAAATGCAGGTTGGTTGCCAGCATATGGTTGGCTACCATGCTAAAGGCTAGCTGACTGGCGTGCTAGCTGGAGGCGGGGCAGGATGTTTCTGGACGTTTCCCTGCCCATTGCTCTGCCTCCATTTAGCGGTCACTCCTCATCCTGTGCCCCATGGCCCTGTGTTGCACTGGTTCACTCTTTAATCTGTGTCGTCTGATTGGATGCTGGGAAGGGCCCCCAAATTCTCCTAACTACACAAAAGCCGCTAGCTAGCGAGACTGAGGACCCCTTAGCTTAGTGGCTAATGAGCCGATGAGGAGGGGCCAATTTTAAAGAACAAACCTGACTCATCCTTGTCAAAGTTCAAAAGTCAATAATGCGTTGTAACATGCTGTTTAAGCAAAGGTCCTCATGGAAAAATCTGTTTTTTAGGCCAGTATTAAATGAAGTTGTTACATTGTCAATTAACAATAGGTTAGAAAAAACATTTGACAAAATACATTTCATTATTAGGATAACCACGCCCGCTTCCTGTCTTTTATCCACATTCAGATACAGACAGATCATGTTGTGGTTGAACAGATACAGATAATGACATATTTGCACACTTCTGCTACTGTAAATATCTTTGTTATTCCTCATGAAATTCACAACTGAGTCAGATTTCAGATGTTGTGCTGACAGCGGCCCTACCTTAAATTGTTGTACAGGCCAAGAGACACATAGTAAGAGAATGGAGAGAGTGTCAAAAAGAAGAAAGGGAAAAGAGAGGGGTGTGGGAAGAGAGTGTGAAATAGAAGGAGAGATAGAGTTGGACGAGCGTTGCACAAAGCACATAGCTGCAGGAGAGGCTTATGCTTTAGACGCCATGTCAAAATGCACTCTCTGCTGCTGCCTTTATCTCTCTCATGACTCTTCCTCTCCTATCTCTGTCCTCCTCTTCTTCTTCTCCCCTTCTCTGTGGTTTCCTTCCATCTGCATTCCTGTCCTCCTTTCTATCTCCCTTCCTCACCCCCTGCCTCAACTCTCTTTGTTTTCTGCCTATTTGTCATACTATGCCTTCTTTTTTTGCGAAAGCACAGGAGTATGAAGACGGCATCGCCACCAAGCTCATTGGTACTCCTCTCTGTCCTCCTCACACTCACACACATATACACACAAAACACCTCAGCATGGAAATTGAAATAATGATAATGTATCCCTCAGTCTGCATCAAAGTATTGCCACTTCAAAAAAATGCCGGCAGGCATGAAATGCAAACATGAAGCAGATGGATTGAGAAAGAGTCAGGAGAAAAGCTATGTGTGTGTGTGTGTGTGTGTGTGTGTGTGTGTGTGTGTGTGTGTGTGTGTGTGTGTGTGTGTGTGTGTGTGTGTGTGTGTGTGTGTGTGTGTGTGTGTGTGTGTGTGCACCCATGTGTGTATGTCTTTTTCCCTTTTACCGTCCTGCCTTCACTTTGTACATTGGCTGTAGCTTTAAGGCAGGAAGACTCTGTGTGTGTGTGTGTGTGCGTGCGTGCGTGTGTGTGTGTGTGTGAAACTACCTCTGGAGGAAATGTTGGGGATTTTAGCCTTTGCAGACCATTTACATGCATAACCATATAACACACAACAGGAAAGTGAAAACCCCAAAAGCAAAGACACACAATGATGAACATGTTTTAGGTGTGATAACGTCTGTTACTCTAGGACGGCTGATGTGTGATGTAAACAGATTTTATTCTAAAGTCTTCATTGCCCTGCATTCATTCTGCACAATTATATTCAGCAGCAATGCTAACCAGCTTCCTTGTCTTTTCTACAGAGACCAATTTGATTAAATGTCATCACTTTTTTTTTCTCTGTTTAATTTGAATCTTTCAATTTTACCAACAATTCATGACTGAAAATAACGAAGATATAAATAATTTTGTACGGTGTTTATATGTCTTGTGTAAACAAGTACAAGCATTAAATCAAGAATGCAAATTTACCATAATCCTAATGTCTGAATATTGATAAATGCCAGTGTAAGACGCCTACATCAGCTGCTCAGTCTGTTTTATGGGGAGAGCCTGTATGGCACATTTACTTTGGACATATTCAATATCACTATCGTAATGTCAAGTATTAAGGAGTCCTTGCAGTGTTTTATTTGGAAAATGTCTACACTCCCTCACCTGTCATCCCTTCATCATTTTGTCTCCAATATGTTTCCTGAACTTTATTATTGGATGACTCTGCATTGAAACAAGAATACAAGTTTAAAATCATATTTAATATACACATATTATTCTAATAAACAAATAGTGTAACCTATCTGCAGTGCTCTTTAATTGAGATGATAATTATTTGTTTTGTACATATTGACCATTATATTGTACAGAGTCACCAAAATGACATATTCGCAATGAAATCAAATATGTATAGAAAGGTTGTGTATGAGTGTGTGTGTGTGTGTGTGTGTGTGTGTGTGTGTGTGTGTGTGTATGTGTGTGTGTGTGTGGTATGAATCTCTTTCCTGTGTTTTCAACACCTACTAGAGAAAACTGTGTATTCATTATCTATGAACAAATATACAACCTATAAGAAGGGTCCAAGCCTTTGATCTTAACTGGATTTTTAATTTGTATTCAACTAATTCATTATAAATACAGACTACAGACAAGAAAATAAAGTAAGTTAAGGAGGGAATGAAGAACGCCTAACTTATGAAGAAAAATAGCCCTCCCATGAATTATCTAAAGACTTCAAATAGTACAACGCAATAACTACACACTTCATGATAACCAAGCTCAAAATCCCACCAAAACTAAAATCAATAAAATAATTATTAAAAGTCTTGAAGTAGCCCATAAGGCCTGCCAAAAGATCATATTTAAATTGATTCAAAAGATTACCCAAAAACCCTGAAAGTCTGTTTTCAATTCTAGGAAAACACGTTATTGTTAACTGAGATTTACATTAATTGGTGATCTGTTCAAATATACCTAAACTTTGATATGAATGTTGATGAGAAATAATACTTGAGAAATGTGGGTTCAGTCCATTCCATGTTTTAAAGGGGACCTATCATGCAAAATGCACTTTTTTATGTCTTTTATACATAAATATGTGTCCCCGGTGTGTCAGGGAACTCACGCAGCGTCAGAAAATAAAACCCTCTCCCTTTTCCTCCGTACCCAAATCTCTAAAAACGGGGGTACAACAGAGCTGATCCAGATTTGCGTCCGATATGACGTAATATCGGAATTGTAGGCTGGCTTTACACCCACGGCCCTATCAGAAACATTGCTATCAGAAACAATGCCGACTGTTTTGGACGTAATATGGTCGGTGCATGTTTACATTAGCATCACTAACACTCAGAGCTAACCTGCACTGCACAGAGCATGTGTGTGAAGAAGCAGGAAATAAAAAGGAACTCACCTTGTGGTATAACCGACAAGAGAGAAAGCCTTTGAGCTCCATACTGTTTCAGAAATAATCCTTGATAATCTATGATATGGCGTTTCATCACCGCAGTAGCTGCCGGTAGCATCTCCCGCATGAGTTCAGCCCACTCCCTTTTCTTTTATCAATTTTTTTTTTTTTAAAGCTTTATACCCCAAATCAGCACTTTTGAAACAGGAAGTGAAATAGAGGGATATGAGGCATGGCTAGAATGGGTGATCTGTTTGGTATTTTGAGCAAAACACTTCATATACATGTTTTTTATTTTTTTTTATATATCTGAGACCTATGCTATTGCCTAAAAATAGCATGATAGGTGCACTTTAATACGGATTATGAATAAACTGCATGACTTTATGGTTGGGCTTTCTACACAAAGTATTGCTTTTCCTAGTTTGGCATTCATAGACTTACATTTGAAAGTGTTTCAAAGGAAAAGGCATCCCATTATGGACAATTGTGTGCATCACCAGCTTAACAATGTCAATACATTTTAGTATATTGACATTTTTTTATTTAACTGAGTCCCCTAGCTTAATGAAGCTAACTCATTGGGTTTTCATTGAGGAATGGCAAATGGTCATGAATCCCCCACCATCTCTATCTCAATGTTCCTTTAAGGCAGATTGTGTGTGCTGTTTGTTTTTGGTGACTTGCAATTAGCAAGACACGGTACAACATCATGGATTGGCGTAAATAGTTACCAATAAAGTGTCGAGGCAGCCCAGGTCTCCTCTTTCCACCAGCACACAAACACTCCTCTGTGTGCAGGTCAGTTAGCACCATATGGCAGCAGACGTAATTAGCGTCTAATCGGCTTGATGTTTTGACTGCAGTAGTTTCACAGTTCACTAGCTGTTTGGGTTAGCCACGCTGCTAGCTAGTTACTCCCCGCAGGGCAGCAGGTGAGTCCACCGGCAGGGTGCCATCAGACAGATGGATACACACACACACACACACACACACACACACAAAAACACAGACACATTCATATATACACACACTCAAACAGACGCAGGAATACACAGACACGTGTTAGGATGGCACAGATTTAAGAACGTTGACCTACATGGAGGTGGAAACAAACTTCCCTTGGCTCTACCTTTGCCTTAACCACAGCTCTTACAAGACTCATCAAAACACACACACACACACACACACACACACACACACACACACACACACACACACACACACACACACACACACACACACACACACACACACTCATACACAACCTTTCTATACATTTTGATTTCATTGCGAATATGTCATTTTGGTGACTCTGTACAATATAATGGTCAATATGTACAAAACAAATAATTATCATCTCAATTAAAGAGCACTGCAGATAGGTTACAATATTTGTTTATTAGAATAATATGTGTACATTAAATATGATTTTAAACTTGTATTCTTGTTTCAATGCAGAGTCATCCAATAATAAAGTTCAGGAAACATATTGGAGACAAAATGATGAAGGGATGACAGGTGAGGGAGTGTAGACATTTTCCAAATAAAACACTGCAAGGACTCCTTAATACTTGACATTACGATAGTGATATTGAATATGTCCAAAGTAAATGTGCCATACAGGCTCTCCCCATAAAACAGACTGAGCAGCTGATGTAGGCGTCTTACACTGGCATTTATCAATATTCAGACATTGTGTGCTGAGGGAAATATGGTAAATCCAGGATTATGGTAAATTTGCACTCTAGATTTAATGCTTGTACTTGTTTACACAATACATATAAACACCTTACAAAATTATTTATATCTTCGTTATTTTCAGTCATGAATTGTTGGTAAAATTGAAAAATTCAAATTAAACAGAGAAAAAAAAAGTGATGACATTTAATCAAATTGGTCTCTGTAGAAAAGACAAGGAAGCTGGTTAGCATTGCTGCTGAATATAATTGTGCAGAATGAATGCAGGGCAATAAAGACTTTAGAATAAAATCTGTTTACATCACACATCAGCCGTCCTAGAGTAACAGACGTTATCACACCTAAAACATGTTCATCATTGTGTGTCTTTGCTTTTGGGGTTTTCACTTTCCTGTTGTGTGTTATATGGTTATGCATGTAAATGGTCTGCAAAGGCTAAAATCCCCAACATTTCCTCCAGAGGTAGTTTCTCTCTCTCCCACACTCCCCCCCCCCTGCCTGAAACGCCTCCATTGGACTCCTTTTTTTACTTCCGTAACATAGTGACATCACTATGTTGCACTTGTGCTTCTATTGGCTAGCACGATAACACATTGCAAGTGATAGGCTCAGGGGTGGGACATCTCTAAGCGTTTGACCAATCAAAACAGAGACGGCCATTTAACCAATCAAAGCAGACTGGGCTCTGGTTTCAGACAGAGGGTGAAAAGAGGTGCTGCAGCACAGGCAGTATGAGAAAAATAAAGAGCTTTTTGAATATTAAAGAATGTAAACATGTCACAGTAGAGGAACAAAATACAAATATGAACCTGAAAATGACATAATAGGGCCCCTTTGAACAGTGACTATAATATTTAAAAAAATTCCGACTTCCTAAAGTTTCCTGACAGAATGGCGGTAATTAGTCTGATTGGGTGCTGCAAATTAATTGTGTACTTTTGTAAATTCATGTATCTGCTGCCTCAGTTTTCACACATTGGGCTACATTTGCAGCAGATTGCAGCAGTGGAGCGGCCCAGTACGTAAATCCTGATGTGTGTGTGTAGAGATGGACTGGTCCTGATAGTGTTGTAAGTGCTATACAGTTAAACAATAGTGCGCGGTGAGGAAGCACCCGTACTGAGGGTGTCATATATTACAAGGAAGGCAGACTCCAAACAAATTATGGCTGTGTCTTTGTGTTGTTCTTAGCCCTCCATCTTTCCCTCTCCCGCTCCCTCTCTCCTTCCTAGTGTTATATATTTTCACACCTCAGTGAGTCCATTGCGAACACACACACACATTGCTTGTCTGACTGTCTCCTCCTTCTCCTCCTCCTCCTGTCGTTCCTTCTTTTCCTCTATTGCATTTTCCATCTTATTTCTCTTTCTCACTTCATATAATCCTTCCTTCCTCTCTCTTCCTCCTCCACCCCTCCCTCCTCCCCCCACCGCTCTCCTGGGTCATGTTGCAGCAGCTCCAGCAGAAATAATAGGAGCAAAGGCGTGAGGTTGTTATTTGCATAGAAATAGCATGAAGCCCCAGGCAGCTTCAGGAGAAGGACACAGAGATCATTTGTCTCAAATTTGTAATGAAAACTTTTGCTGAGACAGAGATTTCTCTCCCTCTATACCCCCCACCCCACTCCTTTCTTTCCTCTCCTTCCCCAATTTCCATTCTTCCTCGGCACCTTCCATACCCGCCCATCCTGGCGCTCTCTTCTTCAGTTTTACTGAAGTAGCACAGTGTGATTTGAAATTAGATGACACATCAGTATTGTGCCGCTGTGCACCAGCAGCATGTCAGTCTTACTGGCAGCGTGTCAAACATTGAAGGAAATACGGAGGACTCGAGACGTCTCTGTGGTGGAAATGGTTTTCAGACATTTGAAGCTGGTAAATGTCCAGTAAAGTGGCTGATGTCTCACACACAGACACACACAAAGCAAATGGAACGACCATATAACAATTACCATTTTGGGCAGACATTTGTTTGTCTGTTCTTGTTCAACTTCAAACTGTAAACATGGTTGCAAATCTGATACAAAAAACATATATACATATACAAATTCATCATCAACTAGATGTTAATTAACATGCATATTAGCAGTATATTGGCTCTTTATTAGTCATTATAAAACACATATTAATGCCTTATTCTACATGACCGTATTCTACAAGTAATAGGCCATTAGTTGAGAGTTTTTCCTCAATAACCCTCTAATTAGTGCTTATTTATTGCAATAAGGAAGTTGTTGTACATGGGTTTTGGTCTTAATATGTGCTGCTCAATATGGGCCTAATAAGGCAGTAGTACCACAAGAATAGTAATTCTCCCACATATGCAGCATGTACTTTTTAATAAAAACAGATTTTTAACAGAGTTTATGTATTTGTGATCATACTGTGTGACCTGCTTGTATGTACTTGCACAATAGGTGTACTGTTCTCTCTGCGTTGTACTGTCTCAGTGTGAACATAGATTAAACAGCCAGCCAAACTCTTTTGAGAGCCAGGGAATGAGCAGCCATGCTCCTTTATTGACTTATTTGCAGTCCACTGACATTAAAACGGAGTGAAACTATAAAAAAATAAGTTACAGGGCACTTAATGATCTCATACATGCAAGTGTAACATACACAGATTAACACATGGGACCGCTAAGTGTAAACAAGGTAAATAAAGCTAATGCTAGCTGTGCAATAAGCATGTATACAGGCTAGTATGGCTAACGCTAGCATGTATGCTAACGCTAGCGCAAATGCTAACGCATTTTCTCATTGAGTTTTAACATCTCCAAATGTCATCACATAAACACAATACATGTTACTAATCCTTACAGTGTAAGTGTAAGGCTTACACTTACTGTACAGTCATTGCTTTCTGACGGACTTGACCCTTTTACTATTCAGGTTGCATAGGGAAAATTAGTAGCAGTCTACTGCCATGCTATTCAGTTTACTTTCTCCTACTTCCTGTACCCGGTTTCCTGTCTAACCTTCAGTACAAATTTTACAAAAATATAAATGTGCAAATATGAAACATACAGGTCAATATCACCTTCCTATTGGTAGCTGATACCAATATCAATACCCCAAAACATATTATTGGATAGAAATACTTAATTGTGAGTTATTTAGACACAATTAACACGTAGCCTAGTTTCATGTCTGTTACGTAAGAATAGATCATATTTGTTCAATGTTATTATGGGAGAATTACTATTCCTGTGGTACTACTGCCTTATTAGGCACGTATAAACTCATGTACAACAACTTCCTTACTTGCAATAAATAAGCACTAATTAGAGGGTTATTGAGGAACAACTCTCAACTAATGGCCTAGTACTTGTAGAACGGTCATGTAGAATAAGGCATTAATAAGTGTCTTATAATGACTAATAAAGAGCCAATATACTGCTAATATGCATGTTAATGAACAACGATGGTGAATTTGTGTACCTTAATATAAAGTGTTAACAATAATGGAATACAAATTAACAGTATAGGTAGAGTTTTTCTTTATTAAAAACCAAGCATTATACCCATTTTCTTTTTTTTAAGAATATGATTCCGACTTGCTTAAAGGTCCCATGTCATGCTTTTCCGGTTATTACCCGTCCCCTTGTGTGTTATGAAGGTTTTTATGCATGTAAACGGTCTGCAGAGTCAAAAACCCTCAAAATACACCCTGTAGCGAGTAAAACTCTAGCACAGAAAATACCTCCTCAAAACGCCTCGTTGAAGATTTCTCATTTTCCATTGTTTACTTCCTGGGTATCGCTACGTAGGGATACCCAGTAGCCACGCCCAGAGCTATGGCCGCACCCTCTGCCAGCCTTTCACGTAACAAAGCTTCCCAAAACCTTTCAGCGATTCATGCCGGATATGTATAGCGTAGCCCTGCTGAAAAAAACAGCTAAGACCAACAAGGCTGGTCAGGCTGGTAAACCAGCCTGACCAGCCAGTCAATATTAAGCTGGATTAGTTTGCTGGTTAAGAGGGGTTTTGGACACTTTAGCTGGTCAGGATAGCTGGTTTGGACACAGTGGTCTAGCTGGTCACCATTAGCTGGTCGGGATAGCTGGTTTAGCTGGTAAAAGCTGGTGGTCACAGTGGTCTAGCTGGTCAGGATAGCTGGTTTGGTCACAGTGGTCTAGCTGGTCACCATTAGCTGGTCGGGATAGCTGGTTTAGCTGGTAAAAGCTGGTGGTCACAGTGGTCTAGCTGGTCACCATTAGCTGGTCGGGATAGCTGGTTTAGCTGGTAAAAGCTGGTGGTCACAGTGGTCTAGTAGCTGGTCACCATTAGCTGGTCAGGATAGCTGGTTTAGCTGGTAAAAGTTGGTGGTCACAGTGTTCTAGCTGGTCACCATGAGCTGGTCAGACTTGTATGATCTTGAGTAGAACTTTAGCTGGGATTACTTGATGGTTAAGCTGGTCATATGTGATGATGAAACACTCTCACCCAATTGCAGTAGCTCAATCTATCATTTCAGATCAGAGCACCTACCTTACCAGAAAGGTACCAGAATGTATAGAATGTATTGTCTGTAAATAAATACTCATACATCAAATGATTAGAAGCAGGAAAATAATTTATAACACACAATGAACATTAACACAAATTTGAAAACATTTTCAAAACACCCATTACTTCATATTTTTAAGCAGTTTCCTTCAACTGTTTCTTTCCGCTTTTCACAAGGTCCTGCATTTTTTGTGAAATGTAGTAACCGGCCAACTTTTCCCTCTCGGTCTTCTCCACGTTTTGTGAATTCAGCCATCCTCTGAAGCACTCTTGAAAAGAGAAAGGAAAAACAGATTAACTTTTAGCTTTGTGTTATGATTACTTAAAGGTGGGGTAGGTAATTTCGGAGAAACCAGCTCGAGTGCGCTGGAATTTGAAAATACACAACCGGAGAAAATCTGCCACTTCCTTACAGAGCCCCTCCTCCAACACACACGAGCGCGCACATGACCAATGAGGGCACGAGATAAGTTTGTGCACAGATGGAAGGCTGACAGGCAGACAGTCCATCCAGTTATTTTAGCCGGGCCGGCTAAAATGATTGGTCGTGCTTTTTACAGTACTACGGCTTCCACAGATGAAATTTTTTTATGGATTTTTTGTCAAAGCACTTAAGATATTCATTGCTATCGGGATGTTAAGAGCATTCCATGGAATATAACAAAAAGTGTATCTCGAGCCGGTTTCTCAAACTTACCTACCCGACCTTTAAATATGTGCACTGTGAGATGAAAAAGAAAAATGTATCAAATTTTGTTTTGAACATTCACTGTGATTGGGTCTATTATCCACGCAATACACCATATTACATTTTTTTCTTAATTTACATTATTTAATTTCATATTCTGTTCTTGTAAATATCATATTCTATTATATTAAATGTATATACACTTTTTGCACTACTTTTTATTTTGTATTTTATTGTATATGTTGCATTGTTGGAGGAGCTCAGGTCAGAAGAATTGCATTGACATTTCTACACTGTAGCTGCTGAGCATATGAGAATAAAACCTTTGAATCTTGAATCCAACACTTTTTTCAGTGGAAAATCCTAAATTGTAGGATAGTTTGGCCATAATAATGCTTTATGATTACATTTCTAGTGAGAAGTGTATATTTTACTTTCAGAATCGACCTCCAGTGGATGTGTAGGATCTACACAGGGTATATGCAGGAATCCTGAAGTCAAGTTTAATAGCTTTTAAGACCTTTTTTAAGACCCTTTCCATACATTTTAAGACCTCATCGCCACTTTGAGTTTTAACCGGTTACATTAGCGACACACTTTACCTCACATTTACTATATACAGTATTGATTGTCCTTCCTCCTTATCTTCCAACCATTTGGACGCAAACTTGCATTTCCCCATAACGATGTTGTTTAACAACCGGCGTAAACGGACCTTCGCGCGCTATCAAGCAGTGAGTGTGCGATGTCCTGTTCAGATGACGTCAAATCCAACGGGATGCCATAAATAAACTACACAGAATCACACTACACACCTACGAAATGATTACATTCAGGCAAACTGTAGACTACAACCTCTTTGGACAATTTATATACTTATTGAAAACAAGCTACAACATGTAATACCTTGGAAAATGCCGTGTAATACTTTTTAATAGCCTTAATTTTCGCTAAATTGATTTATCAACTTTTAATACTTTTTAAGGACCCGCGGACACCCTGCTACAGTATGATAGATATATTACTTTACACCCGGAAGTATGTATTGTCATTCTTATTGTCAATAAATTGAGGGATATACGCTATATTTTATTAACACCAGTATGTACTTTATACATCCACCTTGAGTGTTTGTCTCTGCACCGGAAATAATTTAATTTTAAAGTTCAACCGCATATTATATAGACTATATCAGCGCCACACCTGCGTAACACATGGTGCCTCTTGTCTGAACAATCTATTCTTGTCGACTTGCAGCCTAAATACAAAGATAACTCAACTCTCCTACCACTGCTTACCTCTAATGAGCCTTGGTAGAACTAGTGTCCGAGTCATGGGGTCCAGAACTGACTGAAGACATGTGGAACAGAGGACAGGCATGGTTCGATGTACAGGGAACTGGAACTTTGAACAGGTGTTTTCATCTTTTCTGCCTGAAGATTCACAAGTTCTTGATCAGGTGTTTGATGTGGGCTGGCATGATCCTTTCTGCAGCGATGAATAAAGAAAACAAAGAAAACATTTTTAATAATAGTAATGATGGTATCAACAATAATATTAGTATAACTATTTATATAGCACTTACACAATTGCAAAGTGATTCTCCCAACAAAAATAAAGAACAAAACAATACCAACAATAAAAAAACAAATGATTATAGGAATGTTAAGAGACAAATAAATTATAAACATTCTGATAGGCCGACTACAAAAGGTAGACTCAATGGCTCTTGATGACATCAATGCGTAGTCCCAATAGATGCGGTTGTATACAAATAAATAGATTTCTTCTATTTTGTGTTGGATGATTTGTTTTATTGATTGCTGATGGATGTATATATATAGGGTTTATTGAACAGCAGTAAAGCATTAAAGGTAGGGTAGGTAAGTTTGAGAAACCGGCTTGAGATCGCTAGAATTTGAAAATACACAACCGGAGAAAATCTGCCACTTCCTTACAGAGCCCCTCCTCCAACACACACGAACGCGCACATGACCAATGAGGGCACGAGATAAGTTTGTGCACAGATGGAAGGCTGACAGGCAGGTAGGCCATCCAGTTATTTTAGCCATTATAAGACTGATGTTCCGCTCAGAGCGAGCCGAAAAAAGCACTGTTAGACATGGGCGGAGCCTCTTTGGTGGTTGACTAATCAGAACAGAGTGGCCGAGCTGACCAATCGGAGCACATTGGGCTCACAGGGAGGGGGGGGGGCAAGAGCTCCAACGAGCCGTTTAGGACAGAGAGTGAATACCGGTAAATATACATACTTTACAGAGATGCTGTATGCGAAACCAATGTGAGTTTGGAAAAATGCACAGTATAAATCTATTTTAGTATACCTCAACAATGGAATTATGATCAGTGGAAATGGCCATGACATGGGACCTTTAAGGTCAAATCCATAAATGCTATAATCACATTGGAAAAACCTACACATTTGTATTCATATTTAATGTTTAACAGGTAAGTAGGACTACAAGAAAATGTATACATTTCAAATATCATTAATACTTTTATTAATACATTTTATTTATTAAAACTTTTTTTTAAGTTGGACTGTTCACTGACAATATTTCAAGTCAATTTCTAAAAACAATGGCCTAACCTGTAATTGTTTACAGGAATATACATATAGAAATATGACTTTGACTTCCATGTAAAAACATAACTTTCTATGTCTTACTACAACTCTGTGTGGATACACAGTAAGGAGATCCTTTACTGAAGTAGAAGTAGTAAAACTACCGTGTAGAAGTACTTTCTCTGCAAGTAATATCCCACAATCTAAATGTTACTGTAGAATGAATACATCTACCTGGATAATGAGCTGGTCTAAAAGTAACAGTACTTATTATGCACAACATCCCATGTTAGAATAAAATGTGTTATATTATTTTATTAAAATTACTGATGCATTAATGTGTTAATTACTGTTATTATAAAGAAGAAACTAATCTGTTTTTACATATTGTGAATTTCACACAACGATTGATAGTGTATCTTATCCTATGATAATAAATGTTAAATGATGTATTGTTTATTTTTGTTATTAATCTATAATCTCGCATTCCACGGGATAACTGAGTTCACAACACTGACAGTACGCCAAAGGTGAAGCAGGAATCTGGTTTGGCCGCTAACAGTGAGGCGTTTTTGGTAATAAGTGTACCCCATTTGTGTCGCATGATATCAAAAATTGGCGAGACAGCCAGGATAAACTTGAAAGATACCCATGTTGTTCTTCAGTGAGCTATAGAGCACTGCACTTGATAATATTAGCGACTCCTCCTCTCCTCCACCTGCACTGTCACTGGGTGTTACTTAGTGAAACTGGCTCCATCCACCGAGGTTGAACTCAACCAATGAAAATGCTTCCTGGCGCCTATAGCAGCTCTGCCTCTGGAAGAGGTTTGTGTAACTAAAACTCCAATCTGCTCTTTTTCACTGTCACACACACACATACACAAATATATTTACACACACTATCACCCACGTTCACCTCCTGCTGTGCCCATGAAGGATGCACTCCCCACACAGCTGCCACAGAGTGGAGAGTGGGCTGGATGACCCCGGACGACGAGGGGCCATCGGGCCATCCCACTGACACCTCCGCCCCTCCTCCACCGCCTCCATCAACCCACCCACACAACTTACCCAACTCCGCCCCCTTGACCGACACCTCACCGGGACGCCCAACCGCAGGGGGCTGCAGAGCGCAGCGGGAGGACAACTCCACATTCTCTACCTCCGCACCTGGGAGAAAGGAGGGAGGGGGGGGGGGTGTGATTGGAAAGAAGCCTCCGTTTCATTAACTAATGCATCACAGCCATCTTTATGTGGTTATCATGCTACAGCTCTGCTCAGTCAAGAGCAAACAGGAAGAAAAAGGAGATCTCCGGGTAAGAGGGTGGGAGGAGGAAGTCTGCAGTAATCTGTGCAAACATGAATATTAATTGAGTTTCTGACAGGGATAGGAGGTGTGTGTGTGTGTGTGTGTGTTTGTGTGTGAGAGGAGATGTGTATGCATGCGTGTGGAGGTGGGGATCATACAGGCGATGGTGAGATCTTCACTGTTTGCTATCTCGGCTCAGCGTCTGCATGCTCAAATCTGTGTGTGTGTGTTTGTGTGTGTGTCTCCGTCTCATACCTCCACCCATCCAAGGTGACCGTGCTGGCTGACGCCTGAGGGCCCCCGGGGCGCCACTGACAGCTTTAGGTGCGAGTCTGAGATTTGTTGCTCCACCTCCTCCTCCTCCCACCGGTACCCGTAACCCATCAGGGCTATAAACCACCCCCCCCACCCCCTCTCCAGGACTGATGGCCAGAGAGGTTAAAACAAAAGAGGTGAGAGATGAGAGGTGGCTTGAATACAAAGATGCTCCCCTGTTTGGGACAGATAGCCTGATGACTGGCGAAGGGATGGAGGGTGGGGGGGGGTTGACCTTGAAGGTCAAAGGTCAAGGGTCGAAGCAAGGGAAAAGGAAAATGAGTTCAGTGGCCTCAGAACCATTTTCATGGAGCTGCCGCCTCTGGATACACATAAGCATTAAACATGGAGATACTATAGTATTATATCATTGCTGTAAATTCACATATATTACTTAAAGCAAACCCTGTATGTAGAGTGGTGCAGGAATGAGTCCTAAAAACAACAACGAATTGGATAATTTACCACTTCCGTCCCTGTTTCATTGTCAATGATTTTTTAAACGTGTTTTGGGTTTGATACCTGAAATAAGGTCAGTGGTTAACATACGTTTTAGAGATTTTCGAGTTTTGTTCTACAATATAAAACATTTCAGTAAACACCCAATCGTCATCTGCCAAACACAAGTCTGCCTTTAGCTTAGCTGTTGTGATGCTCAAACAACTGTCGACGATGTAGTTCATTTATAGCCATTTATAACGTTAGCTATTTACTTTTTATTTTGTACAATAGTCCCAAATTCAATAGAAAAACCCTATTGCTTTTAGTCGAGACAGCCCTTACGATACTGACTTCCAGGTTCGTCTACAAAACGACGTCCTAACTGCAACACTCTGTATGTACTACTGAAGTCCACCAATCTATCAATAATTCACTCGTTATGTCACCATGTGCTTCTAAAAAGGCTGCAGTGCATCACCTCAGATTCCTGACATTCTTGTTTGTTCTTATTTGGATTCACAGCGACATTAATTTCAAGCCGAAGCATTATGCATGCAGCTAATGCCTGTGTACACACCCCCACATGTCTGTCAGATTTAATATGTACATGTTCCATACTCTTGGGCCCTTTCTCATTTCACTAATTACCCCTCCTCGACTCCTCGAATCCTCGGTCCTCCGGTAGTGACCCGGAAATGGATTTCAGCGCGCCATGTTGAAGGACATCTCATTTCTCTAAATGCACTTCGAGGACTGAGGATCGAGCATCGAGGAGGCTCTCTGGAGGAGCTATAATCGAGGATACACTGATGGGTCCTCCGCGCCAGTACACGGCTCCTCCGCGGATGTATTTCCGGCAACAGAGATGTTTCAAAGAGTCGTGACGCACAGCCGGACTTATCTCAGCCAATGACAGCTCTGCATGCATCCCCTAGATATTATTTTATTAACTGCTTTCATCGCGACACGATGTTTACAGTGAGAACAGCTGTGAGGTCCGTGCAGAAAGCAGAGCAGTGTGTATAATATATATCACTCAGTATAACAGGCCTCCATTACTCTCTTTATTTGCTTTATTTTAGTAGATATCTACAAACAAAGAGTCGATATTTTTATATATCCAGTCTCTGATAGTGTTACGTTATTATGAGAGTGCTCTCATACTTGTTAGAATCTGAAATTGTATATATTTATATAAATATATATGTGTGTGTATATATGTCCGCATCTGTAGCCTGTTATTGTCTCATTATACCGCACTGTCAATTAATTAAAAGTAAATATATAAGTCGTCATGAACACAGTTCTGTCCATCGGACAGAGGGCTGTGCCTCCTGTCATCATTAATGGACGTCTCTTTAAAATGACCGCTCAGAGGAGACGATTTCTCATTTCTCTAACCGCCAGCTGCTTCCCATCCTCTCTCCTTGGTTCCCCTCCTCGACTCCTCCGCTCGCATCTCCTGTGGGCGGGACTAAGACACGAGGATAGGAGTCGAGGAGGGGAGTCGAGGAGGGGAATTAGTGAAATGAGAAAGGGCCCGTGTCATATTTTGTCCCACTGTGACACCATGCTAACACTGAGCCGGAGCTGCATGCAGCACAGCATCACGCAGAGCAGGTTGTCTGCATGCATTAGGTCTGTGCATGTCTGTGTCTGTGTGTCTGTGTGTCTGTGTGTCTGTGTGTGTGTGTCTGTCTGTCTGTCTGTGTGTGTGTGATGTGTGTGATGTGTGTTTTTGTTTTGTTTTGTGTGTACATTGTAAAGAAAATGTGCTTCCAGTATGTTTACTCAATAGCTTGACCCTAACACCAACCCCAACTCTAACCCTCAAGTGTGTTCCTTTTACAGAAACATCTTATGACACTCTTTATTGTACAGGCTCTGTCTTTCTAAATGTGTTAGTAATAAAGAATAAGAGCAAACATAACCTGGCCGCGTTTTTGTAAATTGTTGTAGTTTTGTGTAGAGTAAATGAGTGACTTAGTACTTTAACAATCCAGATGAACTGCCATGATAGTATTACTTGTATTATGCTTTTTTTTTTACTAATTCAAAATAAAAGGTTGTTTGCAACCTGGGTCTTTTTTGTGGTTTCAGATATCATTTCAGATTGGATTACATTTCAACTTCTGATGTTATTGATGAGACGGGAGATGCAAAAGAGCTGCTTATCAATACTTTAGACCAAAATCTAAAAGTCAAAAAGCCATGACCAATAAAGACAAGATATAATGAGAACATTTCAGTTATTAGCATTCATTCGAGTTTAAAAGTTTCCAATAATTGCAAATAATTTTCAGCAAGATGTGTAGCACTATATCTGTTATATTATCATTCGATGCTTTTGCCATCCTTACATTTGTGATCTGATTGTTTTGCCAAATGTGTGGATGACCCTACACACGAACACGTACCCCCCCTCCTGCGTGTGGTGTGAGGGTGTCAGCACTCTGGGTCCGCCCTGCAGGGGGCAGAGGTCTTCGCCAGGGAACAGATGGTGGTGGCTGTGTGGAAGGCGGCAGGGCACCGAGGTAGCGGCACAGCGAGAACACCGTCCATCCTGTGGCCTCGGCTGGGTGAGAACAAGCTAAATCCTGATGCAGGGCTTTTCTTCTTCCCTGCAACAAACACTGCATCACTCTTCTGGTGGGAAAAGTTGCACCCGCAGCACAATGTGGGTGGAAGTTGCAACTGCAAATATGCTGTCTCTCTGTGGATGTATAATGGTTTTGGTTGAATGGCTAGTCGTTGGTTCTGTAGACTGGCAGAACTATTTCGTCAGAGCTACCAATCAAAGGGTCAGTGGTATGACCCCACCTCATGCAAGTCAACATGTTGAGATGCCATGGGCAAAATACCCAACACCGAATTTCTGTCATTGGCATTTCTACGTTAATGAAGTGAATATAAGTCACTGCCGGTTAGCCTAAACAAGACTTTGAGCTGCCGTTAATAATAATAATTTCATTCCAGCAACGATTTATGGATGCGTAGATAATAACCATCCTTTCTCAGAAGCCATAAGTAGTCAAATGCTGTTACACTACTGCCAACAAATCCTGAGACAAGGCAGGGTCTGACTTTTACATGGCGGATGACTAAGCCCTACTTAATCTTCTTCTTTCTTGCACTGTATCAACAAGGAATGTCATCCTGCTCATAGAAATGACAGATCAGAAAATGCTTGGGTGATTTAAGAAGGCCATGACAATTACCTAGAATTAGAAAAGCATTATAATAAATGGTATTGTATATGTGTTTAACATTTTTGGTTTCTATTGTGAGTCTCCATAGTTTATTGTGAGCTTAATTCGAAGGAGCTAATTTAATTCAATTAAACGCAACTTTATGTATAGTGCACTTTGCATACATTATAACATTCAAGGAAATGTGCTTTACATTAACAATACATATACAAATGGAACAAGTGCAGAATATACAAGACATATTCACACACACACACACACACACACACACACACACACACACAAGTCCATATGTAGACACACACACACACACACTTATCCATACATATATACTAGGGCTGTCAGTCGATTAAAATATTTAATCGTGATTAATCGCATGATGTCCATAATTAATCGCAAATTAATCGCACATTTTTTATCTGTTCTAAATGTACATTAGACGAATATTTTTCAAGTTCTTAATACTGTTATCAACATATGAGTGGACAAATATGCTTTATGCAAATGTTTGTTTATTATCATTGGAACAATGACAAATATTCTCCTGAACTTTTTCAATACAACAACCTGGAACCTCTCTCTCTCTCTCTTACACTCTCTCCCAACCCTGTCTACTTCTCTGCACTGAGCCAGTTGCTCAAACAGACAAGCCTGTTTACAGTTGTCGGCGAAATGCCGCTCCTCTGTCTTCATAACAGTCAAAGCATGAGACTGAAGTTCCCACCTAGGGTCAAAATAATGCGCTGTGATGTGCAGTCGACACGTTGGATGCGATCCGAATGATCTCACACAGTCCCTCGTCCTCCACAATGTTAATTGTCCTGCAAGCTGTAGCCACCGCCACCCATTTAGCTATCGCTGTTGAAAGCTTGCTGCTCGTAGACGCCGTGTCCAGGCGTCTCCCCGGCAAACTTTCAAGCGTGGTCTGCCGCAAGCGAGCGGCAGGAGCGGGGCTGTTTAAAACACCTTTTTTTGTATCCATATCTCTCGCTAGAATCTCCCACCATCCAACTAACAACAACAACAACAACGTCAAGCCTTTGGGCTCTGAAACTACGGGGCGGGCCGAGGACAAATACACATGCGTTAATCGCACGTTAAAAGAATTAGTGCCGTTAAAAAAAGAATTAGCGCGTTATCTTGACAGCCCTAATATACATACACATAATATACACATTTGTTCATGCGTAAGCCATGGACAGATTTATTGACTGTTAATATACTCTTCCCAAATCACATGTCAGTTGACACAACCAAATTAGGGAATGTAGACTGAATAAAGTTTAGAAGGGCTATATGACTTTGTCCACATATCAGGAAACCCTTCAGTTACTGGTATCCAGTGCCAAAACAACCACGTATTTACCTGAAGGACACCTGTTAATGGGCCACCAACAAAGGTGATGAAGAAGTAACGTTTTCTAGCTACGATTGGATTTTGCACTACCTAAAAACTAAATGTAATTGACTGTTTTTCAGGAATTGGCAGGATGTTGGACCCAGAAGCAGTAACAAAAGAACACTAGGAACACGATAAGGAACACAGGCAGGACATTAGGGAAAACAGACAGGAACATAGACAAAGAATCGACAAAAACAGAAGGGGAGAGAGGACTATATACACACAAGACTAATCACAAAGACAATACACAGCTGGAGAGGGCAACAGGTTAACACAATCATATGGCAAGCCATTTGAGTATTTATTCCATATCCTTGATATCAGATGGCAGCTGCCTACACTAGTTGGCTCTTTGATTTCACTTGTTAGATATATTTTTACACTAGTTTGGCACTCTGCTTTACTAGTTAAATAAAACATTATACTAGTCACTCTTTTTCAGCAACTAGTGGCACTTTTGTCCGACTAGTTACCACATAAGCCTTACTAGTTACGCCAGGAGCGGCACTAGTAGCACCAAAGTCCCAACATGTAAGCTTTTTGTAAAGCTAGTGGCCCTCTGACCGTACTAGTGACACTAAAAGTCTTACAAGTTAACTAGTGCGCTGCAAAAGCTCTGACATGTTAACTAGTTACAAAAAAAGAAGCAGAACTAGTTCACTAGTGGCATACATTTTTCTGCACTAGTTAACTAGTAGCACCGAGAATCACTCACTAGTTAACTAGTAAAGACAAAGTTTCACTAGTTAACTAGTTGACGCCTCTTTTGACCTTACTAGTTAACTAGTGGGGCTCAACATGTATACACGTTAACTAGTGAACCCTTTGCCCTTTACTAGTTAACTAGTGAGATACATTGAAATTCAACTAGTGAACTAGTGAGGCTTAAAATGTTCACTAGTAGTACTAGTGGATCCCAAATGTGCACTAGTCACACTAGTTGCACAGCATGCTAATGAGGAGGAGGGGAAATAATGCGTCGAGGTCTCCTACTGGCCCTAAGATATAGAGCGCCACCCAGCCCAAATAGTTTCTTTAAGAGCTTAAATACAGTGTTTTTAAATACAGTACATGTTTCTGTTTCTGCTTTGCTCCGCTTTGTTTGTGTGTTTTTGTTGGTGCGAGTGTGCGTATGCTTGTGTGTGAGAACACCGGCACTCGAGACACAAAAGTAGTGGATATGATCGTGGGACATTTTATAAGCGGTGCTCATGAAATTAATAAAGCAGAAACACTGGACAGATCTTAAAATCAGATAACGATAGATCCGATAGATTCAATGTTCTTACCTAATTTGATATACAGTCATATGATCATAATTACAACAATACTTTTGTTTTATATTTTTGTAAATATGGTCATATGACTGTATTTTAAAACACAGTGTATTTAAGCTCTTAAAGAAACTATTTGGGCTGGGTGGCGCTCTATATCTTAGGGCCAATAGGAGACCTCAATGCATTATTTCCCCTCCTCCTCATTAGCATGCTGTGCAACTAGTGTGACTAGTGAGCATTTGGGACCCACTAGTACTACTAGTGAACATTTTAAGCCTCACTAGTTGCTTAAAAAGAGTGACTAGTACAATGTGACTAGTACAATGTGACTAGTACAATGTGACTAGTACAATGTTTTATTGAACTAGTAAAGCAGAGTGCCAAACTAGTGTGACCATATATCTAACAAGTGAAATCAAAGAGCCAACTAGTGTAGGCAGCTGCCGTCTGATATCAAGGATATGGAATAAATACTCAAATGGATTGCCATACAATCAGACTATCGCACAGGCGGGAAAAGTAAAAGACATGAAGTAAAATCTGACTAAATACAAAGAGGAAATGCATTTAAAAACAACAGGGAACTTTAAACACAAAAACTAAGATCATGACACTATAGTATACTAATCAATCTGAGGACACAAAGGTGATTTGCATTGCACTACAACTTTGGGATTTTAGCCTTTGCAGACCATTTACCTGCACACAAACCTATATAACACAATACTGTAGAGGTGAACCTCCGACAACCATAATAGGGCCCCTTTAAGTACACTGCCTAACACAAGGCCTCACCTAAAGCACAAACATAATATTGGATTATTACAATAATCTACTTTATGTCTCCATCTGAAATATGTTAATCTAACTAATAATCAGCTGCTGCATTAACATGGGATCTTCATGAAAGCAGAAAGTAGAATTAAGACTACATGAAAGGGAGCTATTTAACTAAATATCTACAAACCTGCCATCATCCGTCTTCACATCCTATTTAAGCTGAACACAACACACTGCGGTGAAACCAGACGACACAGTTTGTCATGGCTCCTGTCGATAGTCAGGAGGGATGGCACATCACCTTGGGACCTCCCTGGGGGGCTTAACACACACAGGCCACCGTGGACATCCATAGACGCCCTCCATGACCCCCTCTCTCTCTTTCTCTCTCTCTTGCTGTCACACATGCTGATGAAATGTTCTTTAATACCCAATCGACAGTATCGACATCCCCTTGGGTAGCAGGGTTCCCCTCCCGAGGGGCGAGGTATTGATTTGGGGGGATCGTGTGTCCGCGGTCCCTCGGTGACATGTCCCCAGTCCCGCTGCCATTATTGGGAGATTAGTAGAGCTATTACACCTCCCAGGCCAGATGGACGTGACACCGGCAGCCAGATGACCCTCCACGTGAACTTCTTGAAGGAGAATTAGCCGCTGTAAAGGATTTGAATCAACTCTTGCATTTGTTTACGAACTCTAAGCAGTATTCTATAATCAGACCAGGCGGTGGATGGAGCAGTAGATGAAAGAGGCAAAAAGGCTTATGTTGGATTCGTGCTGTGTCAGCAGAATGAGAAGAAAAGAGGCAATGTTTGTGTCATGGCTCCATAGATTATTACAATATGGTTATTTAGATCCTCCAATGTTTCACTTTTAAAAGTACCTAGTGCATTACAAGAAAGCTGGGGAGGCTGCTTTCTGTTTTTATGGCCCCAAACTGTGGAACATCCCATTTGATCTTAGAACGGCATTTTTAGTAGTATCACTGTTCATGTTTTATTGTTTTTATTGTTTTTACATATTTTAATTATGTTCCTTATTGGTTATTGTAATTTATTTGTCATACTCTGTAAAGCACTTTGGGCTGCGTCAAGCATGAAAGGTGATATATAAATAAAGTTTATTATATTACATTATTAGTTTATTATTATTAATAGTTCTTTAAACACTGTGTAGGCTAAAGTATAAATATATGGCTTTTTCAGCCTTTTTGTTTGAGTTGCCTCTGTAGCCTCTTGAGCTACATTTACTTGCTACACAATTTTCTCTTTGCTCACCCCGAGGTTGGGCGCAGAGCCTTGCGGTCAAAACTGCTTTAAAATAAGTCACAAATACATAGTTTATTTTTTTGTTTAAAACTTAATAGCTTTCAAACCACCTGTTTATCATCAACTAAAAAAGTGTATTTATCAGAGACCACTTTTGCCCATTAATCCACATTTGCTGCTCCTTTTTATAATGGCTCTTGGTAGTGAAAGAACAGTGTGGCTAAATACTGTGTCTTGCTAAATAGCTGCATTAATTGAATTAGCGTTACTATATTATAGTATTTTCACTGAACTGCTGACAGTGGCAGCTCTGCAGCCATTCGGCACCAGGTTGTCAACATTTTCCCAATAGAAGGTATCTTAAATGTCAGGAATTTACTAATTCCTTTGAATTACGTTTGAGAACATGACTGAGTAATTCATGCAGTCATTCCCACTAAGCACTATTCCACTCCATGTGAATGCTGCATTCAAGTCAGGCTCTTAAGGCTGTAAAGGACAGCCACCCCGGGACAAGCACTGACATATTTCTAAATGTAGACAAGGTTGAAAGCAACTGGACTTAAGATAATAACACAAATGGAGCTACCCCTATATGCCAACACAAAAATAATGACATTTCAGATAAGTGAGTCTGTGAGTGGTCACATATCAGCTCAGTATCCCTCAGAATGACACCCTTTTAGTAAAGCCACACTTCAGAATGTGGCCAGCTTGAATGCACAAAGTAGAATTCCCTTTAGCCAGACAGGGTGAGGAGGTTATGGTGGATAGCTCTGTCAAACATCTCATTTAAGATGACCAGAAGTTGCACCCCATCACAGACCTGCGATTATTGTTCACCATTTAATTAACCCTTCATACAATCTTGCCCTAACATTAACCTCAAAAAAGTGTTTCAGTTGCATTATTTTATTTTATTTATCTGCCATAATAGTAATCTTTCAATTGTCTTAGCCATACTGTAGCTGCCAGAAAGAACATAGTGTGGAAAGTGAAAACATTGGATTGACACAATACATTTTCACTAACCATTTTATCAAGGGTTTTAACAAAATAATGCCATTTTTGTTAAGCGCTAGTGTTCTAAAATAATGATTGATTATGTTTCAGAATAAACCGCATTAAAGTATTACATAAAATAATCAACCCAGTCTCACGGCATTTTGTGTTATAGTCACGACATTTAATCTATTGATTCGTGTTCACCAACACGATTTTCCCATTTTTTTCGTGTCACACAGAACGATTTTAAAACAATGTATTTCTATTGGTAGTATGTTTCGTGCCTGCAACACGTCTTTTTGTCCGGTCGGGTCTTGAAAGACCAGAAGCTGTGTGGTTCATAAAAACATGTTCTTACTCAATATCAAGCCACGATTATTGTTTTTATTTTTAAATCGTCGATTGTCTGACTTTTTTTGCCGTCTGTGAGGAAAAGAAATGTGGCTCAGAGCCTCAGAATACTGAAATCTGTATTTTTTAAATCTTTTTTTCCTTCTAATTTGTTATTCTTTTCTAAATAACACTGTTATTTACTCAACAATAACACACAATTATCCTTGTTTTTATTTATTTGTTTAATTCTATAATCTCTGGCTTTTTGGCGTCCGTCAGGAACTGAATTTCAAAATAAAGTCACCGGAAACAGACGTAGGCCTATAAGGGACATTTCGAGCTGATGGTTGAAGCTCGGTGATTGGATGTTTTAGCCGCAATGCACGTTGGGATATGGTGTTAATGCGATACACCTGAGTAATGCGATACACCTGAGTAATGCGATACACCTGAGTAAAATGTAGGGAAGGTGATTGTCAAATGCCAACAATCAGGCGAGATATTTGATAGTTGGTGCTTGAGAAGACTAAAGATTTATATGCAGATCCCTATAAAGTATATTCATTACTCGTTAATTAAAAACTGTATATAATGGCTATTTTGCACATCCCTTTCAAGATTTCAAGATTTTCTAAGGTTTATTGACATATCATATACACAACTACAGTGTAGTTATGCAATGAATGAACAACTTGGGTCGCAGGTTCCTCAACAGTGCATTACAAGACATCTATCAATATGTGTGTATACCTCCACCATTAAACATATTCTGCACATTTCTTATACTATCTAAATACATAAGAGTATAATTAACATATATATAATATCATTCATATGTATAATATCAGTTAAAATAAGTGCTTCAACATAGTTAACATTGCAGGAAAGCAATATATTAGACGTTAAGTACTTTGTCAGGCTTAATATCTGTAGATACCCCCAAAGCTTTTTTCTTATTTAAAAGAAGACCTTAACCTAAAGTTTTCTTTAATGTTTTGCAAATCCTCCTATTAATATCTTTGTACATCCGGCACTAAACTGTTTTATTGTAGAGATCATTTACAGTATCTTCTTGATTTTTTATATTCTATATTTCTATCATTGATCTTCTACTTTCCCCCTATGTAAATATAACATATTCAACAAATACATTCAATAACGTGCTTTAACCACTAGGCGGTGCGGGTTAAAAAACGGTCAAGTTTACAGTGTTAACACAATAAATTATACTTTCCAGTATAAGTTTCCAGCTTCGTTCATGATGGATGTATTTTGTTATCCACACAAATATTTGTTGATATTTGAACCTACACCTGCAACAGTCAAAGACAGGCAACTGTTGAGGAGTTGGAAAGGTCTGAAGATGTTACAAATAAGGTACACACAGCATACAATGCCATAATAACTTTGTATTATTAGTGTAGGACACTTGTGTATGTATAACATCTGAAGATGTGTAGTTTTATTCATGTTTTCACATAATTTTACAGGATATTGCTATATTATTTCACATGTTTTACTTCTACACATTAATATCTGATTTGTAAAACATCACAGACAGAAAGGTATATCCGTCATTCAATGGTAAGCTATTCAAATTCTGAATCCATAGATGTGTCTCCCATCACCCAAATCCCCTGACTATTCTCTAAATTCAGTATTTACATTCTTTAATTCAAAGAAAATCAGTAATATCTTTAAAAACTACAAGTCCCTTTCTATCAGCTGTGCACCGTTATGGTATAAATATAGCCTATCTACCAATTGGATCAAATATAAAAGTCAACCGAATTAGTATTGATACTGCAAGGAGACGTATTGTGTGAAGAGAAATTGAAGATGTTGTTTAATTGCTGATATATTTATGATCCACGTCACGTTTTCAGTTTCGGTGGCAGTGCTTCCTGTTTGTCCAGAAGTCTTCTCATCAGGGCTCTATAAATAAAGAACTACGGCAGATGTGTAATATTTAATGCAGCCGAACCGTGTATTACAATGCCGTTATGTGATGACTTCCAAAGAGAAAAGCAAGAACAGTCGGATTAAAGTATTATTTTGTTTTTTGTAAATGTTTTTCGGATTTCATAATGCATAAACACCATATCCCAACGTGCATTGCGGCTAAAACATCCAATCACCGAGCTTCAACCATAGCTGAGGATCTTGGGTAATCATTTCAGTGGGTGTGTATCGCAATGATGCTCGAAATGTCCCTTATAGGCCTACGTCTGTTTCCGGTGACTTTATTTTGAAATTCAGTTCCTGAGGAACGGCAAAAAAGCCAGAGATTATAGAATTAAACAAATAAATAAAAACAAGGATAATTGTGTGTTATTGTTGAGTAAATAACAGTGTTATTTAGAAAAGAATAACAAATTAGAAGGAAAAAAATATTAAAAAAATACAGATATCAGTATTCTGAGGCTCTGAGCCACATTTCTTTTCCTCGCGGACGGCAAAAAAAGTCAGACAATTTACGATTTTAAATAAAAACAATAATCGTGGCTTGATATTGAGTAAGAACATGTTTTTATGAACCACACAGCTTCCGATCTTCCAAGACCCGACCGGACAAAAAGACGTGGTGCAGGCACGAAACATACTACCAATACAGATTGGTACATTGCTTTTAAAATCGTTCTGTGTGACACGAAAAAAACATTGTGTTGGTGAACACGAATCAATAGATTAAATGTCGTGACTATAACACGAAATGCCGTGAGACTGGGTTGAAAGAATGTCATAAAATCATTGCTTTACCAATTCATCATACATATTAATTTTTAATTTTCAACAACCGGGGGAAGCCTGGGAGGAACAAAAAAATTATAGCATGACATAGAACATTTGTTGTCAAATAATACATAACAAAAGTGTATAAACATCGGAGTAGTTTAGTATGCTGAATGAGGTTTAAAAAATGTCTAAGAAGGATTAGAAGTTAGATGTGAAGGAACTATAGGATAGAATAGAATAGAGCATTCTTGTAAAACATCGTGGTTCCTGCTAATCCTTAAATACAAATAATTTAGCATGCTAACAACTATACGTATACAGAATAGTAATTGCGTACTAAACAAAAAAGTCCCTCTCCCTCTATCTGTGCTGTAACAATAGCCTGTGTACAAAATGGATTTAGTCTCTACATGTGACGTCTTCATGGGTTGCTGAAGAGTGATTGTGAATTGTTTTTAAATGTTCTGGTAGTGAACTTGTATTTCTGCTGTATAGTTGGGCATATTAACATTTGGGCCTATGGAAATCGACTTCATTCTGGAACCTTAAGTGGCTGTTGAATGAAGATGAAATGCAGTTTTTGCAAACATTAAGGTTTCTGCTTGATTATAACCCTATCTTCTTTGTGCTGTGTTCACTTAGTGTACACTAGCTCGTTAGTGCATGTGAGTTTTGTGTGTCTAGCTAATAGGTTGACCCTCTGCCGCTGTGCTTATACGGGGGTAACTACGGCTAAGCCATCCTAGCCAACACCGTTGTCGCAGAAATGTAACGCCAACCCCTCCATTTGCCCCATTGGGTTACACTGTTAGCACTGTTGCTGTTGTTTGTGCTGTTTGTGCTTTGTTATCTGCACCACTAGCTTCTTGAACCGCTGCTAGTCACAAACTGCATCACCATGTTGAGAGACGTGTTAAGGTAATCCATTTGCCACGAATACCCTATATATATATACCTTTAACTTAAATTATCTTATTATTAATTTATTATTATTGTATTTAAAAAGGTCTAAAAAAGTATTTAACTGTACACAGCTCTCCTGTTTCTTTAAACTCGCTCCCAGAGTTGGTCCCTTTTACTTTTTACCCCCCATAAGTTGAGATGGTGAGCTGGAATTCACTGTGGCTCAGCTGAAATGGCGATTATTGGCACAC
This sequence comes from Trematomus bernacchii, assembly GCF_902827165.1. Classification (NCBI taxonomy): domain Eukaryota; kingdom Metazoa; phylum Chordata; class Actinopteri; order Perciformes; family Nototheniidae; genus Trematomus; species Trematomus bernacchii. Next base: position 1,468,678 of record NW_022987851.1, on the reverse strand, counting down.
TACTCTGGGCTCTGCACCCTGCCCTGTGGATCCGGGATGACCTCTGCAGGACGGGGGGCCCAGTGATTGATTAGCTGGCTTGGGAGGACCACCACTCCCCCACTGGCTAGGGCATATGGAACTGCGTGTCCTATGGACAGCTGCGTCGGCAACACTCATCCTCACTGTATGTGTGTGTTGTCTGTGTGTGAGAGCCCAGCCTTATACCCTGTTCTGTATTGTCTTCTTACAATGTCCCCCCTTAGCTATGCAGCTCTGCATCCTGTTGCCCAGTGCTCCATTTGTGTAAGTCAGGACTTCTAATGTGGCAGACTGAATGTTCTTAAACACACATAGAGTAAACGCATTGGTCCTCAAATACACTGATATTCAATTCTTAGCAGAGGGCAAAGAGGCTAAAGCTAGAAACTGTCAAATATTCAAAGGTGGCTCATTGAAAGTTCCTACAAATAACTACAATATGTGGACAGCCCTATCCAGATGTCAATGCCAAAAAGACAGATCTGTAAGAAAATATTTTTTCCAATTCAAGTGTACTGCAGAAGGCCTTTCCCGACTTGACCCAATTTAACAAACAAAGAATCTTTTGGAAATATAACTGTGGGCCAGGCCTTATTGAAAGCAAACACACATTTTTACTTTACTGTAAACTAAACCAGAAATTAGAAGAAGCAAACAAGCCGCCATGTGCTAGATGAAGTAAGAAAGTAAGATTGCTGTGCTCGTACACCAACCTTAACTTTATCTAACTTCGTAGTTAATTTGCCAGAACCTCTAACTTTCCTACCCTTAGTTGTACCAAAGTTTACATGCATATTATTTCCCCCTCCTGTGAGGTTAGGCACAGAGCCTGAAAATAACCATTTTGTTTTGTTTCTATGTTTACCTCCTCTGCTAGCTTGCGGCACTACATGCAACTCTTATATGTTGGGTTGCATGTTGACAGGTCAATGGTAAATGAGTTAAAAGTTGAAATAATTTGAACTTTGAGCGTAGGACTCGAGTGGTGTGCGATCGGAGGGTAGGGCTCCGTCTATTCGGCCGGCTTAGCTCTCTTCATGGGAACAAATCGGCTGTTTTACGGCTTGTTATGTGAATGCAACTTAAGATACATTTACTTAACCACTTGGCTCTTTTCAGTCACCTAACAGCCTTTAACATGTACACTCTTCTCAAATCACCCCAAGACAGTCTTCAATGTTTTAATAAAATGATATGCATGTAATATACATCCCCTACACACACAGCCCCCCATCACCACCTATCAATCATCCTATCACACAAACGCTTGCACCTGCAACTTCTAAATGGACCGACTCCATGCTTTAATCTAGTGTGTATGCTTTTAAAGTGGGATGGTTGGCTGGGAGGGGTGGGGGTGGGATGTGAGGCTGAAGAAAAGAAAAAAAAAGATGATTTGCGAAGGTAAGTTCAAGTGGATATCTGTCCAGGGTTAAAAGTGAAAGTAATTCATTACGGGGAGATAGTGCTTGGCGATATTCCTCATCTTGACGCTTTGCCGCGTGGCAGTTGAAAGGGGTGAGGTGAAGGGGGAGGGGGGGTGAAATGGCCGGCGGTGGCGGGAAGGGGCTGGGGGGTGAGCAACGTCTACCAGCTCCATTGGAGGAGGAGGAAGGTGATGAAGGGATAAGGGCCAAATTGATGGTCATATTTTACAGTGGGTCAGTGTGGAGCACGCTGTCCAACACTGTAATTACAAGTTTGGTTAGAGTAGAGAGGGAGAGGGAGGGGAGGAAGAGAGACAGTAGTCTTTGTCATGACCGTAAATGAACAGCCAGGCTTAATTGAGTGGTAACCTCTGAAGCTGTTGTGCTAACACTGCAGAGAGATAGGAAGATGGAGGGAACGAGGGGTGGAAAAAGAGGAGAGAAGTGCTGATAAGCATTTTTGTGTTCGTCAGCCCTATCCTTCCCCACCCGCACACTACTGAAAGCAAGCACCTCAAATAGACAAGTCTGTACAAAGCAATATTTTAACATAAAGAGTTGAGCTTTTAGCTTTATTATTGGCCTTATTTATACTGACATTTAAGCCCAAGGTTCACTTACTGTGCCAGCCCTTTAATGCAAAGAATTCTCAATAACAGATTAGTTTGGAAAAAGATGAAGGGTAATGATCGCCAGAAAATGCATCTTATTGACACCGACGCGAATGCAGCAGCTCTCATGAACTTAGCTGTATTTTTATTTAAATGTGTTGTATTTTCGTGTCTATTAACAGCGCAGTCTTATTGGCGGGATAACATAAATAGGTGGAGACCCTCGCAGATGGGGGTGCTGCAGCCCCCTCAGCACCCCCCCCTTCCCGCGTCCATTCGCGACGTCTCGCTGTCTCGCAGACCCCACGCAGCAAGCAGGAAATGAACCCAGCTCACACTGTCCGCTCCTCGCAGCAGCGAGCCCCGCAACGTCCCGCCAACACGGCACCCAGACCCCACGCAGCATTCTCATCTGTTTGTCATTACTGGTGTCATTTTCTGGTTGCTAACGCCATTGTAACACATAATCACTGATGTTCCGCTGTAACGGTGGTGGACTCATCAGAACAGAGTGGGCGAGCTGACCAATCAGAGCACAGTGGGCTCATATGGAGGGCGGGGCAGGAGCTCCAACAAGCCGTGTAGGACAGAGAGTGAATACACATACTATACAGAGATGCTGTATGAGAAACCAATGTGAGTTTGGAAAATTGCACAATATAAATCTATTCTAGTAGACCTCAACAATGGAATTATGATCAGTAGAAATGGTCATGACATGGGACCTTTAATGAAAGTGAAACATGAATTAATTATTAATTATGATTGAATAATACATATATTGTATATACATTTCCCAAAATTAAAAATGTTTTGTTTTCATATTCATTGCTGATGCTTATACTTTGTACTTTTATTTAAAGGGGGCTTTAAAAATCTGGAAGAGCTAGCATTATGACTGCCATATTTGACACCCCTTCTGTAACTTTGGCCATGATTGTCATAATCTCACCAAATTCACTCCAGCATTAGTTATTCCCCTCTAGTTTAAGCAAACAAAAGCAATTTACTCCGAGCCTATCAGACGGAAATTAAAGGAGTGCTTCTAAATCTGGCAGAGTTGGTGTTATGGCTGCCGGATTTGGCACCCCCTCTGTGATTTTGGTCATGATGGTCATAATCTCACCAAAATCACACTGGTGTTAGTTATTCCCCTGTAGTTTACGCCAACATTTTACTCTGGATTCATGGTGTATAAAATGCCAGGGGGGCTTCTAAATCAGGTGAAATATTAAAGTGTTAGGGTTAGCGTTATGGTTTTCTAAATCTGGCAGAGCTAGTGTAATGGCTGCCAGATTTGGCAACCGTAATCCGTCAATCGTATCATTTATTTAATTGTTTTAAAAGCGTTGTTGGGTTTTTTGTCTCATTATAGTCCTTTTTTGTTTTGTGGGTTTATTAGGTTTTGTTGTCTTGTCTTTTATATGTTGGTATTGTCTCACCCTGTAACTTCTGAAAAAAGCATTTCCCAATCATATTGCTTTTGTTATGGAATTCTGTTGAATAACGGATTATTATAGCTTTAAAAGACAAAAAAGGAGGTATTATCAGATAATAACTTGAGGTGTGTCTCATTAGCCGTGTTGCTTTTTAATGCATAAAAACAGCAAGCTGTGTTTTAGCATAAAATTCCTTGCCTGGTCATTATGATATGTTTATAATCATTGAAAGTTTTAGGGAAGCACATTTCCTCAGAGCAAATATAATAGCAAGTCAGCTTTGCTAACTGCTCAACCTGGTGGATAGATATTCCATTACAATATCACAACAAGGCCACGTGCACATCATCGGCGGGGCGATTTTTAGAACTTCCTAGAAAGTTTGTTCTTGCTTTTCGACAGGGAAAAACAATATGTATGTAGATGAAAATGTAATTGCTGGTTCACTATTACTCATTTGCGTGGGAGACATATCAAACTACCATATGATGAGACCTCATAGGAGACGACACAGTTCTCTGACAATAATACAAACATCTTTGGTTTGATCACAAGAGCGCTCCCCGGAATAAAAAAGTTACCGGGGGAAAATCTTATATAGTTTTTCTGTATGTCTTTCAATGCCTCACTCATTACCCCCCCCCTCTCTGTGTCTTTCTCTTCCTATCGGTGTCTCTTTTCAATTCTCCTCTGCTCTAATTTTCCCTTCTCATCCCAGCCTGTGCGATTGTGGCGTCTCATCACAATTTTGGCACACATTTCTTTTCATTTCCTTTCCTCATCTCCAGTCTTATTTTTGGCCTCATAGCCTCTAAACCCCTAAAGGCACCCCCTCCACCAACCCCCCACCCCAACCGCCAGTTCTTTCTTCGTTCTCCTCTTTCTCATTTTTTCCTTCAATCTTTCTGCTCCTCATTTAGGATGGCTTGTTTCTTTCAATATCCAGAGATAATGGTTGAATATGGTGGGGCCTGCTGCACAGAGAAAGAGGGAACAATTTGTTCCTTTTGCAGTGAGCAGGGACATTTGTGATCAAGGGTGTGATCTGCACACACACACACACACACACACACACACACACACACACACACACACACACACACACACACACACACACACACACACACACACACACACACACACACACACACACACACACACACACACACACACACACACACACACACACACACACACACACACACACACACACAGAGAAAGCAATGATGATGAGGCCATTTCCTCCCTCATCTCCAGATCCTCATCTAACCGCTAATGAAAAACACGACAATTACCCACAACTCTTTGCACCTCAGCCTTCAGCAGTTGTAATCTTGGCGCCAATATAAAGTCAGATTGTCATTTTGCCTCCACTGTCCCTTCCTCTTCCCCTTCTGTCCATCCCTTTTCTCTCCTGTCCATTTAGAGAGTGTGTGGGCACTGGGAGACGATGATGACTGCTGCTGGGTAGTTGTACAATGTGATTGGAAATGGAGATATGATATAGAATGACTTACATGGACCAGTGGGGGACAGACAAAGGCTATGTTGAGGGTAATGAACAGTGGATTAAGGGATTATTATTTGGTACCATGGGAGCATCATGAAGCCTTCCCATTAGAGGAGTCTAGCCATGTGTGTGTGCTCTCTGTAATCTGATCTGTAAATCTCCAGTATCAGATTTTAATTTTAATCGATACTCTCACTATCACCATCTCCGATAAATGAATGGTAGGCAGTTTAAGTGAAAATCAGAAAACTCCTCGCCTCATTATCTATCAGTGTACACAGCCAGATAACTTTTTAATTCAGAATAAGAATGAATAATGTACAGTGTTTCTGTGCTGCGAGCATGATTACATACATGCATATTTGATGAGGCAATTTGCTGCCAGGCAGTCCACATGACAGTCCACATTCTTTTCTAGCTCTCTGCACCAGGTGACAGCAAGGTGTCACTTATGATGGCACTTTAATTAATTTTGTTTGTCCTGTTCAATGATAGTCATGGACCGCTGGGCATCCGTGTTCTGGGTATTGGGACTGATGTAGAGGTGTGTGTGTGTGTGTGTGTGTGTGTGTGTGTGTGTGTGTGTGTGGTGTGTGTGTGTGTGTGTGTGTGTGTGTGTGTGTGTGTGTGTGTGTGTGTGTGTGTGTGTGTGTGTGTGTGTGTGTTCAGTGGTTCCTACTCAGTTTCATCCTTATGGGATATCTGCAGGTGAATATTAAGGTTAATATAAGATATTTTCTCAAGACCTCAAAGACTTTAATTCACTTGATATTGACACATCTTTTAATCTCAGTAGGTATGAATCCGTCCGACATTAATCAGGTAATAAATTATATAAAACAGACAATAACAATAATACAGTATTTTCTTTTTTGGGGCGGGGCTTACAATTAATCAGCATGTAGTGTTGTCATAAGGAAATTCATGACAAACTTATTAGAGGAATTAGATGGTTTTGACTTCATTTTAACATAATTTTCATGAACTCCGGCAAACAGACCAGCTGTCACAGAGCTGTGTGATCCCCTCTAATATGCGCTACACAGGGCATATTGCTTGTATGGTAGTATTCCCTCTGCCACCATCATATTGCAGCAATCTTTGTTCCTACAGTAAACAGTAGACCCTGTCTGCTATCCCTCACTCCTGTGCATGCTTCAGAAAAAGGCCTTTCGTCTGTTTTCACCTAAAGCAAAGGCAAAAAAGTGCAGACACATTTGTCATGCATTAGGTGTGCCGTTACACAGAGGTAGAGATGGTGCTTGCTGATGTCCAGTGGTCCCCAGTCAGTGCAAGCTTGTACTAGTTTTTCCGCTTTCTTTGCCTTTTCACTGCCATGTAATTGGCTGGTATTATTGGAAGAAGTTGGGTTTTTATGTGTTAAGGTTTTCAGATTATTGGAGAGTGTTAACGCATTAACGCACTAACGTTGACAGCCCTTATATAACAGTAGTTTGTTCTCAGTATTGGTCATGTTTTTCATAACTGACTGACCTTCTCACAAAGACTAAAAGCCAAATCAAACTGACAATTATTCCTGTTTGAACAATGTCACTTTAGGAACATTTTCACCCCCAAAGTACCCAACTGGAGGAGCAGGGTGCCTTTTCTTTGAGGGGAAAGACTGCCAGTACGTGATATTTAGGGTGTCAACGCTGTTCCATGCCCCTTATTTATTTGCCATAAAAATAGATTTGCCAAAACATTTGCTAAAAGTTTGTTAGATCATTCAAACATTAAATATCTCTATTTATTTAATTTCTTTTTTTAAACAAGTATTATTCTTGTACAGTGACTCAACATAGTTCATAAATGAAATAATTATTATGAAAATGAGGTTCTTATTTGTATTAGGTTGAACTCCTAACTAATGCAAACTTATGAGAAAAAAAGGTAATAAAGAAATGATGCATTGGGGCAGGTGTATATTTAAAAAATGTACAAAAATGTGATTATTTATGTTTAAAGCTAAATGATAGTATGTTTTAAAACATGGGTTAAATGTTAATACAAATATTGTTCATGCTAAATAGGGGCTGAATACAAAGTGTTACCATTAGTATGAGACTTGTCCTTCAGAAAGCGGTCAGACTTTCCTGGAAAAACAGATGCAGGGAAGCGGAGCCACATGCTTTGGAGCCAATTTGATTATTCATAGAAAATGCAGACTAGGGACTATGGAAGTGAAATGTGGGTGGTGAAGAAACAGGCAAAGAGAAGGGTGCAGGGGGAGCGAAGGGGCATCAGTGTAAATAAATAAACAAATAAATAAATAAATAATAAACAATCACTGCACCCCTCACTGCACACACTGCAAGGAACCAATCAGCACCCTGGCTGAACGCCCTGGAAATTGTGTGTAATGAGTAGGAAAAGATTAGAGGGAGCTCTTGCTAGGCCATAAATTGACATTAGTAAAAGAAAACTCTTTTACTAGGCGGGCCCAGTCTCATTTAGACAACAGAGGGGGGGGGAGAAACACTGGGAATGGGAATGAAGTGTGTGAAGACACCAAAATAGGCTGAAGTGCAGCCTTGCTGTTGTGTGCCAGCTATTCTGAGTCAAATTATATTAAAACAGGAATTTTAAATAGTTTTTCAGAATTTTTTTACTGACAATTTAAGAATAACTTCATATTTTGGCTGTTTAAATTGTTGTCTTTAGATAATGCAATGTATTACTGAGGCCATTTGAAGCTACAGTTATATATATATATTTATTTTAAACAAAATACCAAATAATGATTTGTAGCAAGGAGTTCTTGGATACACATTTACGTTTAGCACTGTAATACATATTTTCAGCTCATTCTTCTGCCTGTAGATGGCCAAAAAAGAAGTACTGTAGTGAGAACATCAAATAAATTGTATAAATAGTTTAACATTAAGACGCATTGAATCCGTCAAAGATAACAAACAACAGTGGAAGACGACTGTTCAATGTCTTTGACTGTTGTTTGAACCTTTTTATTGAGTTGTAAAGAGACTTAGCAGAGACCGAGTTCATCTAATACTTTTTCTTTTAGATGGGGAATGTTGTACAAGGCCATAGCTGGACATAGGGACTGCCAACACTAAAAAACATTTATTTTGATTTTTTTTGTGTACACATTGACTTGAAACAGCCTGTCCTCCTACAAAAAACGACCATATAGCCGATTGTTCAAGCCCTTATACGACCCAGAGACACGTTTTAAAGTGTATGTTGTTTCTTACACGACCACTAGAGGTGCTCTAGTGGTCGTGTAAGAAACAACATGCTTGATTGGATGGACGTTTATTCACAAATAACCCTCTCTGGAAAATCCTAAATTGTGGAATAGTTTGGCCATTAAAATGCTTTTTGATTCGATTTCTAGCGAGAAGTGTATATTGTACTCCACGTCCACGTCGATGTGAAAAACAGTTTTTCCGGTCTCGAAGTTTTCATAATAAAACCGGATGTATTCCCCTCACTGTCAAATGATTACACAGTGATATCTTCATTACTCATCCACTAAAAAACATCAGTTTATCCTTGTTATGTAATTACACAATATTGATTGGTTTAAATTGTGTACAATGCTTTTGTGTTTTTAACCTTCGATTTGGAGAAACAAATAGTTTTTTCGGAGTTTAGACGCTACAGTTTCCGAAGACACTACACTACCCAGAATCCCCAGCTATCGTTTGGGACTACAACATCCGCCTTGCTTTACAAACCCCGTGATTAGTCCTCAAGCCCTGTGATTGGATGTTGGAGTGGCAGTGCGACAAGGTTACGCCAAGCGTCAAACAGCTCTTTGAAATGGAATGGAACCACGACAGACTATCCAAAACTGGAATTGGACGGGTCCAGCCCAGCCCCCCCCCCCCCCCCCAGAACTACACATGCTGGCTATTGTGTGTTTCGCAACATGTTCTATGGCACGTCTCTACTGGGAATTGTAGTTTTATAAGACTTTTTCGTATTTCCCACAATTAGAAGTTGCCAGTATTAAACTGTGTACACCCTGGAGGTTTAGGGGATACGAAACACTGTGGTGTGTTTTCAAATTTAAAACATATAATTAATAAATGGGTGAAAATTGCTTGTGTCCATAATGGGCAGCATTAATATACCCACATGACAGCTAAGGTCAGAAGAGCTTTATTTAACAGCTGGTCTTATGTCTGTGACCCCTCCTGTTGTTCATTGATAAGCCTGAAACATGCACTTGTCAAGGTTCAGAGGCAAAATTTGCAAATATGGCAGTAGCCATCGATCATCTTAAGATAAGATAAGATAAGATATACTTTATTGATCCCAAGTAGGGAAATGTTTTTGTTACAGCAGCATGTACAACATGCAATTTATTGTTACTTTGTAATTCTACTCCACTACAATTCAGAGGTTAACCTGGTATTTTTACTCCACTACATTTATTTTTGTTACTTTGCAGATTCTGATTAATGATGTGAAATATAAACAACCCTTAAATCAGACTTTAGTTACACCTGAGTAAAATTCAGGGAAGGTGATTGCACTTCATCTGTGGATACCCCCAACGTATTCTTATTCAAAAGAAGACCTTAACTTAAAGTATTCTTTAATGTTTAAATAAAGCCTTATTAGTTTGTCTGTTTTGCACATCCTCCTGTTAATATCTTTGGACGTCCTGCACTAAACTGTTTTATTGTAGAGATCACTACAGTATCTTCTTGATATGTTCTATTCTATATTTCTATCATTGACCTTCTACTTTCCCCCTATGAAAGTATGTACTCTTCATATTTTTTTCATCAAATATAACATAATTTCAACAAAATATAACATAATTTCAACAAAATATAACATAATTTCAACAAAATATATGATAATTTCATGTATATGTATGTATATTTAATGTATTATTATAATTTCAACCAAAAAATTCAATAACGTTTTTTAACCACTAGGTGTCCCTTTCTATCAGCTGTGCACCGTTATGGTGTAAATATAACCTATCTACCAATTGGATCAAATATAAAAGTCAGCCGAATTAATGTTGATACTGCAAGGAGACGTATTGTGTGAAAATAAATGTAGATGTTTTACTTCCTTTTTACAACCTTTAATGACTGATTTTAAATGCCATTTTCTTTTGTAAAGCACTTTGAATTGCCTTGTGTTGAAAGATGCTATATAAATAAACTTGCCTTGCCTTGCCTTGCCTTTAATTGCTGATATATTTATGATTCACGTCACATATTCATTTTCGGTGGCACTTCTTCCTGTTTGTCCAGAAGTCTTCTAATCATGGCTCTATAAATAAAGAACTACGGCAGATATGTAATATTTAATGCAGCCGAACCGTGTATTACAATGCCGTTATGTGATGACTTCCAAAGAGAAAAGCAAAAACACTCGGAATAAAGTATTATTCTTTTTTTTTAAATGTTTTTCCGATTTCATATCACATAAACCCCATATCCCGACGTGCATTGCGGCGTGATTTTAGCCTATCAAAACCTCTGAAAAAAGAAATGTGTCTCTCAGAATCGAAAGAGAAAAACCTATGGGAAAAACACAAAAGCATTGTACACAATTTAAACCAATAAATGTCGTATAATTAACAAGGATAAACTGATGTTTTTTAGTGGATGAGTACTGCAGATATCACTGTTAAATCATTTGATCATTGGTTTTATTATGAAAACGTCGATACCGGAAATACTGTTTTCAACCCGTAACTTTACATGGAAGCTACCGCATATACACGTTCTCCTGTCGAAACCTCAAATCATCTTCGTAATATCTATCAAACTATAGATCCTACATATCGACTGGACGTGGATTCTAAAAGTACAATATACACTTCTCGCTAGAAATCGAATCAAAAAGCGTTTTAATGGCCAAACTATCCTACAATTTAGGATTTTACAGAGAGGGTTATTTGTGAATAAACGACCATCTGTAACGTTTGCATTCAACGGGAGCACTAGAGGGCGAACACTTTAAAACGTAATTATAGGACGTATTAAGCGCTTGAACAAACAACATATTTGGTCTTAATAAGGACTTGAACAATCGGCCCATTTGGTCGTATGAGTTGGAGGACTTGTTGACTTGAAAATATGTGCATCCAGCGTATCTAGGAACAAGCTAAAGGTCATCAAGAAGGGCATTCCTACAAACATAAAATGTAAAGTGTGTTCAATGCTATTGTACAAGGGGTAGTCTGAATTACAATATGCAGAATTTCAGTCGCATTAAGAAAGTGACAACATGGTGAAAACAACAACAAATACATTTCCTAATTCATGCAAATCATAAGTTTAACCCCTTTTTTACTCATATTTTATTTTGGGTATGTATTCTTGAGGGTCATGAGTGTTTGTTTTATTATGCTCTATTCTTGAGTCCTGAATGCGGTTGACTGACCCAAACATACAGTATAAAGGCTGCCCTTTTTGACTCCTAAGCCACGGACTATAGCCAACAAACTCCCTGCTTGAACAGGACAATATCACCACCTCCATCTAGCACTGCACCATCTTGTATTCAAGCGTTGGTAAATGAATAGATTGTTTACCAGATGAGCCTACACTGTAGCTATGTTCGTATGACAAAATAAAGAACCTTGAACCTTGATGTGTCCATAACCAAATATACTAACCTTTTGTGGTACTAATATCAGAAGACTTCAGTGTGCATAATACATACTGTATATCGATATGTATAGATGCCTTCTAAAACATTTCTGACCCTCCTAACATGAACACCCAACCAAATTCACAGCATGGTTGGGAATGGTTCACTCTCTATTTGTGTGTTTATGTTTGTTTCTTCAACTGAGCAATTGTTGTAAGTATGCAGTTGGAATAATAACAGCCTCACCGGCTAATGACAATAATGGCGCTGGCGATTACCACGGCAAGAAAAGAACGATGAGGGGAGAGGGGGGAGGAAGAATATCGCTGGGCGACAAAAGATTGCATAATTTAGTTTTTTCTTCTCCCTTAATCCATCCTCTCACACTGTTTTACGACCCATCCCTTTTCTTTCTTCTTTTTCCCATCTTCCAACATTTCTTTTTCTATGTCTCCGTCCACCTCCCGGTCTTCCTTCTCTTCTTTCTCCTACCCCCTCCTCTCTCACCCTGTAACCTCCCCGCTCCTCCACCCCCTTCTCTCTTTCTGGTTAATTTAAAATTTGTCAGACGCTTGCGTCTTCTGGATGGCTGGCCTTTGATATTTTGCGAGCTCCATTTGGCACAAACAAGCCTGCGGCCCTGGTGCATCCTGCTGACTGCTGCACTAGTGGTAGGCCCCCACCATTTATCTTAGCCCTGGCCAGCCAATGCTTACTCATTATAGGGGCCTCGGCACCAGCTTAACCCCCACCTCTGCGTGCATGCAAACACACATGGCCAAATGGTGTGCGTGTGTGTGTGTGCGTATAAACATAAGTAAATGCATATCAGCAAACAAATTCATACCCCATGAACACATTGGTAGGAGCTTGCATACGCAGAGACACAGGCTTGCAATTTCAAACACACACCCATCCTGGGATCATTGCTCATGCTTTCACTGCCCCCCAACAGAGGTAAATGCCGACATTTACCCATCCTGCGTGAGCCCATCTCTGTATGTTTCATAGTCCAGGTTAAATGCTCCATCTTCTCACCTCCCCCAGCTCTAAATGCTCTCCACAAGTGTTTCTCTACATGTTAAAGAAATTGTGTTTCAGCGTTTTAGTTTTCTATGTCTTTTCTTCAAGTATGCTTGCCAATTTGCCAATGTTAGTGAACCAATGAGCCACCATTAAGAGAATTGTGTCAGTCAGCATGCTTGATGTAAGTTGTAATTTAAAACAACCCGATTTCCCGATGATAAAAAGATTGGATGCCTGAGTTTCCATGGACTCATGCGAGTTCCGCAACATATGACATGGAAAATAGATATAAGGGTACTGATACACTATATGATCTCTATGCTTATCAGAACAAAACTTACAAAATAATTGGCGCCATGGTCAAAACTCTGCCCTCACTGAGACTCCATCCGAGCCCCACAGCCAGGACCTCTGCTTTTGGACACTGTCGCCAAAATGTTTCTCAGTTTATATCAAGCAATCTCCCTTTAAAATGGCAAAACCAGTGCTAACCAACTGTCCTTCACTGCCAACATCTCTGCGACGACCTGCTCCTGCAGGTACACTCTCTACAACAGTGACCATCAACTTGCGGCCCACGGTCCACATCCGGCCCGCCAGACATTCTCATCCGGCTCGCACGGCGGGGGTGACTGTGGCGTTGGCGGAGTGCCTAGTGCGTTCGCCCCCCACTCATTTTTTTTTTTACAACGTCTCGTGAGTAATGTGCAGTACCGGAGTCCAACAGAGAGGCAGCAGCTGCGGGACAGTAGACTGCGTACTGCGTAGCCTTCCCTGCCCTGAAGAAGAAGTGATCCTTCGTTAGCGCGAAGAGTCTGCTAAGCTTTATGTGCTCCGCAGTACATGAGCGTGCTCCACTGCCCGCGAAAATGTCTATTGGATAAATGTTGGCCCTTGGACAAAGGTAGTTGGTGATCCCTGCTCTACAACATCAAGAGAGTACGTCCCCTACTGACCTAGAAGACAATGTTCTGGTCTAGGCTCTTCTCACGTCTACTGAAACTCCCCACTGGCTGGTTTACCCTCCTGTGACATCCAAACTCTATACAGCTCATCCAGAATTCAACAGCCCAACAGGTCTTCAACCACTATAAGTTAGCCCATAGTACACAGCTCCTCCACTGCCTTTACTGGTAACAATTGGCTTCCCAAATCTGCTTCAAGACACTGGTACCTACCATGCTTTGAACGGATCAGGCCCATTTTACACTCAGGACATGGTTAGGCACTTTGCTCTGCATGGACCGATCTGCTCACTACTTCCTCACTGCGACTTAGACCCAGGTACCTTTCAACGAAAACACCATTGATATCAGGAAATCTTGACCATTGTAGACTGAAAACCCACCTGTTTCAACTGCACCTCGGCCAATTTACTGTATGTACCCTTCCTCTTCATAATGAATTTTACCATCAGCCGTTGATGAAGCCTGAACACACAGAAATGAACCATTCAGAAACGACAATATCTGTGGTAAACTACAGCGGCTGAAGCAAAAGCTGGGTGTAGTTCTGGGACACCACCGTATTTTAGAACCATTTAAAAAACTGGCCGACCATTTGGTGCCTCAAATGACCTACCTACCCTGACCCTGTCCAACCCTCATCTTTAACATCCATGTCAGGTTTGAATGCAGGCAAAACATTTGTTCATTTACAATGAAATCTATTGTTTTTGTAGAGATTACGGCCAAAGTACAAAAGGTTCCAGGGTTGCAACGGTTTCCCTGGCACTGAAAGCATACCAGAACATACTGTATTTAGAAGACCCCCACAAAAATGCACTTGTTTTTGGGTATGACAGAAAGCTAAAATTGGTTCCGGTCAAGGTATGGCCTGTTGTACTTAACGGCCCATAACTCTCTATTTTTTTAATAATCTTTGTAATTGGTTAAAGGCATCCTTTTTTACTAGCACCCCTAAGGAGGGTTTAACCACGTTCAATCTCTTTGTTAGTTTTTGCAACCTAACAACTCCAAAAAAGGTTAATATAAAATGGTACGAATATTTTAGCTGCGGAAGAAGCTCAATGTGGTTCACACTGGGTGACTGCCCAACATCTTCTTTTGTGTTTGTATAGCAAAATGCATGTCTGAGTGTGTCGAAATGTGTAAGTGTGTGTGTTTTGAAACAGTCTAGACAGATATCTAACAGAACCCTCACCTCAAATCAAATCCATTGTCGGACAGTATTGATTTGCTACAACTTGTTTCTGGCACATGTAGATGCCACACACACACACACACACACACACACACACACACACACACACACACACACACACACACACACACACACACACACACACACACACACACACACACACACACACACACACACACACACACACACACACACACACACACACACACACACACACACACACACACACACACACATCTTTTTTTCCTCCATTTGTATTGTGCTTCCCGCTCATCCTGGCAATCTTTTACAGCAGTGAAGCTTTAAGTGGAGCAGAAAATAGACATTGACCTATCTTTTAATATCGGCATAATCACAGCCCTCTCTGTCAGGTGCCAGAGAATGTGTGAATTCAACTATGAGAGCACCCTTCTTTGTTTGGTTGAGTGTGAGTGCAGAAGTACATTGTACATTTTGTACATTTTATACAATTAAACCTGAACCGTGACCATATTTGGAGAAGAGACTTTCACTCAAATGTAACTTGACTACCGTATTTTCCGGACTATAAGTCGTGTTTTTTTTACCTGTCTGGCTGGCCCTGCGACTTATACTCCGAAGCGACTTATATATTGAATTTTGTCTGACTGCGTTCAAACTCCAGCCAATAGATGGCACAATATACAATCGTGATAACATAAAACTGCTGTACCACCGAAGAACAAAAATAGTGAGACATTTGAGAGACATTTGTTTTTTTTAAGGAAACTGATTAAAATATGACCCAAGAGCCAACAGTTTTTCTTGATTGGTCTATTGGTTCAAAAGATAAATGAACTTTCCCATGTATTTTCAGGGAGATAGGGCAACCCAGTCTCACGGCATTTCGTGTTATAGTCACGACATTTAATCTATTGATTCGTGTTCACCAACACGATTTTCCCCTTTTCTTCGTGTCACACGAGCAATTTATTTCTATTGACTTAATATATATATATACTGAAATCTGTATTTTTTAAATCTTTTTTTCCTTCTAATTTGTTATTCTTTTCTAAATAACACACAATTATTCTTGTTTTTATTTATTTGTTTAATTCTATAATCTCTGGCTTTTTTGGCGTCCGTCAGGAACTGAATTTCAAAATAAAATAACAGGAAACAGACGTAGGCCTATATGGGACATTTCGAGCATCATTGCGATACACACCCACTGAACTGATTACCCAAGATCCTCAGCTATGGTTTAAGCTCGGTGATTGGATGTTTTAGCCCCAATGCACGTTGGGATATGGTGTTAATGCGATATGAAATCCGAAAAATATTTCGGAGTTTAGGATGGCCGAAGACACTACACTACCCATAATCCTCAGCTATCGTTTGGGACTACAGTCCCTTTGCTTGAAAAACCCTGTGATTAATCTTCAAGCTCTGGGATTGGATGTTGGAGTGGCAGTGCGCCAAGGTTACGCCAAGCGTCAAACTGCTCTTTGAAATGGAACAAAACCACGGCAGACTATCCAAAACTGGACTCGAACGGGACCAGCCCTCCCGCCCCCCCCCAGAACTACACATGCTGGCTATTGTGTTTCGCAAAATGTTCTATGGGACGTCTCTACTGGGAACATTTTTGTTTTTCCCACAATTAGAAGTTGCCAGTATTAAACACATTGGTGTTATCAAATGTAAAACATATCATTAATAAATGGGTGAAAATTGCTTGTGTCCATAATGGGCAGCATTAATATATACCCACATGACAGCTCATTGTTACTTTGTAATTCTACTCTACTACAATTCTGAGGTTAACCTGGTATTTTTACTCCACTACATTTATTTGAGTTACTTTGCAGATTCTGATTAATGATGTGAAATATAAACAACCCTTAAATCAGACTTTAGTTACACCTGAGTAAAATTCAGGGAAGGTGATTGTCAAGTGCCAACAATCAGGCAAGATATTTGATAGTTGGTGCTTGAAAAGATTAAACATTTATCTGCAGATCCCTATAAAGTATATTCATTACTCGTTATTCTCTACTAATAGTTCATTAAAGACTGTATATAATGGCTATTTTGCTTTCCAAAGGTTTATTGACATATGATATCATATACTACGGTGTAGTTATGCAATGATGAAAAACTTGGGTCGCAGGTTCCTCAACAGTGCATTACAAGACATCTATCAATATGTGTGTGTACCTCCACCATTAAACTGTCATATTCTGCACATTTCTTATACTATCTACTACATACATAAGAGTATAATTCATATGTATAATATCAGTTAAAATAAGTGCTTCAACATAGTTAACATTGCAGGAAAGCAATATATTAGACGTTAAGTACTTTGTCAGGCTTAATATTTATCTGTAGATACCCCCAAAGCTTTTTTCTTATTTAAAAGAAGACCTTAACCTAAAGTATTCTTTAATGTTTAAATAAAGGTTAATTAGTTTTTCTGTTTTGCACATCCTCCTATTAATATCTTTGTACATCCGGCACTAAACTGTTTTACTGTAGAGATCACTTACAGTATCTTCTTGATGTTTTATATTCTATATTTCTATCATTGACCTTCTACTTTCCCCCTATTTTGTATGTACTCTTAATACATTTTTCATCAGATATAACATATTAAAAAAAAATTCAATAACGTGCTTTAACCACTAGGCGGTGCACACAAGGTACACACAAGGTACACACAGCATACAATGCCATAATAACTTTGTATTATTAGTGTAGGACACTTGTGTATGTATAACATCTGAAGATGTGTAGTTTTATTCATGTTTTCACATAATTTTACAGGATATTGCTATATTATTTCACATGTTTTACTTCTACACATTAATATCTGATTTGTAAAACATCACAGACAGAAAGGTATATCCATCATTTAATGGTAAGCTATTGAAATTCTGATTCCATGGATGTGTCTCCCATCACCCAAATCCCCTGACTATTCTCTCAACTCAGTATTTACATTCTTTAATTCAAAGAAAATCAGTAATATCTTTGATAACTACAAGTTCCTGTCTATCAGCTGTGCACCGTTATGGTGTAAATACAGCCTATCTACCGATTGGATCAAATATAAAAGTAAGCCGAATTAATGTTGATACTGCAAGGAGACGTATTTTGTGAAGAGAAATTGAAGATGTTGTTTAATTGCTGATATATTTATGATCCACGTCACGTTTTCAGTTTCAGTGGCAGTTCTTCCAGTTTGTCTAGAAGTCTTCTCATCAGGGCTCTATACATACAGAACTACGGCAGATGTGTAATATTTAATGCAGCCGAACCGTGTATTGCAATGCCGTTATGTGATGACTTTCAAAGAGAAAAGCAAGTACACTCGGATTAAAGTATAATTTTCTTTTTTTAAATGTTTTTCGGATATCATATCGCATAAACACCATATCCCAACACGCATTGCGGCTAAAACATCCAATCACCGAGCTTAAACCATAGCTGAGGATTTTGGGTAATCAGTTCAGTGGGTGTGTATCTGTTTCCGGTTATTTTATTTTGAAATTCAGTTCCTGACGGACGCCAAAAAAGCCAGAGATTATAGAATTAAACAAATAAATAAAAACAAGGATAATTGTGTGTTATTGTTGAGTAAAAAACAGTGTGTTATTTAGAAAAGAATAACAAATTAGAAGGAAAAAAAGATTTAAAAAATACAGATTTCAGTATTCTGAGGCTCTGAGCCCCATTTATTTTCCTCGCAGACGGCAAAAAAAGTCAGACAATAGACGATTTAAAATTAAAAACAATAATTGTGGCTTGATATTGAGTAAGAACATGTTTTTATGAACCACACAGCTTCCGGTCTTCCAAGACCCGACCGGACAAAAAGACGTGTTGCAGGCACGAAACACACTACCAATAGAAATACATTGCTTTTAAAATCGTTCTGTGTGACACGAATCAATAGATTAAATGTCGTGACTATAACACGAAATGCCGTGAGACTGGGTTGGATAGGGAGAGAAAGAACATACCAGCAAATAAAGCAGTTCATTGTTTGATGGTTCTGTCTGTGGTTTATTTTTAATTAAAAAAAAATTATGATATATAGACTCAAAGGGATGGACAAAATGCCACATGATAAAAGGGCTGGGTAGGTGCAGAGATGGATCATCAGGCGGACGGCCTGGTGGCCAGACAGACAGGTAGAACCTCTGTAGGGGTTACCAGGAGGCAGGACAGATAAGCAAAGCAGGTCTGGAGGGCAACCAGCAGGCGTAGCACCTCACCAGGTAACAGATGTAAGATGGACTGCCGGAGGCTAGCCAATGGAGAAGCATGTTGGTGGATAGTAAACAGGGAGAAACGCTGGTTGCTAGCGGGCTTGGCTCTCGAATTGTCTGGCTTGCTGGTTACATGGCCTAAAGAGACACATGTTTTATTTTCTTGAAGCTAGGAAGTCTGGGCGAAACTAGGAATGGATATGAGACTGGAGCTGGCTCAAGACTGGCAGGCTGAGGAATCAAAAATCAGAGCCTTAATGACAGGGATGTATGCTGGCTGGTAGGAGAACAGAGTGCAGGGAACAGTCAATCTTTTCCCAGACAAACTTAAGGTGGGGAACAAAGTGACTCACCGAAGGTCTTTCCTTGATCTCGGTGGTTAAAAAATTATTAGAAACAAAAAATGTTATCGATCTTTGCCCCATTTTGATATTTCTATTCAATGCTTTATTCATGTGCCTTGCTAACATATTTCAGTTAAAATGTCTTGATTTGGAGGCTTTTATATTGATGTATGTGATAAGGTGATTGATCAATCAACTCTGCTGTTAATAGCAAGTGGGAGAGCAACTTCGGGATTCAAGCCTTTGCAGACCATTTACATGCAGAGGAACCAACACTATATAACACACTACCGAAAAGGAAAACCCCCAAAAGTATAAAAGGGCCACTTTGAGTGTCCCTAATGTTAGTAGAGACATTGCCATGAAATAAAATGATGTAAACAGGATAATATCCAATGTAACATCACATGGATCATATGTGGGAAGTTTGACTAAGCTGTTAACATAGCGTTTTATTTGCTGTGGCAGTAAAAAAGCATAGATACACTCCTACAGACTAGAGACTGTTCCAGACCGCAGCACTCATCCATATCTGTTTACAGCACACATACTGGCTCATTTGACCTGGACTTTGCCTTTCAATATCCATTCAAAGATACTTTCCCAGGAAGGCTTGAGCGTCTATAAAAGTGATGCATGTCCAACCATAACACAAAACGACCACGAGCCTCCTGCCCTGATGACATTCAGAAAGGACTGCATAGACACAGGTACACATGCGAAAGTTTGCATGTGTGTGCGCACATCCCACACACACTCAGTCAAGTGCGACTCCATCAGCCCCTCCCATCGGAGATGTGAAGCCTTTTAATTATCTGCTGATTACCTGTTAGATCACCTTAGCTAATGGAGAGCAGCTCCCTGGGGAGCCATCCAATCTAACTCTCATCACACACAATGGGCTCCTCTTCACTGGAGAGTGTAGACTTTGTGCGTGCGCGCGCCCGTGTGTGTGTGTGTGTGTGTGTGTGTGTGTGTGTGTGCGAGCAAGAGAGAAGAGTGTAGTGGATGTGTGTGTGTGTGTGTGAGTCTGTGTGAAGAAGACAGAGATAGAAAGAAAGAGAGGGTCCCTTTGAGGCAGATGCTGAAATTAATACTGAAAATAGCTGTCTATTTATTATTTCTAGTTACCATCACCTTTTTTCCACACACACACACACACACACACACACACACACACACACACACACACACACACACACACACACACACACACACACACACACACACACACACACACACACACACACACACACACACACACACACACACACACACTCTGTGACAGTTTGAGTTTCACTTTGTGCATTTTAATTTATGTATTACTTATTTGCCATGTCTCTTCAAACATTTAAGATTAGGTCAGTCATTACCACACAAAGGTGCACACATATCACAATAAACACACATGATCATTTTGTTCACTCATTGCACCATCTTTCAAGACATAAACAAACTTCAAATCTTTCTATGAACACATTTTCTTTAAATATTTAAATATTTACCCCAAATCCCACAGTCCACCAAAAAGAATCCCCCTTGTGGTCTTGTTTTACCCGCTGGTTAATGCTAGTCAGTCCGACAGTCCTTCCCTTCAGTCTGGGTTTGCTGGGTTTTTGGTGAATGACCGGCTTTCGTGAACAGTTTGGTAGTGGATGTGTTTTGATCCGGGAGAAACCAATTCGATTTTTGTATTGAAGCTTCACCTTTTCATCTCTCAATTTAGAATATAAATGTTTGGTACGTTCCAGAGCCTGAGAAACACACCCATTGCTTTCCAATTTGAACATCTCGAGGATACGTTGACCCGCTTTTCTGTCCATCTCCTCAGTTGTGTGAAAGCAGGACTTGAGCCTAAAGACCAGAAGGTGTCTTCCAGGGCCACCTTGAAGTGTAGAGGTCCTACTTTCTTGATTACACTAAACAGACCTCAAAGGGTCCTTTAAGAAGACAACTCAAGTTGACCTTGCAGGTGTAACTCCTGTGGCTAGAGTTCAATGCAAAACGGATTTCAGGCTAGTATTGTCACAGTTTTAGGTCCTGTTCTGCTGGGGGATCCACCGCCTGCAGGTTTCCTAAACACAGATGACACAAATCTTGGTCTGAGAGCATCACCATTGGAAAACCCCAGCGAGTCATAGACTGTTGCTTCGTGAAAGGAAAACATTTCCATCTCGTGTAAAGTCAACAAAGACAATGATGTAGAGGTTACAGGTGGAGCTTCCCATAAAGGGTCCCATGAGTTTGACTCCTAGCATCTCCCAAGTTCATTGAACCACAGTTTGTGGTAGTGTGTCCCATGGTTAGTGAAGTTGACAGAGCTTTGGCCAATAGACAAGGGCTTGGAACCTTTTGTTGGCAGACTGAAGAAGACCTGGTAAAGGGTTACATTAGGTAATGACTGTCCTATATATGCTCTGGATAACAGAAACCTCCTGCTCTGCTTTCCAAATGTCTTCGTCTGTGACTTGTACATTTTTAGGTGTCCATCTTAGAGCGCAGCAATGCAGCACAAATGGCAGTTTGTTGTTGGGGATCATCCACAGGGGCTGTTAAATGACCATCCAGTGGAGTATTGGACTTCCTCCGTACAGGGGACCTCCTGGAGACGAAGACCCCAACAGATAAGTTGAATGCTGGGCTTTTGTGTTTTAAAAACCCAGGCAAGAGTTTAATAATCAGTCAGTACCTGACACGATAAAGTCCAAAATAATTTGTCTCCTCTCTGTTTTAGGGCGGTTTGGTTAGCTGAGAGAATCTGGGCAAGAGGTGATGGTACCATTCAGCCATCCCATGTGGTGCACTCAATGATTGTGTGTTTGAATGTGTTGTACTAAGTGTGCCTTTTACCATGTTCCATACGCAAATAGTGACAACATTTTCGTCACAATCCTTTTTGCATTTTGTCAGTTTGTCGCAGATGACTAACAAATCAAATCAAATCAAATCAAGGTTTATTTATAGAGCACATTTGAAAGCGATTTTTGGTCGGGCCAAAGTGCTGTACATGTAATAACTACAATCACATAAAAACACATTTCTATAATCACAATAAAAGACAATAAATTACAACAGATATTTAAAAAGAAAACACAGGGAAAAGTCAGGAGTCGTGCTCCGCTCTGACTAAAAGGCCAGGGAGAAGAAGTGTGTCTTAAGAGTAGATTTAAAAACCCCTAGGGTCTGGGCCGACCTCACATGGAGGGGCAGAGTGTTCCAGAGCCTCGGGCCAGCTGCTGCGAAGGCTCGGTGCCCTCGGGTTTTGAGCCTGGTCTTGGGCACTATCAGCAACAGCTGGTCAGCAGACCTTAAAGCTCTGGCTGGGGTGTAGCGCTGGAGCAGTTCAGCTATATAGGCAGGAGCCAGCCCATTTAGGGCTTTAAAAACAAATAAAAGGATTTTAAAATCAATTCGGAACCGAACTGGAAGCCAGTGCAGTGAGGCCAGAATTGGGGTGATGTGGTCACGCTTTTTGTGGCCAATGAGTAGACGTGCAGCTGCGTTCTGGACTAGCTGCAGGCGTTTAATTGACGCCTGGTCCATACCCACGTACAGAGCGTTGCAGTAGTCCAACCTTGAGGTAACAAAGGCATTAATAACCCTTTCCAGGTCCTCAAACAGGTTTGTGCAGGGATTTAAATACCCTAACTTGTAAACGTAATCGTAAACGTAATCGTCTTTGTGCTCCTCTCCAACTTTGCCCATTTTCGTATTTTGTACATATTTCTTTTACTTTTGCCGTTTTACTTTTAACATGGTTCGCAACATGCTAGCCGACCGCACCTACTCTGCCATACAATATAGCAGAGAGGAACTTTTCCAATTGCGAAACTTCGTGGACAATATTAACCCTCCGACAAACAATGGAGATTCACCATGGCTACCTGTTGCTGTTCTACCTGAGAGACACAAGAAGAAGACAAAGCGGGGATGCCGGGCCGGGTTGCTGGTCAGACTGAGAAAACGAGAAAATCGGCCCCCTCTTCCGAGTATTCTTCTGGCTAATGTTCAATCCATTGAAAATAAGCTAGATGAACTCAGAAGCCGGATTGCTTTTCAACGGGACATTAAGAACTGTAACGTGTTAATTCTCACTGAGACTTGGCTCAACCCCGCTATCCCGGACTCCGCTATTGTCCCTGACGGATTCTCTATTTTTCGTCAGGACCGGACTGCTAACTCAGGGAAAAGTAAGGGAGGCGGTGTGTGTGTAATGACTAACAACAACTGGTGCTCAGATGTGAAGATTATTTCATCGGACTGTTCCGCACAGCTAGAGCACCTCATGATCTCATGTCGGGCCTTCCATCTGCCGAGGGAATTCACATCTGTTGTGATAACAGCAGTGTATATCCCGCCGCAGCCACTCGCCGACAACAACACGGCACTCGATCAGCTGTTTGGGTTTATTGATAAAACCGAGACTTCACGGCCAGATGCGGCGTTCGTTGTGGCCGGAGATTTCAACACCGCCAACATGAAGAAGGTTTTGCCAAAATATTACCAACACATCAACTTCCCGACGCGCGGGGGAAACATACTGGACCATGTTTATTCCCCTTTCCGGAATGGATATAAGGCTCTCCCTCGCCCTCCCTTCGGCAAATCAGACCATATCTCACTACTGTTGTTGCCTGCGTACAAGCAGAAACTTAAAAGGGACAGACCGATAACAAGGACAGTACAACGATGGAGCGAGGAGTCAGATTCAGCACTGCAGGATTGCTTTGCATCTACGGATTGAAGTGTGTTTGAGGACAATAACATCAACACACACACGGACACTGTCATCTGCTACATTGGGAAATGCATCGATGACGTGGTACCGAAGGTTTCTGTACGGACATTCCCAAATCAAAAGCCCTGGGTAAACGGTGAGGTGCGCGGCAAACTGAAAGCGCGCACTCTCGCGCACACAGCGGGAGATTTGGAGGAGTACAGGAAGTCTAGGTATGATCTCCGGAGAGCAATTCAAAATGCAAAGAGACAGTACAAAGACAAGGTGGAATCTGACTTCAAAGGCTGTAACACTAGGAATATGTGGGCGGGACTAAGGACAATGACTGACTACAAAGGAGCAGCGGGGGGTGCTGCGGGAGTGTCTGCGTACGCATCTCTCCCAGATGAGCTAAACAGTTTTTTTGCACGCTTTGAGAGCAGCCAGGCTGTGGAGGTACAGAGGGACCAGGAGCTACACTGCCCTTTTGTTTTAAATAGGGCAGATGTGTGTAAATCCTTTAAAAGGGTTAACCCACACAAGGCTCCTGGACCTGATGGCATCCCTGGCCGTGTTCTCAGGGTGTGTGCAGTTCAGCTGGCAGAGGTGTTCACAGACATCTTCAACAGGTCCCTGCTGCAGTCTGTAGTCCCCACATGTCTTAAACACTCCACCATCATTCCTGTCCCCAAAAAGACAATCATCACCTGCCCCAACGACTACCGCCCAGTAGCACTCACCTCCATCATAATGAAGTGCTTTGAGCGGTTAGTCAAATTATTCATCACCTCCTCCCTCCCTGAATCTCTGGACCCCCTGCAGTTTGCCTACAGAGCAAACAGGTCCACAGACGACGCCATAGCCCTCACCCTCCACACTGCCCTCTCACACCTGGACCCGAAGAACAGGAACACATATGTGAGAATGCTGTTCATTGACTACAGTTCAGCATTCAACACCATTGTGCCCTCCAAGCTGGCCATCAAGCTCAGAGACCTCGGGCTCAACAGCGCCCTCTGTGACTGGATCCTGAACTTCCTGACGGGCAGACCCCAGGCAGTGCGGGTGGGAAATATCACATCCTCCACCCTGATTCTCAACACCGGTGCCCCTCAAGGCTGCGTGCTCAGCCCTCTCCTCTACTCCCTGTTCACCCACGACTGCGTGGCCACACACAGCTCCAACACCATCGTGAAGTTTGCTGATGACACGACCGTCATCGGCCAGATCACAGACGATGACGAGACGGCGTACAGAGAGGAGGTCGAAAACCTGACATCTTGGTGCCAGGAGAACAACCTCCATCTCAACATCAGCAAAACAAAGGAGCTGATTGTGGACTACAGGAAGCAGCAGGGAGAGGGACACGCCCCCATCGCCATCAATGGGACTACGGTGGAGAGAGTCAAAAGCTTCAGGTTCCTTGGGGTCCACATCACTGAGGACCTGACATGGTCTCTTCACACCACCACCATCACCAAGAAAGCTCGACAGCGGCTCTTCTTCCTCCGCAGGTTGAGGAGGTTCAAAATGGATTCCAGGATACTCTGCAACTTCTACAGGTGCACGATAGAGAGTATCCTCACTGGCAGCATGACGGCCTGGTACGGCAGCTGCACCGACCTCGATCGTAAGGCTTTACAGAGGGTGGTGAAAACTGCACAGCACATCACCAGGACGGAGCTGCCATCCATGGAGGACCTTTACTCCCAGCGGCTCAGGAAGAAATCACTACGGATTATCAAAGACCCCCATCACCCCAGCCACAAACTGTTCTTTCTGTTGCCGTCCGGCAGACGTTACCGCAGCATCCTGGCAAGGACAAGAAGATTCGGAGACAGTTTCTTCCCGCGGGCAGTGAGACTGTTTAAAAAATTGAACTGTTGAAACAACTTCAAACATTCAACTGCTACTCAGTAGTATGTATCTAATACCTAATATATATATATATCATTCCAATAACTTGTATATAGACTCATACTGCACTATTCCACATCATAACTTTATTTCATTTTTATAACTATTATTATTTTTGTATTGCTCATGCTCTTATTGTTATTATGTTATGTTATTATGTTGCATTGTTGGAGAAGCCTGTGACATAAGATTTTCAACTGCATAATTACTCTGTAGCTATGTCAGATTGACAATAAAGAACCTTGAACCTTGAACCTTGAAACGTTATTGAGCATAGTGCTCAGTCTGATCTTGGCACTGCTCTTTTTCTGCTCTCCTCACAGCAAATGGCAGACAAGGGAAGACTATTAAGGCACGACCCAGGTACGTGTTATTTTTTTAATGGCCCGTTTCTATTTCCTTTGGAGATAAAATCCAGATCATCTCAGATTATTTCACAACCTGCTTCCATGACACACATAACTAGAACTGAATTCAACACTTAACCATTATTGCTTTCCCTTTTAATTTGCTCTTTGTTAACTGTTTTGGTACAACAAAAGCTGACAACAAAATCTAAATGAGTGCATTCATTCGGGTAATAGGTAGCACAAAGTACTATTGGAATTCCCTTAACAGTAGAGTTACAGGACTGAGTTTAGATCCCCACATTAAGGGGTCTTTGATTGAATGATGTTGTGAATTTGAGCTTCAATGTAGTACCTGCTCTCCTTAGCTATTTCACTATCTAAATACAGCTGAGAGCACCTTTGTCATGATAAAAGTCAAAAAATTAAGAAAGGAGCTGGCAAACAGGCCAACAAATTGGGCCAGGGGTTTAGGCATCCAAAACTGTCTCCACAAGCTGGCAGGCTAACAGGCCATGACTCTACAGTACTGCCTGTATCGTGCGAGCCTCAAACCCCAGCAGTGTCTTTGCTGTTGAAAAAATATCTTTAAAAAGGCAATAAATAAAAGGTAAATTAATACAAAGGTAAATTAATTAAAAATGTTTATAAATAAATAACTATTGAAGCCTGCATTTATATTTCACATTTGATGGCAAATTCATTTATAGTATTCTCTTTTACATACAGCCACATGAAAAAATGTGGTATATCAAAACAGCAAACAGTATGAAGGTCAAATTTGATAAAATAAAAGTGAAGAAAGGATAAGATAGTGGTGATAATCAACCATGCATTACATCTGAAGGCATTTTCAGATTATTCTTCTCCTATCAGAGTTTTTCAGATTGACCCACCTTTGTATGATCTGCTTCTGTCTGTGACTTGAGCCCCCTATCCACCAGTTGTAAAACAGCGATTAGCAGTATATAGAACTTACAATCCGTGTAAACCTCAGAGCTGAGTACCCCCAGCTGTTCATTTACATTTGACTGGATCAGCTCTCTCATGATACATTTCAAGTTGGGACAGAGGGGCAGAAGAAAGTAAGCAGAACGGCACTGAAGAATGTTCCATCCCTGACAACATCCCTTCTGGCAGCACATCATTACATTTCCATCTCCTTTAGGTACAATCATTCCCACTTGTTTCAGTCTAAGTGCCATTCCAATCACACTTGTAGTAGAACAAGAAGACAAAAAACAACGTAATGACATTCTAATCCAGGCCTGGGACCGAGTGAGTCAAATTGAACCAGTCTGGAAAAGAGTCTGGGCCTTGCACCAGGGGCTATAGGTTACAGTGTATCGCCCCTGGCCAGGGACACAATGAAAGACTCCTTTCCCCCATGTTCCCTCACCAGGGATAGTCTGGCCTGCCATCAGAGCAATGGTGCTACAAACACAGCAGCATGCTGAGATGAGAGGGAAGGTTTCCCAAAGACGCCTGACTGCAGCATCAAACAGGAGAGGCACACAGGAGGAGAGATAGAGGAGGAAGAGAGAGAACGAAAGGGAGGAGAGGGAGGGAGAGAGAGGCCCTGGAGTGGTGCCAAGTTCCCAAGGTAGTGTACAAGTATCTTTAGAAGCCGGGCGTCTTGTTAGCTAATACATTACACCAATCACGGCCGGCTATCTTAAGCTACAATTAATCTGTGCGCTGGCACAGGCTGATAGGACAGCAACATGCTGTTTCTTAATTAAAAGCAAACGGATTAAAAATGATTAATAACGGTATTAAATATTCTCATGGACTACAAGCGAGGGGAAATCGGGGGGCTTTCTTATGCGGGCTTAAAACGAAGAAGTCATTAACGGCGGGCCCAATCTCCCTAAGCCAGGGCTTTACTTTGTTTGGGATCACAAGTTGCTTACTTCATGAATATGCATTTTGTCCCTATCAAGTCGAGACCAAAAGGCAATATCATGGTGTGGCTGTGGTGTGGTATTTTTCCCCTCAGTGGCTGTGAAACTTTGAGTTTTTGATTTGTGACATTTCGTGGTCTGCCTTTGTAGCTGGGGCCTCTGTGTTCACTGGTGCCTGGCCACAGGCTGTCTGGCTCTGACAACAAATTACATTTTTATTCTGTCTATATAAAACCATGAAGGTATGTCATGTCAGGGATGATGTTGAGTATGGGGCATGTGTGTTTCAAAGGAAACCTCCAACAGATACAAAAATATATAAGGCATAGTATGTACCAACGTTTTTCTTTGGTTGACTAACTGTCCTCGTTGATATTGGATCATTCTGGACCCAGGGTTACATTGTAAATGTACCCTCTGTGGGACGAATACAGGTATCTGATTATAATTATAATTATGTCATTCTAAATTAAAACAACAAATATCTAACTATATTATTACTATAATCAGTGTTTCCGCCAGACCAGGGCTTAGAGGGCGTCCACCCCGAGCGTCCACCGGCGAAAATAATCCCACCAGACTCCTTTGCCCCTCCAACAGAGGGATGTCCTTGTCCTTTTTCCTTTTCGTCATTTCAAGCTATAAACACTCGATCTTGTCTCGAATTATTAATTTTTTTTGGCGGAAACGCTGACTATAATATGATTTCATTTCAGTTGTTTACTTCCAACATACATACACACACACTGGCTTTGCTTTTCTACAAATCACTCCTACCACACTACCCCCACTCCAGATATCGATTATAACACCCCCCCTTACCTGCCAATGAATTAATATAAACTCATATGTCGCGATCTGCGGGTATACTAAATCAAACATCTCTGCTCACTCAAAATATGCCCTTTAACAGAAAGATACAACTGTTTGTCACAGTTTAAGTTTGAGTTATTTCCCCCCAATCTTTTTTGGTTTTTTTCCAACAATAAAAACATTTTCCTTTTACTTTGTCTACTGCTGTTGTCAATGCCAGAAGATAATGATGGAATGTGATCCAACTCCATCACTTGCATCTTGGGGTGTGGTTCAGTAATTTTCTCCAGTTTTGTAAAGATTGCTACACCCGTATGTCAGCACTCATTTCCTACCCTGCTGAACTTCAGAGACTTTCCTCAGCTGAGCCCTTAGTGGGGCTCAGAGTTACATCGCCTACAGTACACCTTGTTCTCTGAAGCAGGTGTTACCTTTCACCACATACTCCTGTCTGGCCTCCAGCACCAGGGTCAAGAATGGGTGTCCTAGGAGAGCCTCATCCCCAGCCATGTCAGATCTCAGGAAGCACACACTCCCCTGGCGGTTGTTGATCTAGACAGGAATTTGATCCCCACCAAGCTTTGCAATGAACTGCTGAAACGGAGGCAGGACATTTGGGTGTATAGTGTTGTAGTGGCACCATAGAGTGAGTGTGTATGGATGTAGTCTCGGTGATGTCACAAATAGGGTTCTACAGAGCCTCTGCAAAGCCTAAAGTTGGCGCCTCAGGTCGTTGCCATCTTGGCTGTGACAACACCTAATCCAAAAATATACAAAGAGACGGAGAGATGGGAATGACTCAACCCGAGATCAGACAGCTGAACAGAATGAGGTGATGAGTCAGACAACAAAAGCATGCTAGTTACCTGGATCTGGGACCCAGAAGAGGGATGTGGAAGCCACATCGCAGCCTCCGAACAGTGAGCAGTATTTGATGACATTTGTTTTATGCTGTTTCCAAAAGGCAAAGAACAGTGCAATAAAACCTGTGAATCTCCATAAAGTGAACATGACTTCTCACAATGGTTAAGACATTGACAGAAATCAAAAAGGGACTGTACCGTCAGTGTTGTATGGGATTATCATGTTAGGAAAGTGACACAAATACTTGGACTCAAGACCAAAGTTTTTCCTTCAAGAAGAACACATGGTACAACCAAAAATCACTCTTACAGAGGCAAAACGGGGCAAAGGTCAAATGCTAAAACATAAAACTTAATAAACTTGACTCTAGGAAATAATTAAAAGGTTTCTTGGCTTCAAACCTTTTGACTGCACATGAATCAAGACGAACTGGCAGAGATTAAAGGGAGATGAGGACTATTTATAGAAGGGTTGATGGGACACAGGTGGCAACAATCAAGGGAGGGGCTGACAATCACAATGGCAGGAAATCAAGGGCTCTGAAACGAGAGGGAAAGGTAAGCGCAAAATAAAACAGGAAGTGCAATGAAAGACAGATTAGACATAAGTGACTGTAATGTAATACCTGAACAGTGAGACATGACTCGACACACATAACTAAATCTAAACATAAACCTGTTAAAAAACTAAACATGACATTAGTAAACAAAAGCTGGAGAAATGAACAGCCATTACATGATTTTACATATTATCTTGAATATGTTTAAAAAAAAACAAAAAAAAAACACTTTTATATTTGTTACTAGATGTTTATTTATTTTCAGTTGAGGTTCATTTTAAGCCACCTGTAATGTCGCCACCACGCCTGCTACACACATCATGCAAAATGTAAGTAGGCTAGTCCTTGCTACTTGGGTTTAGACCAGGGGTGTCCAAACTACGGCACCATTTTGAATCGGCCATCAGCAAATAAAAAAAATATAATGCCGTATGGCCCTCAAATGAAACTTGTGCTTGTCTTTAACTTCTTAAATATAGATGTAATCAGATATTTTACAGTAGTATTCATGTGTTAATAAGCCCAAAACTTATTTACATAACAAGCTTGAAATATACCCTTCCTATTTCCTCTTATTATAAGCAATCGGAGGCTTCTGTTGTAAGGAAGGAGCTACCAACAAAATAATTGAAACCCTATGGAGAGCTGTGATGTACGCTGATTAAGCATAATTTCCTTACATTTGATTGATTTTGCCGACTTATAACTTAACTTATGAGGCAATATACATCACCTGTAGTGAGGGGCCCAGCCCTTTGTATATTTTTCTGGATGTGGCCCTCGGTGAAACAAGTTTGGACACCCCTGGTTTTGACAAAGTGTTCAGGACAAAAACAGATTATTTTTACTTTATTGTTCCATTTAATCCTGCACATGTGATATAGTTGTTATATAGTAATAGTATTATCAAGAAGGAAAAAAACTGAGCCACCCTCTATAGCGGTTGTTGGGCATTATCTTAACTTTTGTTAGATACATATATTTGTTTTGGTCTGCATTACACTTACACAGATGGTTGCATTATTACAAAGCTAGTATAAATTGTAGAATTAAAGCAGTCTTCAATTATTTGTCTTCACCAACTTGACAACACATGCACAGAATTTGGAAAAAACATTAATTTCTCACACTTTATGACTTTGTATTTCTCTATGGTCATATACATTTTTCTACATTCAGGTGACATCACTGCAGCATACAAACTGTGGTAGTTCAGATTGTTTTGTAAAACAAAATATATCTTTATTGGGCATTACAGGGTTTAAATTGAACAGAACAAGAAATTTGACACAAAGCAAACCAAGAATAGCAAGGTTTGGAATTAGCATTGGCTCGCTGTAGAATAGGAGTGATACATGTCTTGTCCCACTCTAATCAAAATGACACCTGAACATCATTTCATAATTTAAACTGCATTCCTTTACATCATTCAGGAAAGCCCTCTTCCCCACAACAAGAGGCTGTAAATAGCATCAGTGTGAGCCTGCAACCACAATTACTGCTTCTAAATTCAGCCTCGCTGTAATCAGGCCCTCTGGTTCTGTATAATTTAAATACTTATGGCTTGTGTCCAATGGCTCCTGTGCCAAGCCCGAGTGTTAGTTGTAATTGACCATACAAGCCTTTTCTCCCCTTTTCTCTGCTAATTTCACAAGTACTATTTTTAAAATGTCAATTAAAAAGCAGATTAATGTATCTTAATGCGAGATTCGATGCATTTTGGCACGAATCGCAGGGCAATCACATTGGTTTGAATACATTCCTGCCCTTATTATTGAGTATAAAAGGCCTTTCTTCTCCAGTTTAACAGAGCACGGGCTAAAAGGGCACCCTGGTGTGTTATGAATTCTATTCAATCAGAAATGCTGCAATTGTTGTGAAGGCTTCTGTTTGATTTTGGCATTTAGAGGAGTTTTTATTTGCCCAACACACACTCTGACAAATTCACACATTCCTTTGTAACAACTCTGAATGAGAAACAAGGTGTTGATGTTGTCATTCCAGCGAGGTAACTTATTCTTCAGCTGAGACCCAATAGAAAGAGGTAGCCGGCATCCAGGACACTATTCTGTTCAGAAAGCAATTACTTCAACGCTTCTCAAATTGATTTAATTTGCCTCTGCTGCCAGGCTCTCTCCTTTTCTCCTCCTCTGTCTCTTTAACATTTCAAACCCTCACATCTCTCTACATCTTCTTTTTTCCTCCTTCCTACTAATTTCTTGATTTTGGTGGAGTGGTTTTCTCATGTTTTCCTTTCTGCTGCCTCTTTTCAGACACTTTGAGAACACAGGCTTAGTGCTTAGCACCTTACAGTATGTTTGTCTTTGGAAGGATGCGAGCAGCAGAAGACAAATATGGTCAGATTGTAAAGACAATGGCATTGGTTGCTTAAGATAGGATGATTGCGCTGTTTAGTTCATGTTAGTGTATGTGGACACATGTATGATCTTGTGCTTATGTGTTAGTTATGTTATTCTGTGTGTTTGTTGCCCCCGGTTCACTTTACCACTTTTGGGGGAGGGTGGGAAGGAGGTGGGGCATTCTGAGTAAAATATTATAAATTATGCCAAATCCAACTTCCCACTACTTCATGTATAAGCTAACCAGTTATTTTAATTATTCCATATTTTTTCCAACACATTTTGCACATTGCTCCAAAGCTTTGTCTTTTTTATTCCCACACATTTAGTTCAGTCAGACAACTCACGTGTTTCTTAATGTGTTTATTAGAAGTAGCATATAGTTTGAGTTTGGCGTCTAGGCTCGGGACTCATCACTCCACAGATTTACAAAGAACATTGAGTGATGATTAGATAACTATCCCCCGAGCCTACAGGTGGAAGCTGGGGTGGAAGCTGGGGTGGTGGTGGGGCAGGCAAGCAGCAGCAACATGAAACACAGCAGCAGGAACATAAACGTAGCAATAGCAAGTGAACACAGCAGTGGCAGCAGCAGCATAGAGAGGCAGAGGCAGGAAGACCTGGCAGCTTAAATAGAGCGGCATGTTTAAGAGAATGTGTTTGGTTGGTTGTAAGAGGGACGAGGTGCGTCACGTGTTAATGTATCATTGGTGCTCGAGTTGACTGCCTGAACTAGCTCGCAGGCTTTGCCCCATTAGTTTTCTATTCTGTACATAACAAATAGAGCACGTTTATGAGGTGCATCTGGAGAAACTCACACACACACACACACACACACACACACACACACACACACACACACACACACACACACACACACACACACACACACACACACACACACACACACACACACACACACACACACACACACACACACACACACACACACACACACACACACACACACACACACGGTGACAATGTGCCGATTGATTGAAAGGCTGATCTGAACACCTTGGAGACTGAACAGGCCGAAAGAGAGATGGAGATTAATTGATGATCAAACACCCAACAGGTGTAAATGGCCATTTTCATTCACTTTGTGTGTGTGTGTGTGTGTGTGTGTGTGTGTGTGTGTGTGTGTGTGTGTGTGTGTGTGTGTGTGTGTGTGTGTGTGTGTGTGTGTGTGTGTGTGTGTGTGTGTGTGTGTGTGTGTGTGTGAGTTTCTCCACATGCACCTTTTTGTACCTTGCACACTCAGTATAAGTAGGTGTCAGTCCGTGTATGTGTGTACTTGCAGTATTATCATAAAGGCTAAACAAGAGATTTCAAAGCCCAGAGGGTCCATTCAGCCCTCTGTCTTTCATATTGACCTCAGGGTGACAGGAAGACAGAAAAACACAAGCTCTATACTATCAAGATGAAAGCAGGGCAGCATACACACACATTGACACACAACATGAGCTATCACCTGGCACAATGGGCTCTCCAAACTGTTGTGAAATTCAAATCCAACCTCAGCAAACTCTTCTACGAAAAAAGAGTTTCCGTTAGAATTTTTTTTTGCCGGTCAACATTAGAAAAGTGCCGGTCAAAGGTCTTCTTTGTTATTTATTGAGCTTTAAAACAAATTGATATGATTTGATATTAAATTAATTAATTATAGTAGATTAACTACATTATTCAAAAGTGTATCATGCAGAGCTGCGTGTCGACTCGTCAGCAGCAGCTGATCTCTCTCTCCCGTCAGATTAGACTTCACTCGTGTTTATGTCCATATCGATCAGATCTAGCTAGTTCTAGCTAATGATATGACTACCTGCTTATTAAAAGACACCTAAACAATAAGCGTCGCTATGCAACCGGGTGAGGCCGCAAAGTATAGCGCAGCATTATGCATTTGTTTACATGCCCACCGGAACCGGGGCGTGTGGCGTAGTGGGTTGTCCGTAGGTGTTCGGATCAGGGGGTCACAGGTTCAAACCCCACTGCTGTCAGCATGTCGTTGTGTCCCTGGGCAAGACACTTCACCCCAAATTGTTCCTGTGGGGATTGTCCACAGTATTGAGTATGTAAGTCGCTTTGGATAAAAGCGTCTAACAAGTAACATGTAATGTAACATGTAATGTAACCCCGAGGCATTACCAACAGATCAACGCACAATCAACCCATACAGGACATCTCTTTCTCCACATTAAGTGTTAGACATTAGAATTGACTATTCTTGTCTGTCACATACTCTTCTTGTCTGTCACATAAGTGGCGCAACTGATGCGGTATTGCGCTTAGGGGAATTTATTTTGACCGGACATTTTGACAGGAGAGATTTAGATTTGCCGGTCTTCAGCATATTTTACCGGTCAAAGTCCGGTAATTACCGGCTAACGGAAACTCTGCTGTAAAGACTACAGAATATTCTCCTAAAGTTGGTTAATAATAATAAAAATGACTAGAAGAGCATATGAAATAGAAATGTAACCCTGCAAAATTCCACTCACAATGTGGTAGCAGCCTTGTATAGAGACCACAAAGAGTCCTGCTGATTTTTATTTATGATGGGTTGTATGATATGTTAAAGAAAGCTATTCTTTATATTTTTTAGCGTACACCTACATATGTCCACCAATATGTGTTTTATGCATTTTTTATTTTTTAAATAAACGTCCATCTTCAAAGTAAGTCAACTGTGCTACATTTTAGGGAAAGATCCTGGTTGAAGTAAAACAAAGGATGGTCCGTGCAACCTGCTACTGTGGGCTTGTCCATTAAAGGTCCCATGTCATGGCCATTTCTACTGATCATATTTCCATTGTTGAGGTACTGTATACTAAAATAGATTTAAATTGTGCAATTTTCCAAAATCACATTGGTTTCTCATACAGCATCTCTGTATAGTATGTTTATTCACCAGGTATTCACTCTCTGTCCTAAACGGCTTGTTGGAGCTCCTGCCCCCACCCCTCCCTGTGAGCCCAGTGTGCTCTGATTGGTCGGGACGTTGCGAGGCTCGTTGCGAGGCTCGTTGCGAGGCTCGTTGCTGCTCGCCACTGCTGCGAACTGCTGCGAACTGCTGCGAACTGCTGCGAGGAGCGGACAGGTTTCCGGGTCGGCGATACAGCGAGAACAAGCGAAACTCATCCTGAGCATACACAAACACTCACAACCGAAGTAAAGACAATAAGTGTGGCTTGATATTGAGTAAGAAAAAGGTTTATAACGCTGTGAGAATGGGTCTGCGGAGAGCATTTCTCCGCGATCCCAACTCGTCTATTACCAGCGTTCAGGGAGCTCTATGCAAGTCAATGGGACTCCCTGTTAGTTAGCCAAGGGATCCTGGTGTGTGAGGTGCTCCGCGGATTGGTCCATTTTGGCCAATCCGGTCATTTGTTGTTGATTTGGGTGTTCACACGTCACAGATCCCAGGAAGCAAACAATGGAAAAAGAGAAATCCCCAACGAGGCGTTCTGGGGCAGCATAGACAGGTCTTTTCTGTGTTAGAGTTTTACTCGCTACAGGGTGTACTTTGAGGGGTTTTGACTCTGCACACCGTTTACATGCATAAAAACCTTCATAACACACAAGGGGACGGGTAATAACCGGAAAAGCATGACATGGGCCCTTTAAGCATACATTGGTTACATCAATGAAATGAGTGGGAAGATATATCACACTATGAGTTTTGCAGCCTTTGCATTACTTTTGTAACATTTTCGTCTAAAGTAACAGACAGAGAATCAGCCCTTTTGAAACAGGGCTGAAACACAGGGGATTATGGGATGCTACAATGTGTGATCTGTTTGGTGTTTCGAGCCAAACACTTCAGAGACATGTTTTGTATATCTGAGACCTATTATATATTGATGAAAAACAGTACAGTATGATAGGGATCTTTAAATGAGTGTGATGACTTGCGTTTTTGCCCAACCACCTGATTTGGCGGGAATAAGCCTTAACCTCTTACGCACCGCCCCCCGGTACCGGGCGGATAAACGCGTCATTTGCAGGAAACAAGGTCTAAGGAATCTTAATATTTAATAAACTAGGAATGTTTTATATCCATGTAACGGGAAGAAACTCAGCTAACTGATCTTTTTAATTTTTTTTCCCAAAAAAACACTAACACTCAGCTTCTGAATTAGCCACGAGCGAAGAAATGCTAACCTATCACTGCACCGAAACTCACTCATAACTCCCTTATTACTTATCCTAGATGCACAGCCAACACATCGATTAGCATCATCTGGAGACACAGAATCGATGGGTGCCCACCTCAACACTCAGTGATACAAACTCGCGACTCTATAAACGAAAACGTACATCAAAACATTTGGCGCTAGGTAGCTACAAACGCTAACATGGCTTACCTTGGTCAAAACTGGTCTTCAATGGCATTAAAACGATGCTGCAGTTAATCCATAGGTTAATCCAATGTGTCTGTGTCCTCTTTGAAATGATTTCTGATAATCCATAAGCAATAAAACTGCTTTTCCGTTTCCAGATGTCAGAGCGAGAGATCGCTTCACTCTGATGCAAGCCCCCACCTTTTTGTGTTAATGTTGGTGTCTATGTGAAAACCCCCCTTCGATTCTATTGGCTCTAACGGTCAGGAAGAGATTACAATCACCAAAATCGACCAATGGGTTCCAGAGAAACTGTAAAAACGCCCATTTACACCCAAATCACCCCAGAGTGATTTCTTTTCTTTTTTACTTATTATATATTGTACTTTGGATTCCTAAAGCTTTTAGTCTACCATCCCATCATTCAAGGGTGGTTTTCACTATAAGTAATGGGTTTTTTTTAGGCGGAGGTAAGAATTTACCTTTTTTTACCATGTTCCATCTGAATTTATTCTGACTGAGAAAAATATAACCCTTTTAGAAGTTAAGTTGTAGTCATTTGTTTTGGGCATGTCATTTTCGAGCCTGAAACATGAAAAACAGGCTTGGTGCTTAACAGGTTAAGAGAAGTTGTCTTCACTGGAAAAATAACAAAACTCACTGTTTCAGGACTATGAGTTATTTTATCCTAGAATAACTCATAGTCCATTTTTTAACCAGTCTTAAAGATCTGGTTGGAACCATTTTGGAAAGGTCCTTGCAAAGAATATTATATACAATACAATTGGTGTAGTTGTTGAATATTTGCTTTCAATTATTTGCCCTAGACTTCTGCTTTCAGACGTAGTTATTTATGAAGTTATTACCGGAACTGATAATAATCAAATGCATAGCCAATAATGTAATATAATACATTATTTAATATATATTATATATTTATATAGAGAAGCAAAGAGTGTGCAAAGCTGTCATCAAGGCAAAAGGGGGCTAATTTGAAGAATCTAAAATATAAATCATATTCTGGATTTTTTTAATTCCTAAAATCATAATCAATCATAATTCTATTGTTGAGGTATACTAAAATAGATTTATAATGTGCACTTTTTCAAAATCGCATTGGTTTCTCATACAGCATCTCTGTATAGTATGTGTTTCACTCTCTGTCCTAAAAGGCTTGTTGGAGCTCCTGCCACCCCCTCCCTATGAGCCCAGTGGCCGTCTGTGAGACAGCGAGACCCAGCCCGAACACACACATACACACACCCGCAGCCTGGCTGGGAGTTTGTGTGTGTGCTCACACACCGACTCACAGCCTCGCCGCGTCCCGCCGTCTCAGGGAGGAGAAATAGGCGGAGCTGCAGCTGAGAAAAGATTGAGTGTGTGTGTGTGAGGAAGTCCGCGGATTGGTCAATTTGGACCAATCCACGGACTTAACGTAACGGCTCCGTAACGTAACCTTCATAACACACAAGGGTACGGATAATAACCGGAAAAGCATGACATGGGACCTTTAACACTTTTTTGTTTACTAGATAATTCCATATGTGTTTTTTTATAGTTTTGATGTCTTTAGTATTAATCTACAATGTAGAAAATTATTAAAATAAATAAAAACCTTCAAATGAGAAGGTGTGTCCAAACATTTGACATGGTACTGTATATTTATATAGTTACAACCGGCCCTTTGAGTGTAACCATAATGCTAATGTGGCCCGCGATGAAATTGAGTTTGACACCCCTGGATCTAGATGGACAATGATCACAAGGCTTTTTTCACTTACTCTTTATAGTTACTTTATTTCCGGTTCTTCCAAAGCTCCTGATTTGACATGAGTGCAGCCTCAGGCCTCAAGCTGGCAAATTCTATATTACAACCACACCCTTCTAATCTATAGTTTCTAGAAGTTGACTTCTGCCAGCCTTATCTATAGTAATCTGCTAAAACACTGATAAGTCAGTATGAATATTAACATCTGTCCTATGCCTGATATCCAATGTTTGCGAAAAAGCAATTGTACCATTGCGACAAAATCTACCAAATGGTTGACATATTCTACAGTTTCAACACCTCAAATTCAAGTCAACCATTTAGATCTGCGCCATAAATGTCTACATTAGTTGAAAAAAAATAAGTTTAGGGTAGCTCATTCCCTAATATTTGATGACCATTACCTTTTTTTTCTTGCAGCTGTTCACTTTTTGATGCAAAAACTTTAACATATTAGCACAGAAACTTCACACTCATCCATTGGGCTATTTTTCATTCGTACAGGTTGATCCTGCAACTACATAGTTTCTCGTGAGCTTTCTACGACTCAATATTATTCATAATCCAACAAAATTAACTGATGTGACCAGGAGTATTGAAACCTTCACCAGCAGGAACTCTCCTGCCCTAAAACTTCAGCAAAGAAATGCTACGCGACGCCTCCCACGACACTCCTCATCAAACCAAAGCCTTCAGTGTTCTCCCTGTCTAATGCTCTGCACCGCGCACCCTAAAGATGATCAAAGTGCTATTTTTCTAAATTCAGCCTTTTTAACTTCAACAGTCTTAGAAGGGATGAGGCAGATCATACTAAGATGATGAGAGAGGGAGCGATTGAGAGTGTGTGTCATTGTGTGTGTATGTGTGACGGGGGACTATATCATCTTTGTAGTCCCGTCTTGTTTTTTTTCTCCCTCCTCACTCTCACACAGGGCCTGCAGATAGGTCAGCTCCATTACCAATCCACTGGCCCACAAATATTTAAAACAAATTGAATCGCACACCCAATACCCATCACAATTACGGCAGGCACAATAACTAAATTAGCAATTCAACACAATAATTGGAAATGCGGCTTGCCTGGACCAGCAGGCCTCCCTGGAGGGCCGGCTGATCTGTGGAGGCACGTCAAGCCTGCTAATTCCACAGCTAATTACTGATGCACGGCGGAATGAAGTTGTTTGTCTCCCAAATACAATTTTCAGTTCATAGCGAGGAACACGGGACCGTGCTGAGAAAGACAAAAACAACAAAGAAGTGCGGCACAAGAGTGTGGTCATGCTTCCCTTTTTTGTTCTCGTTCATTTGTTGTTTATTTGCTGTGTGTACAGGTTTCACTTTATTTCCATGAACATCAGGGTGTGTTCGTGTAAAAAGGGCTGATGAAGGCAGATTGTAATTCAGGTAAGGCTGAATTCAGTACCGGTATTTAAGAGATGATTAAGTATGACAGAAGGAAAAGTCAAAGTTGGCTGTTCTGTGTCTGCATATCGTTTGTAAGGCTTGCAATATGGGGACATGCAGCGTGGTGTACTGTATTTTAATTAAACAAAGCATTTTGCGATGGTGGAAGAAATATTCTTTACTTAATACTAAATTGTAAAAACACTCTGGTACAGTACCTTACTTCAGTCAAAGTAAAAAATAATTAACTATAAAATCTACCTGAATACTAAAAGTAAAAGGACTCGTCACGTGTTGGGGTCCTTTTCAGAATCCCTTTAAATTTCTGGATTATGATTATCGATCCATTACTGTGTCGATAAATACATGTTATTTGTCAATTTGAATGTTGTATTAGCTAATAATCTAAATGTGTAAAGTAACAAGTATCTACAGCTGTTAGATAAATGTAGTGGAGTAAAAAATACAAACAATTTTGGCTTCCAAATTACAGTGGAGTTTCATTTTAAAGAGGCATGAGATGAAAATGCTCATGTAAAGTACAACATCGTAAAATTGTACTCAAGTGCAGCACTTGAACAAATGTACTTTGTTACATCCCAATACTGGCCTTTATTTTATTTTTTTTGGCACATTTTCTATACTACACTCCATTATAGTACAGGCTTAAAGGAATGTCACTTCCTGTCTTTTTTTCTGGAAAAGGTTAACCTACTCATATGTGTCCTCAGAGAGTTCACCCACATGGATCTGACCTATGGATGCTAATTGATGTTACGTTTAATTCTTGATCTTGAAAAATACTAGTTGATCCAATTGAAATGCTTACAAATGAATTGGGTAATTGTTGGTGAACCAAAATGTGTGTATGACATGCAAATATTTACTATTAATTACTAAGAAATACTATTATCACAAGAAACCCTGATGTTTAAGGTTATTTGTCAGAGCTGGATATCTCAAATAAATGTAATGCTGTCAAAAAAAGACCCTGAATATCTGTCTGGATGAAGGAGAGGTGTTCTTTTTGTTCTTTGTGTAACCTGGACTTGAAGCTTTTTGAATCACATAACCACTACAGTCCACCTTGGATGGAAGGCTCCCTTCAGGGAGGGCAGATCTACACTGCACAGAATATAACACATACCCAGACTGTGATAGCAATGTATAGGCATCAGCCCACATCAATGCTTTCTGTCCATCGTCCATAGATCCAGCCAAATGCGATCAGTGGCAATGCAGCCAAACTACAGTATGTCTTAGGGATAGATATTAATATGCCAGAGACAAAGATCTTGTTGGGCAATAAGCCTTTGTGATGGCATTGATGCAACCCGATTGAGCAGCGGTGGTGAGAAAGTAGGCAGGACTCAAGCTTTTAGAAAAAGGTTTAGACAACTATATATTTCATGTTCAAGGTTCTAGACTTTTATTGGTCATACGTGCATAGCTACAGTGTAGTTATGACGATGAAAATCTTAGGTTACAGGCTCCTCCAACAGTGCAACACAATAAAACAGATAAACAGAAAAAAAATAGTGCAAGTAAATAGTAAATACATAAGGAAAAATAGTAAAAAAGTGAAATAGTGAAATAGTGCAAGTGATTGGAATGATATATTAGATAAATAATTCCTAAGTAGCAGCCAGATGAATGTTATGATGTTGTTAGAATTTCCTCTCTGCTACAGTATATTGTATAGCAGAGTTGGTGCGGTCGGCTTCCATGTTGCGACGGCAAAAAGTAAATAAACACTGAAAAAATATGAAAAAAGCCAAAGTTGGAGAGGAGCCAAAAGACAATGAAGCCATCTTAACCCTCCTATTGTCTTCGTTTCCCCCCCTTACTTTGGTGTTCGCGGTCAAATTTGACCGGTCCTGTTTTAACTGCTATAGAGAACCGCAGTGTCGTGTCCTAAAACCCGGAAGTAAGTTAGCATTTTTACCACGTCCGGTTCCTTCGACAAACAGCAATGCAATTTCTCCATAGGATTTTGGAAAATAGCTCGAAATAAGGTCTGTGGTTGAGACACATTGAAGAGACAGATCATGTTTTGTTCTACGACATTAAATACATCAGCAGTGACCCCGCTGGTGATTTTTGAAGAGTTTACGTGTCTGACAAACGATGGTTGTTAACATGTGGCTGAATAGGACTACAGAAGTTGTCCAGGCCGTTTTACGTCATTACACCGAACACGTAAAACACTCCCGCTAAGTTTGTTTGCCCTGTTCTGCTTGAAAACAAGTACCTGCCTCCTGCAAACTGTTCAAACAAACGCTTCAACTTGTACCATTTAGAATCTGTATGTTTGAATGTGGATCTTAAGTTGGCGTGACGTTGAAGCAGCGACCCTGCTGTAGTTCGTTTATAGCATAACGTTAGCATTTTGCTTCTGGCGACTAGATTTATGATTCGAAAATTATAAAAGTAGGGTAGACATGTGGATATTATCCGGCTGAACAAAACGTGATCCATCTCTTAAATGTGTGTCAACCACAGACCTTATTTCAAGCTATTTTCCAAAATCCTATGGAGAAATTGCATTGCGTTTTTGACGAAGGAACCGGAAGGAGTTTACGTCCGGGTTTTAGGACGCGTCACTGCGGTTCTCTATTACATTAACACAAAAACCATTCATCATCACCAAACACCCTTTCAAACTGTAAATATTGTATCAGACTACTGGTATACATGAAAAACTGCAGTAAATATACAAAAACTAGACACTGAACATGTATTGCGTGTGCCAGGTGTGATCCATGTGGGGGGATGGGTACATAAGAGCGGGAAATGTGTGAAATTGTTGTGTGTGTGTGTGTGTGTGTGTGTGTGTGTGTGTGTGTGTGTGTGTGTGTGTGTGTGTGTGTGTGTGTGTTTGTGTGTGCCAGGTGTGATTCACATGGGGGGATTGGGCACATAAGGGGGGGGGAACACATCTAGAGTATGAGTGTGTGTGGGTGTGTGTGTGTGTGTTTTATCTGATCCGGATGGTTACTAATTCCTTTTCTTTATGGCGGTCATTTTTGACCGGGAACACCATGGGTGTTACAAAGTTGACTAAATCATCCAAAATTCAATGAAAGTGGTGATCAGCAATTGTATATGTTCAAATGTCTACTGTGAAGGATATCAAAAAGCCTTAATGCAATCGAATCTACAACAAAAAAGTTATGATTGATGAAAGTAGTAAATCGGTCAGATTTAACCCGAAGACAACAGGAGGGTTAACAGCATGAAGGTACCTTGTACTCTCCAAAAAATGTTTGTTGGTATACCATGTGTATGACTATCACGAAAGATACAATAAGATTACAAAGATGCAAACAACGCATAATTCTTCTTTAGAAACAGGTACCAACACTTTGCCTTTAGTCATTTCGACAGAACATCATACAGCCTAGTTTGCATAGCACAAACTAGTGTCTTGAGGCATCAAGCTTTATGTATGACTTCCTCCTGTACTGAAACTACTTATTGTGGTCATTTAGAGCCC
Source organism: Trematomus bernacchii (assembly GCF_902827165.1). Lineage (NCBI taxonomy): Eukaryota > Metazoa > Chordata > Actinopteri > Perciformes > Nototheniidae > Trematomus > Trematomus bernacchii. Next base: position 1,424,819 of record NW_022987851.1, on the reverse strand, counting down.
TTAAGATCTTACAAACTACCCATTTAAACATTTGAACTATAAATCAATACACTAACATAGCTGTTCCACTGCTTATATGACATACTACAGCATCATTACATAATACAGTAGGGGAGCGGCACTAAAGCACAAATCTGCATTTGAACGTTTCTGTAAAGGGCATGCATGCCAGCCTTAGATGACTTGCAGAGCTCTATAGGCACAACAAGATACAACGATTACTTCAGATGCAAAAAAGGAGTTCAGATGAGGACTAGGGCTGTAATCTGACAGAGCCATACAGGAGTGCAATAGTTACGGGGAGGGGGGGGTGCTTGTCATTGGGTTTTCCAGGCTACAATTAGGGGCTAGATTGACCATGTCGCCGCATCAGAGTTTTGTTGCCAATCAGCCTTGAACATAAACGGCAGTGCAAGAAAACGACTGCGGACGAGCAACGGCTTGAACAGACAGGGGGGTTGTGGGCCGGGTGATTGAGGCTGCCGCTAATTTGGATCCTGTCCTCGTAGCCCTGCTAACTAATCCTCGCCATCTCCATTTATCCTCTCAGAATCTCATCGGGGGAAGCAGCCATATATTAACAGCTGGAGCTATCTGAAGGGCTCCCTTTTGAGACGTCACTCGGCTTGCGTGTGGAGAGCTTAGCCAGGCTAAGACCGGCCGCTGACACTTTCAATTGAACGTATAGATTTGTTGCAGAGTGTGAGGGTCTAAGGATGGCATGATAGCCTAATCTGATTGCTTTGGGGCTGGAGGGGTTCAGGCCAAGTTATGGATTTGTACAAGAGGAACATAGACAAACACTATGACCCTAAACTGTCATTGTTGGACTTGATGTGCTGTCATAAGACTCAGTGAGTTACATGATCCAGGGCCTGAGCTGCAGCTCACTGAGATCACTACACTGAGCCTGATGAGTGGAAAAGTTTGATGAAGACGGGAACTGTAACATATTGGGAAGGAAGTTTATGAAAAGTACTACACTAAAAGCGACAACACACAACATTCAGAGAGTATACGAGTCTTGGCCAGGATTGCCTGGAGATGACTAAGCTAGCGATCAACGGCTAACATGCTAACAGGGAGAAAAGTGCAAATAGGGCTTAGAGTGACAGTTCTAAGCCCTATTCCTCGTTTACCCTTTGGGGGAATGAGTGGGGGTGGGGAGTGACATGCTTCCACTACATTGCTGTTCAACACACTCTCACTCCATAAACGTCCAGGAGCGACGCTTGGTCAGGGTCCCGAGGCGTGCAGTTGGGACGCTCCTAGGCTCCTTCAGCTTCATAAACAGACGCAAATAGCTTTCAACTGATTGCAATGTATTCCCATCTGCGGCGGGATTTGACGCTCATGGAAGCACGGCATTCGTTTGTGTCGGAGGCTGTTAAAGGCAATGTGAGCGTCCATTCCCATTGGATAACGGAGAATTGTACACCCAGAAGTAAGTATTCCCCTTACTGTCGATTGATTTGACAGTGATATCTCCACTACTCATCAACTCAAAAACACCAGATTATCCTTGTTAATTAAACGACATTGATAGGTTTTAGTGTGTGTACAATGCTTTTGTCACGTTTTCCCCTTCAATTCTGAGAAACAAGTTGTTTTCTGTGAGTTTTGGATGGCCGAAGACATTACATTACTCACAATCCTCTGTAGCAACCATAGACTGTATACACAACATTAAATAATACATTATTCCGAGTGTGCTTGCTTTTCTCTTTGAAAGTCATCACATAACGGCATTGTAATACACGTTTCGGCTGCATTAAATATGACATATCTGCCGTAGTTAACTCTATTTATAGAGCCCTGATGAGAAGACTTCTAGACAAACAGGAACTGCCGCTAAAACTGAAAACTTGACGTGGATCTTAAATATATAAGCAATTAAACAACATCTTACATTTCTTTTCACACAATACGTCTCCTTGCAGTATCAACACTAATTTGGCTGACTTTTATATTTGATCCAATTGGTAGATAGGCTGTATTTACGCCATAACGGTGCACAGCTGATAGAAAGGGACACCTACTGGTTAAAGCACGTTATTGCATTTTATTATTTTATTATTAGATATTAATAGGATCCCTATAAAGTATATTCTTTACTCGTCGTTATTCTCTACTAATAGTTAATTAAAGACTGTATATAATGACTATTTTGCACATCCCATTCAAGATTTCAAGATTTTCTAAGGTTTATTGACATATCATATTATACACAACTACGGTGTAGTTATGCAATGAATGAAAAACTTGGGTCGCAGGTTCCTCAACAGTGCATTACAAGACATCTATCAATATGTGTGTACCTCCACCATTACATTGTCATATTCTGCACATTTCTTATACTATCTTATGTTGTTTAATTGCTTATATATTTAAGATCCACGTCAAGTTTTCAGTTTTGGCGGCAGTTCCTGTTTGTCTAGAAGTCTTCTCATCAGGGCTCTATAAATAGAGTTAACTACGGCAGATATGTCATATTTAATGCAGCCGAAACGTGTATTACAATGCCGTTATGTGATGACTTTCAAAGAGAAAAGCAAGCACACTCGGAATAATGTATTATTTAATTTTTTTATACAGTCTATGGTTGCTACAGAGGATTGTGGGTAATGTAATGTCTTCGGCCATCCAAAACTCATAGAAAACTACTTGTTTCTCAGAATTGAAGGGGAAAACGTGACAAAAGCATTGTACACACACTAAAACCTATCAATGTCGTTTAATTAACAAGGATAATCTGGTGTTTTTGAGTTGATGAGTAGTGGAGATATCACTGTCAAATCAATCGACAGTAAGGGGAATACTTACTTCCGGGTGTACAATTCTCCGTTATCCAATGGGAATGGACGCTCAAATTGCCTTTAACAGCCTCCGACACAAACGAATGCCGTGCTTCCATGAGCGTCAAATCCCGCTGCAGATGGGAATACATTGCAATCAGTTGAAAGCTATTTGCGTCTGTTTATGAAGCTGAAGGAGCCTAGGAGCGTCCCAACTGCACGCCTCGGGACCTTGACCAAGCGTCGCTCCTGGACGTTTATGGAGTGAGAGTGTGTTGTGCTGTTCCGCCACCTTTGGGCAAGATGGAGTAATCAGCAGGAAATGCGGTATGAGTGCAGTGAAGAGCAGCCGCTATTAGCTAGCTAGTGGGACACACAAACATAGCAAACAGAAAAATATTCTGCCTGTATTGAAAGGAAGAAAAAGTCTCGGCATGGGCTTTATATGTTAGAGATACAATTCCATTTTAAACGCAACATTCCAACGTATTTGCTCAAAGAAGATACCGAATTTCAGTAAGTCGCCACACACAACTACACAAAAAAAATGACCCAAAATAACACACATAAATACACAGAAGCATAAAAATGCTCTCTCTCACACACACACACACACACACACACACACACACACACACACACACACACACACACACACACACACACACACACACACACACACACACACACACACACACACACACACACACACACACACACACACACACACACACACACACACACACACACACACCCTATCTTCTTCCATTCCTCTCCACTGATTAAAATAACCACTCCTGGGAGGAGTCAAGCTATTTTAGAAATACATATTCCCTCAGCGGACAGACGGGATGGACTGAGATCTGTGTGTGTGTGTGTGTGTGTGTGTGTGTGTGTGTGTGTGTGTGTGTGTGTGTGTGTGTATGTGTGTGTGTAGGTAACCTAGTGTGCAGATGCTCAGCTGTGTCCTCCTGATGTCTTATCTCCCCAACCCCCCCCCCCCCCCCCCGTCACTTCTTGCAACATAAACATACGCGTGAGTCTTTATCACGACCCGACACTTGGGCTCGGGCTGGTAATCAGAGCACCCCCCCCCCCCCCCCCCCCCTCCTTCCACTGCGGGAGAAGCGCATTCTAATCTCAACTGTTGCATATCTAATGCTAATTGGAATCCTGCAACTGGGTCACTCTCATTGTTTTTCAAGTATTGTCAAGTCGGGGGTGGGGGGGCGTGTGGGGGGCATATGAAACAGAAATTACACCCCTCACACCCCTTGCTCCCCCCCTTCACCACCCCTCTTTAGCTGGAGCGCCCTTGATTGGATCCTCTCACTCACTTGTGTGTGTGTATGTGTGTGTGTGTGTGTGTGTGTGTGTGTGTGTGTGTGTGTGTGTGTGTGTGTGTGTGTGTGTGTGTCTGTCTGAAATAGAGAGCGAGAGGAAGATACAGAGATCAAACACAAGAGACACACACTTACAAAAACACACACACACACACACATAAAACACTTGCTTTTTCTGTTCCTGTCTATTTCGAGATATTCACTGTCCAACACTGGCTGGTCTCAGAGGGGAGATGACACCCATGGGTGCAGAGTTGATATGTGTGGGGGCTGTGGTGTGTTCAGGAGTGCTGGACTCATTAGTGAAACGAAAGATGATCAGCCAGTGTTTTGCAGAGAGGGAATACATGGTGTAGTTTTAAATGTCAAATGAGACGTTTTGACTGAAGCTGCTGAAAGACATTGTGTTCGGATAGTCTTTAAAGTGAATGTCAAGCATTTCCTAAAAAGCCCATTAACACATTTTATACTAAAACATATGGAATCAATCCAGGGAAGCTTCTCCTGCAGACACTTAGTATCATTTTACTTCTACTCTTTTATACAAGTCATTTTACAATATAAAAAGCAATACAACTGCATATCCCTTGCACAAGGTGCTGGACATGCGTCATATTTGATTTTATAATGAATGAAAGAGGGATGTTGGCAATTTCATTGCCTTTCTCCACATTTTGGGAATTCACAGGGCTCAAAAGTATATTGATATACTGATTTCTTTTATTCAGTTTCATAAAACGCTTGATCCCAGATCTAGCCTATAAATCAACAGTCTCATGGCCCGTCCACACGGCGGCGTGCGTTGAAGCTTCAACGCTTCTTCCCATTCACTTTGAATGGGGTGACGTCACGTTTCGCCCAACTGTAAAGTAACTAAAATAAATGTAGTGGAGTAAACATACCATGTTAACCTTAAAGAAAGCCCTCAGGATTATCAAAGACCCCCATCACCCCAGCCACAAACTGTTCTGTCTGCTGCCGTCTGGCAGGCGGTACCGCAGCATCCGGACTAAAACCACCAGACTCAGGGACACATTTCATCCCACAGGCCAGAAGACTATTAAACACCTGAACTTTTGAAATAACATTCACAACATTAATCTGGCTGCAAATATTTGTTTCTCCGAATTGAAGGGGAAAAATACAAAAGCATTGTACACAGATTTGATGGAGGAGCTTCCTCCCTCGTGCTGAATCAGAGACTGACACTTAACCAATACTCATACAAATGATTCATAATTCATCCACCTTGTAATGTTGATATAACCAGTTGTATTGTTACAATGTAACTTCTATTAATTTGCTCTAAAATGTACTTTGTAGTGTTTCTTCTGTAAAAATATTATATTCTATCTTTCTCCTTATTTTTCTGGGGCTTTCACTTCTATGTTTCAAATAATGAAAAGGAATTGAGATATGTGTGAGCACCAAAGGTTCAGGAGCTGCTGTTTTTTCTGCTGAGTACACATACAGATGTTGCTGTCCCAGGGTGAGAACATCTGAGGGTATAGCATTCCAGCAAAAAGAGGTAGATCCTGACTTCTGATGTAAAGGTATTCTAATGTTCATCATCCTTTCTGTTAATCCTTTGATTTAAAATATGGAGTCTCATTTAGGATGTCTCTGATGAATAATCAAGACGAAAAGTCCCTGTTGGCTGTTCTGTACTTGGGTCCCCATGCTTGTTTTAGTCTGTGCGTGTGGAGGGGGGTGCATTTGTTTGCATTAAAACAGATAATCCACATCCACTGGAAGTCTCCATTCTCCTTGACCGAGGGATAATGCTCCGTACCTGCAGTTAGAGCTGCTGCCATCTTCTCTCTCAGAGGGGATCGATGCTGCGCCTCACACTGCCATTTAACAGATATACACCATTAACTGTACCATGGCATCCAAATCTAACTGCTGGTGCTTTCCAAAGGCCAGTAAGTAAATTGAAATGTCTTTCTAGAGCTTGATCTTTAGTGGCCTTTAAATAGAAGGGAAATATCTCAGCAGGAGAGAGGGAGAGGGAGAGACGAAGTGGAGGACAAGTCAGGGGGGAGAGTAACAGCAGGAAGTGACAGTGATGTCACGGTGAAAGGAAGATGTTGCCATTGAGTGTCATCCTCCAAAAAAGTGAATCAATATTACAATAATTAATCTTTCTGTAGACATTGATTTCAAAGAAGCAATGCAAATAGAACAAGAGAGATGACACCCTGCCATAACTCCCAGAGATTACATCATTTAACTAATAAAGACAAGTTTGTTATGTTGACGGGTCAAAATGCTTAATAAGTATAAGTACATATTCAGTAGCAAGGACATCCTACACAAAAATGTCAGATAAAGATTTAATTACAGGTGATATTGAATGTAAGGGGAAGGAATAAAGGAGGGTAATACATGTTATCTGGAGGACGAAAGGAAGTCCAGGCAGAGGGAGACTCAAGCGTGATTCTGGCGATCTGAACACGAGCCCCCAGACGGGATCTAGAATGAAACAAAGAGTCTACAACAGATCAAAGAGAAAGAGATAGGAGGAGACAGAAGAGAAGATGAAGGGATGTAAGGAGGGAAGGATGAAGGAGAGGGAGGAATGGAGGCATGCAGGGAGGGATAAATGTATGGAGCTAATTTCCTGCCATAACTCCACAAACAAACTAAACAGGTTTTACAAATGCCTTATGATTCACTAACAAACACAATGTGGTTTGCAAATACAAAACACCATCTACAAACTAATGAATTTAGTTTTGCAAAGAAAAAACGTATCTATCAAACAAACACATAACATTTTTCTAATAAATCATGTTTCAGAGACAAATTCAGCTTAGGTTTTACAAGTACACAACTTTTTTTTACAAGTGCACAAATTTGTTTTACAACTACAACACTTTGTTTTACAACTACAAAACTTTTTTTTACAAGTACAAAACTTTTTCTTCTCACGGCGGAATATTACTGCCAAAAGTCACGTGACTGGAATATTACTGCCAAAAGTCACGTGACTGAGACTTTTGGCAGTAATATTCCGCCTTGGCTGGCTCATACACAGTCACACATGCTCACTCACACATGCTACACGGCAGCAGGGGGCGCTACTGAGTCCATTGGGAAGACGGGAGGTTGAGCAGAGCATGGAACAGCCCTTGCCAGTCTGATGACAGGTGTTATAGTGATAATATTATAAACAAGGTGAATTTAGCGATCACAACGAAAACAGCCAAGACACATATTGAGCCCAGAAAATAAATGTTATTAGGGGCTGTAAATATAATAAGCCTTTGTCTAAAATGGACAACATTGTAACTAAAGAGATTTAAACTATATATACAGCCAGGGGACGTTCGGGACGAATCCCGATGGGCCGGTACTGAAGTGGGCCGGTCGGATAAGTCACTGCTCACCCCCCCTTCCCCCCCCGTCGACAATTTCCTCGCGGTATTTACTTGCGGCACCACCGAGGTGGGCCGCTTACTTGCGGTACCGAGGTGGGCCGGCGGTACCGAAGTGGGCCGGTCGAGAGTCCCGGGCTGATTTGTTGTCCCAGTCCGCCCCTGTATACAGCGATTCTGCACTCGGTCAATCAGCTGCTTTTCATTTTTATTCCTGCTATATTCAATGAGTGATACAAATATTTTTTACCACAAGTTCTTAATAAAACTGACACTGTTGGACTTGGTACTAGTTGACTGCAACCAGAAATAAAATGAAGTACTTTACTGTGCACTTTGTGAGTAATCCTCTGTCAGAGTCCCCTCCATAGTACATAATGCATGTTTTTTGCTATCTTTGATGAATGATAAAAATAAAATGTTACCATTAGTTCTTAATGAAATTGATACGGTTTGACTTTGTATTAGTAAGCCTACTACTAACAATACATTGAAGTACTTTTACTGTGTATTTTTTGAGAAATACTCTGTCAAAGTCCCCTCCTGTGAACAAAATCAAGCCACTTCTGCTAAGTTTGATGAGGGAATTCTTTTTTGTTGCCATTAGTTCTTCGTGAGATTGATCCTGTTGGACTCAGTACTACTGAAACTACCCCCACAAGTACTATGAAGTACTTATTGTGTACTTTTCCAGTAATCCTCTGTCAATGTCCCCTCCTGAGTACAAGAATGCATGTTTTTCTTTTAATAAGCGTTAAAAAACATTTCTTCCTGAGACTGATATTGTTGGACAGAGTATTTTAAGAGGATGGTAGACATGATATCAGCAATACTTCCAGTCAGTACTCCGGCAGCAGCATTTTCACACCTTGGAAAGTCTTTAGAGTCTGGCCTGGAATGGATAGCTGGTCACAAATATCCTTCAGCAAAGTAACACACTCTGTCACATGGTTGCCCTCTTATGATGCTGCTGTCTTTTAATATATAATTATTCCTCTGCCGCTAGTTCGTTCCTCGCAGATTCTTCAGTCTCATCAGCCTCATCCTTCCATCAGTCCCAGTTAACGCCTCCAGCCCACTTCCAGTATCTGACTCCATATGATATTGTCCTGATGCTGTAAGGGTGATGCCCCATGATCACAAAATGACCCCTCTAGAGTGCCAAGGACCTCATATTATGTCTGTCATTAATGTTACATCACCCATTAAATCACCCAAAAAATATTTTTTTCCCTCATCAAACTTAGAAGAAGTGGCTTGATTTTGTTCTCAGGAGGGGACTTTGACAGAGTATTTCTCAAAAAAATACACAGTAAAAGTACTTCAATGTATTGTTAGTAGTAGGCTTACTAATACAAAGTCAAACCGTATCAATTTCATTAAGAACTAATGGTAACATTTTATTTTTGGGTCATTCCAGAATTGGAGGACATTTCATGTCCCCCATATAAAAAATCTAATAATCCATGCCCAAAAAGCTAAGACATGCACTTGTTGTGTTAAATATACTTGTCTTGAGACAAGATGCATATAAAGTTGTAGAAAAAGTGGTTTCAAAATATTATTTAAAATATCAAATAGCTCTCGAACACCCCCTAAAATTGCCCTTTTCTCTTGTCCCAGCTTCTTGGTGACCAACTTGCATGTCAACTATAACATTTAAAATAGGGTTTTTATTTACTTTTTTGGTATTATTCTATTGATATATGTGTCTTGTAATGGTAAAATCAATTTGTTAAATCATAAACACATTTTAAATAACAGTAATTTTGCACAGAAGGTGTGTCCCTCAACATGCGCGCAACCCTGTTACCGAAACCTTTTTAGCTTGGCAGAGGAAGTGAAAAAACTGTTTGTTGCATGACACAGTGGAAAGGACATCAGCAAGCCATGTGCTACTACCATGGGTAGACCAAAACTAAGTCCTCTCTTTTATTTGTAATATATTTCCAATCTTGTCACTCTTGAAGGAGTGTGGCACTCATACAAACGCAACCCTGTTACTCAAATTATGAGACAAAAACAAATTAATTTCAAATGTATCTTTCTTTTGTTAAATATATATAAATATAAATATAATATAAAGTGTGTCCATTCCTTGACAATAGCATTACATTGTGCAGCTAGCATTAATTCCTGAGGTAAAAGCTAAAATTAGCATTGATTTTCAACCCTGTTACTTGCAACCCTGTTACTATAATTAGAGTAACAGGGTTAATTCTTCATTGGAAAATATACATTTGATGCCTTAGCTGGGCAAATCACTTTTTTTTATGGTTTATTATCTGTTTTTCCTAAATACATAACAAAAAATAATCAAATGAAAGGTTCATTTTTCAAAAATGTTGGTGTCTAAATTGTCCTCCAATTCTGGAATGACCCTTTTATCATTCATCAAAGATAGCAAAAAACATGCATTATGTACTATGGAGGGGACTCTGACAGAGGATTACTCACAAAGTACACAGTAAAGTACTTCCTTTTATTTCTGGTAGCAGTCAACTAGTACCGAGTCCAACAGTATCAGTTTTATTCAGAACGTATGGTAAAAAATATTTGTATCACTCATTGAATATAGCAGGAAAGAAAATGAAGAGCAGCTGATTGACCGGGTGCAGAATCGCTGTATAGTTTAAATCTCCTTAGTTACAATGTTGTCTATTTTAGACAAAGGCTTATTATATTTACAGCCCTAAGAACATTCATTTTCTGGGCTCAATATGTGTCTTGGCTGTTTTCGTTGTGATCGCTAAATTCAGATGCTGGATCGCTAGAAACACCGCTGTCATGATCAGGCTGGCAAGAGCTGTTCCATGCTCTGCTCAACCTCCCGCCTTCCCAATGGACTCAGTAGTGCCCCCTGCTGCCGTGGAGCATGTGTGAGTGAGCATGTGTGAGTGTGTATGAGCACAACCACGGCGGAATATTACTGCCAAAAGTCACGTGACTCAGTCACGTGACTTTTGGCAGTAATATTCCAGTCACGTGACTTTTGGCAGTAATATTCCGCCGTGAGAAGAAAAAGTTTTGTACTTGTAAAAAAAAGTTTTGTAGTTGTAAAACAAAGTGTTGTAGTTGTAAAACAAATTTGTGCACTTGTAAAAAAAAGTTTTGTAGTTGTAAAAAAAAGTGTTGTAGTTGTAAAACAAATGTGTGCACTTGTAAAAAAAAGTTGTGTACTTGTAAAACCTAAGCTGAATTTGTCTCTGAAACATGATTTATTAGAAAAATGTTATGTGTTTGTTTGATAGATACGTTTTTTCTTTGCAAAACTAAATTCATTAGTTTGTAGATGGTGTTTTGTATTTGCAAACCACATTGTGTTTGTTAGTGAATCATAAGGCATTTGTAAAACCTGTTTAGTTTGTTTGTGGAGTTATGGCAGGAAATTAGCTCCATATAAATGTATGAACGAAGGTATGGAGTGAGGGATGAAGGATTGAATGGATGGATAAAGCAATGAAGGGATGTAGAGATGTAGGGATGTGGGTAAAGATGAGGTAGGAAGGAGAATGGATGAATGGAAGGTGGTTGTGAAATCAGAAAGGCCAGATGTGTTGACCGGTTATAAGTAAATATGCCAAGGGTGAGGAAGGCAGTACAACCCAAATGCAAAAAGAAAAGGGAGGCAGGTATAGGTAAAGAAAGGCAAGAGAGTTTAACACGGAACTAGGAGAGCAGGCAGCTACGTAACCCTAAATACAAAAACTAAACGAGGAACAAAACATGATAGCACGAGGAAACAACCAGAAATCAACAGGAAGAATACATGTACAGAACTACATGGACTGAAAACTAGTGATGTTACGTATTGCGGCGAGGCTTCGGAGCGTGTGTCGAGTAATCCCCGAAGCTTTTTGTGAAGCTTGTATCGAGGCTTGTATCGTTTTAGGGCCATTGACGTCACCGATGACAAACGAAGCCTCGCTGCCTGTCAATACCACGTGACTGCTTCAGAAAGCGATTCAGATCGGTTGAACCACAACGCTCATATTACCCATGGATGTATAATAAGAACGATATTACCCCTCCTGTACCCGGGCCCGGCGGTGACACGATGGAATTAAGAGAGCTCAGACCCTCACTTATATAGAGGTCGGAACATGTCATAAGTATAAATAAATAAAAGCATAAATAAATGTAGGAATAAAAACATGAATAAAGTTTTTTGTTTTGTTTATAAAAGCTACAGCTAAATGAGATAATGTAGTTAATAAATGTATTCTTTGATATGGTTGAGCCTTTCTCAGGCTACAACATGGTTAAGTTTACGAATATTATTAAGGAATACAAATCCCTCTTTGCAATGTTTACCAGCCTCCTTAGGCTTTTCAATCACAATCATTCAACTGGAATAAATACAATATTGTTAAGATGAAAATATGATTTTATGTTCGTTGTTTAGAGTTATTCTAAGGCTTTACTCATTGGGAACTCGGTATGAGATAGAGCACACTGTTGAGATGTCAAATCTGCCTGTTTTCAAATGGTTCAAATGAAGCCTCATGAGATGAACCCTTTTGAGAACCAATTGGCTGGAAAGCTTCAAAGCTTCATAAGGCTTCATCTCGCCATCACTACTGAAAACCAAGACAAGCAGAACCACACCACAGGAAACATTGACAAAGCACAAACAGAGAAAAATGGGAAAGACAGGCATATTAACACAGAATCTAATCACACTGACAAGACACAGCTGGAGGGCAACTTAAGGCACAAGGGCAGCAGGTGGATTGAATCAGGGTGGGGAAAACAATCAAAAAAGGCAGGAAAAAACCAAGAGAGAAAGTGATACCAGACAAAACACAAGGAAAGTGTTTTAACACAATACAACAGGAAAACAAGCTTCAGCCTGACGATGAGAATTGTTTGACTTTGTCCCCTGGAAAGTGGTGATAATTTCACATCAGAAATGTTTTATTTGTCAAGCAGCAGGGATATTTACATTGTTAAAGGCAAGGTACAGTGCAGATAAAAGGCACATTTAAATCAAGTCCAGAACAATAAGTAGCACCATTAGAAAAGTATTAACTTGTATTGTTAAAAACATTTCGCAAGGATATGTCACTGCTGCCAGATTGTGCGACTATGTTTTTGTAGGCCACACAGAGATTGGTAGAAACACAGGTTCAGGAAGAAACGAGGGGTTACGTATGGTAACCCTTGTTATATAAACACAGGCGGAGCCCTCTGCTGGACTCTATGGGTACTCCCCTTGATCATATCATGCAAGCATTCATCCACTGAGACTTCTATAGACGTAGCCGGCCCCGGGACGGGCCTACCTGAATGCGCGCGCATCTCACCGCATAAAAGGAGGCCTCGCCTCCTGACTGTCATCCTACACTTCTCTTCAGCAAGCAGCATAGGACAGACAGGGCCCCTGAGTAGAGGGCTCCGCCTGTGTTTATATAACAAGGGTTACCATACGTAACCCCTCGTTATATCTCTCACAGGCTCCGATGTATACACGCGCTGTCGTCCCACAACAACACTATTCCATCTCACTGTCTCGGACCGGCTTTCTGGTTAGCAGCCGCTGCGCCTCACTCACCTCTCCCTATGTCGTAACCGTGGAGAAATTAGGGCTGCGGCTGACGGAGCACACTCTGACGCGCTTACCTCGCGAAGGTGTGCTCGGAAAACAGCGCTGAGGGCCCCCACCCTCCGCCCATAGGCGGACGGAGAGAGTCCCCAGCCCCGTATGGGCTCACTATGCACCACCTCTCCCGAGTCCCTAAGGAGCACGGGGAGAGCGCAAGTGCCCCATGTCCCACACTCAGACACGCTCACCTCGTGAAGAGCGTGTATGGACTATGACGTGGAGGGCTCCCCCCTCCTGCCCTAAAGCAGGGGGAAAGAGTCCTCCAGCCCCTATGGGCCCAGTGCGCGCCACGAAACGTAAGCGCATTACGCCCGGGGAGGGGGTCAGATGCCTACTGACCCACAGCCCCCCTCCCTCCTCACCAGTCCTGTGTTGCCCCAGCAAGCACAGACGATGAAAAGGAGCCAGACATGTCCAAGAGATCAAACTTTATGAAGGGGCCTGGCGTTGACCAGAGAACTCACGCCGTTAAATAAGGCTGTTGACACAGCCATAGCTCGTGTAGAGTGTGCACGGACCCCCGTGGGGAAGCAGGCTCTCCCCGGCCAGTCCGTAGGCATTGCACATGCCTACGGACTGGCGGGGAGAGCCTGCCAGGCGTTTCTTGGACAGGGCTTTCCCAGTCACCCCGCCCCCGAAGCACACAAACAGCTGTTCAGTGCGTCTAAGGGCAGCCGTGAGCTCCACATAACATGCTAGCGCACGCACCGTGCAGAGGAGGTGCAATTTAGCCTCCCTAGCCCCACTATGGGGTGGAAGATTAAAGCCCCCCAACTGAATAGCCCTCGACCTGAACGCACTCCTTAGGCTCTTGGGCACAAAGGAGGGGTTCGGTCTGAGTGTTGCCCCGCTCTGGTCAACCCGGATCACCAAGCAACTCGGGTGCACCGATAGAGCGGTTAACTCGGACACTCTCTTGACTGGCGTTAAGGCAAGTAGCAATGCTGTCTTCCATGACAGTGCTTTCAGGGAGGAGAGCTCCAGAGGCTCAAATGGTTCTGAGACCAGAGCCTCGAGCACCAGCGGCAGGTCGCACTGCGGGGCGGAGGCGTGCACTACTGGGCGCAGCCTCCTGACCCCCCGTAAAAACCGCAACATCAGAACTGCACCAGCCGCTGGCGGCGGCTGAGCCGAGGGATCAAACGGCAGGCGCTGCAGGCCGTAAGCGGGCCCAGGTTGGCCGCCGCGTGGTCAGACCCCAGGCACTCGATACACTGGCGGTGTAGGTCGGCGCCTGCAATAACGCCCGGCCACGAAGGGCAGGGACGTTGCTCTAGTAATGGTGAGTCAATTTTTCTTCGTTTTATCCGTCTCTCTTCACTCAGTGTGTCTCTCTTGCTTGCTGAAGAGAAAGGGATGACAGTCAGGAGGCGAGGCCTCCTTTTATGCGGTGAGATGCGCGCGCATTCAGGTAGGCCCGCCCCGGTGCCGGCTACGTCTACAGAAGTCTCAGTGGATGAATGCTTGCATGATATGATCAAGGGGAGTACCCATAGAGTCCAGTAGAGGGCGGAGCCTGTGAGAGATATAACACACTTTGGTCAAAGTTACGGAGCGTCCACACAGCAGCGTTAAAAAAATCTTGGAGGTGGGCGTATCTGAAGCTTGGGGATTTTTTGCGAGCAAGGCACCAACAACCAATCACATGAATCTCCCGCCCCCGACATACGAAGCAAAAAAGCCCGAAGTAAACTGGATATAAACTCCCCAAACAGGCGAAAACCTACCACTGTCTCTGCCACCTCCCTCCATGCCTGGCTCCTCCGGTTTATATCCCGGTAGGTAAATAGGGACTGGTCATAAAGCACCGGGTGATTCCCTACCGCTAATTTCTCCTCCATTTTTTGGAATATGAGGAAATGACATGCGGTATGTCTCTCCCAGCATACACGCGGTTTGATTGGCTAGCGCTTGAACTGTCAGATTTGCATACACGGGATTTGATTGGCTGACGCTTCCACCTCAGCTTCAAAAGTTGAACATTGCTCAACTTTGAATCCTGAAAATCCTGAAAATCTCCGCTCTGCTGCCCACAATGCAGTTCGGCGAAAAGTGAGGCAAAGTGACGTCACCCCATTCAAAGTGAATGGGCAGAAGCGTTCCAAGATATTTTTAACGCTGCTGTGTGGACGCTCCGTTAGTCAGTAGCTTGATGATAATCATAAAAACATGATTTAGTAGTTTGGAGCAACTATTGTATTGCAAAATCATAAGAAAATGTATTTTACAACATTTTACTAATCAACATTTAGCCACTTCGACAAAACATGTTTAATGTTTATTGTTACCTCGTTTTGTTAAATGAGAAAATATGTTCAGTTAAAAATAAGTAGAAAAGCATAATATTAATTTAGTGATCTAAATGTAGAGGAAACATTGAATATAAAGAGGTGTTCATACATTGTTGGCAATAGATGAATGATCATTACAAAGTTATACTGCAGCAGGCTTTAGTTAGGGATTGCGCCATAAATCTGTCACTCGTAACTCAGAGAGATATATACGTTCTTCTTCTCTTGTCTTTTCTTTCCTCTCTGGTTCATCCCCCTTGATAACTGTCTCTAGTGTCTTCACTAGAAAAACAGTAAATGTATGTCTCAAATGATACATGTTGCTCTGGATCACGACTTGCTTTCATGCAAAAAAAAGAAACAGGTTTGGATTCTAATCAAATCTTCTCTCTGTGTCTCTCGTCCCTCTTTTTCTCTCTCTGTGAGAGAGGAGAGGAACCAATGGGCCCTATCGGCCCCTGAAGACCGGCACCGTCCCCACATCGCTCACCCGACCTCATTAACTCAGCCCCTACACACTCCCTGTTAGTCACAATCCAGAAAGCATACAATACTCACACACACACACACACACTTTCACTCACACACGCATGCACACACTCACACAGAGTACAGCACAATTAAAAATGCAACCTTGCATATTTGCATGGCATTTTATTTTTGTATCTCTGTAATATTGACGCTTCAACTGGCTGCTGTAATTCAGAAATGATAACTGACAGACGGACACGGTTTTGTTTGTGTTTAAAACTGTTTTTGTGTTTTATGCTAAAAATAGCACTAAAGAATACACTTCAACAATGATCACTTTGAGAGAGAGCCAGACTGTTGTTATAAGGTTTTTCCAACACTAATGATTGAAATTATTATGAAATTACCTATTTTGTCATTTTGCAGAGGACCCAGTGGACTCCTCCTCAAGGACCCCCTGCATGTCCCTAGACCCCACTTTGAGAACCATTGTCCTAACATTAGCCGACGGGATGGCTCCCAGGGACAAAATCTCCTGAAAAGGATGATTATACCGTCACTGGTGTGTGTGTGTGTGTGTGTGTGTGTGTGTGTGTGTGTGTGTGTGTGTGTGTGTGTGTGTGTGTGTGTGTGTGTGTGTGTGTGTGTGTGTGTGTGTGTGTGTGTGTGTGTGTGTGTGTGTGTGTGTGTGTGTGTGTGTGTGTGTGTGTTTGGAGAAACCCTGCTTCATCTGTACCAGAGTCCCCACAGCAGGGACTCCACTAGATGGCAGTGTTGTGTGTTACAGCACATTTTATTTTATCAGACAAATTCATTTAAAAATAAACAGCAGTGGAGCAAGGGCAGTAAGTGCTTACATTAAAGAAAAGTCTGGATAACAAAATGAAGCCCTGAGGCTTATTGCCATTGTGGCCCCTTATACAGTGACCTCTCACAGGCCTGCACAGGAGTATACTGTCTGCAAATACCTACAGATAGAGTAACAATTAAAAATATAAATTATAAATATGATGAGCTGAACAAAGGTACAAATGAATTCTCTAGCAGTCATAAACATGAGCTGTCTGCAATGACTTCTACAGTCATTAAGTCTAGTGGTACAAATAAAGATTATTATTTGAATTATCAATCTACCTGATGATTATAACCTTGATTCTGTCACGATCTGTCTATGTTGTGTTTTGTCATGTCTAGATCTGTCTTTGGTTTCCTGTTTTATTTTGAAAAGTGTTCACCCCCCCGTCTTGCCTGTTGCTTCCTGTCTCTGTGTTTGCCCTCCTGTGTCTGATTACCTGATTGTGTTCACCTTGTGCCCCTGTGTTTTCTCCTCCCTCCTCACCTGTGTCTTGTTTGTGTGATTAGTCTTGTGTGCATTTAAGTTCTGGTTTTTCTGTCTGTCGTTGTGAGATTCTTCATGTTGCTGGAAGGATTTTGTTCAGAGGGATTTTTGCGTTTTGCCTTGCCTTGTTTTACTTTGTTGCCTGGCCTAGTTCCGCAAATAAAGTATTTTGGATTTCAACCAGTCTTCTGCATTTGGGTCCTGTGTACCTTGCCCTCCAGCCATGACAGACTCGTCAACTAATATGCAATGACAGCATTTCAAGATAAATTCAAGGTGACAAATTGACAAGTTGTCCATTCAGTTATTTGAACAAAATAATTGAAAAACACAAGTTATTCATTGATAGCTAGAAAATATTTTCAGATGGATTCAAGCCTCTTACGATGTTTTGGATTGATAATGTTATGACCATTGCAATGTATATTACAGGGTAAAACCTCTCATGCAACCCAGTCTCACGGCATTTGGTGTTATAGTCACGACATTTAATCTATTGATTCGTGTTCACCAACACGATTTCCCCCTTTTTTTCATGTCACACAGAACGATTTTAAAAGCAATGTATTTCTATTGGTAGTATGTTTCGTGCCTGCACCACGTCTTTTGGTCCGGTCGGGTCTTGGAAGACCAGAAGCTGTGTGGTTCGTAAAAACATTTTCTTACTCAATATCAAGCCACGATTATTGTTTTTATTTTAAATCGTATAATGTCAGACTTTTTTTTCCGTCCGCGAAGAAAAGAAATGTGGCTCAGAGCCTCAGAATACTGAAAGCTGTATTTTTTAAATCCTTTTTTCCTTCTAATTTGTTATTCTTTTCTAAATAACACACTGTTATTTACTCAACAATAACACACAATTATCCTTGTTTTTATTTATTTGTTTAATTCTATAATCTCTGGCTTTTTGGCCGTCCGTCAGGAACTGAATTTCAAAATAAAGTCACCGGAAACAGACGTAGGCCTATAAAGGCCCAGACACACCAGGCCGAAATCAGCAGTCTTCGGTTGTCTGGCGAAGAAGCGTGCCCGGTCGCCCAAAGTCAATTTGGTGTGTCCCGAACCCTTGGCCGTGACACGCCTTATTTGGCCTTTCACAGTCGACACACAACATGTTGAATCGGCCGTGTGTCGGACACAAGCTATCGGGCCAAGAAACCACTCTGATCAGCTGTTCAGCTAGCAAATGAGAAGCGAAACGGAAGTGAGGGACGTAAACAAACGATTTAAGAAGGCACAGGACAGCAGCTAAACCCCAGCAGGTGATACTTAAAGACATCAAACATAGCCCTTAAATGTCCTCTCTTACCTCCCACACATAGCAGGGACATCTCTGATATCGGCGGGAGCGTCCCCGGCTGTCCTCTGCTGAGAGCTCCGTGATTTGTTTGGTCAAGTCCGGTTTTTCATCTCATCGGTTTATTTGTCAGTATAAAGTTGCAGGATTAGTCTCAAGTACCTCAACATTGTCCTTAAGTACAGTGTCTAAGTAAATGAGATACTGTCTACTGCTGTTCATTTACCTATTGTGAGTCGCCTCGGATAAAAGCATCACATGGAAATGTAAATTTTAGGGCTGTCAAGTTAACGCGTTAATAACGCCACTAATTATTTTAACGCGATTAACGCATGTGTATTTTTTGTCCTCGGCCGCCCCGTAGTTTCAGAGCGCATCGAGTTTAAAATACCATCTATTCTACATGCTGATGCTGACAGCCCCGCTCCTGCCGCCCGCTTGTGGCAGACCACACTTCCACGCTCACCGGCAGGCCCGGACTGGCCATCGGGAGGACCGGGAGGGAGTGTGTATGTGTGGCGCGACTCGCGCGAGCGAGGCACACCTTACGTGTTGTTGTTGTTAGCATCTGGTGCTAGCTAGCTGCGCTAACGGATATAAGGAGCTGTTTCAATGACATTTCACCGACAACTGCGCCGAGCACTTGACTTTATGCAGGTAGCCAGACAGTGGGACATTGTACGAAAAGTCAGCGCACTCAGCACGGATAGTACGCGCTCCATGATTGCAGCGTCCAGGCAGCACACGTTCGAGCATATATGCCTTGAGCGGCACATAGCTCCAACGATCCATCACAGTGTCTCCACATTCTCACACACACACACACACACACACACACACACACACACACACACACACACACACACACACACACACACACACACACACACACACACACACACACACACACACACACACACACACACACACACACACACACACACACACACACAGTATTATTGTATGAGAGGTTCCAGGTTGAATTGAGGCGAATATTTGTAATGTTCAGAGGTTGTTGTGTTTAATATTCATGAGAATATTTGTCATTGTTCAAATGATAATAAACAAACATATAAAGCATATTTGTCCACTCATATGTTGATAAGAGTATTAAAAACTTGAAAGATATCCCTCTAAGGTACATTTAGAACAGATAAAAAATGTGCGATTAATTTGCGATTAATCGCGATTAACTATGGACAATCATGCGATTAATCGCGATTAAATATTTTAATCGACTGACAGCCCTAGTAAATTTAGCAAGAAGTGGCCATTATTACATTACATACATTACTACATTGCTGACTCAATAAACTACACACCCGCAAGAACACTGCGATCATCAGATGCAGGTCTATTAACTGTGATTTTATAGTATGTCTGCACTTTATGTGCTCATTTCATCATTCATGTATTTTTATATTCTAAAACATGTTTTCGATGGACGAGAGTGAAAATGGAACGCACACGCTATTTGCTGTTTGTTTATATCACAGTCTGTTCTTCTTCTCTGTCTTCCGGTTGTTGCCTATTTTGAATGACGAATACACACTACCGCTGCCTGCTGATAAGGAGAGTTATTGCCACTCACGCATGCGCAGTTCGTACGTGCTCGACTGAAGTCTTTGTGGTGTGTTCCAGTGCGACACATGGCCAAGACGCAGGAGAACTCGCCGATGCAACAGTCGATGTCGGTGTCGGCGAGTTCTCTGGTGACTGCCTGGTGTGTCAGGGCCTTAAGGGACATTTCGAGCATCATTGCGATACACACCCACTGAACTGATTACCCAAGATCCTCAGCTATGTTTGATGCTCGGTGATTGGATGTTTTAGCCGCAATTCATGTTGGGATATGGTGTTAATGCGATATGAAATCCAAAAAACATTTCGGAGTTTAGGATGGTTGAAGACACTACACTACCTATAATCCTCAGCTATCGTTTGGGACTATAGTCCCGTTGCTTGACAAACCCCGTGATTAATCTTCAAGCTCTGGGATTGGATGTTGGAGTGGCAGTGTGCCAAGGTTACGCCAAGCGTCAGACAGCTCTTTGAAATGGAATGAAACCCACGGCAGACTATCCAAAACTGGACTCGAACGGGTCCAGCCCCCCCCCCCCCAGAACTACACATGCTGGCTATTGTGTTTCGCAACATGTTCTATGGCACGTCTCTACTGGGAATTGTAGTTTTAAAATACGTCTTTCCCACAATTAGAAGTTGCCAGTATTAAACGTGTACATCCCTGGAGGTTTAGGGGATAAGAAACACATTGGTGTTATAAAATGTAAAACATATAATTAATAAATGGGTGAAAATTGCTTGTGTCCATAATGGGCAGCATTAATATATACCCACATGACAGCTCATTGTTTCTTTGTAATTCTACTCCACTACAATTCAGAGGTTAACCTGGTATTTTTACTCCACTACATTTATTTTAGTTACTTTGCAGATTCTGATTAATGATGTGAAATATAAACAACCCTTAAATCAGACTTTAGTTACACCTGAGTAAAATTCAGGGAAGGTGATTTTCAAGTGCCAACATTCAGGCGAGATATTTGATAGTTGGTGCTTGAGAAGACTAAACATTTATCTGCAGATCCCTATAAAGTATATTCATTACTCGTTAATTAAAAACTGTATATAATGGCTATTTTGCACATCCCTTTCAAGATTTCAAGATTTTCTATGGTTTATTGACATATCATATACACAACTACGGTGTAGTTATGCAATGAATGAACAACTTGGGTCGCAGGTTCCAACAGTGCATTACAAAACATCTATCAATATGTGTGTATACCTCCACCATTAAACTGTCATATTCTGCACATTTATTATACTATCTACATACATAAGAGTATAATTTATATGTATACTATCGGTTAAAATAAGTGCTTCAACATAGTTAACATTGCAGGAAAGCAATATATTAGACGTTAAGTACTTTGTCAGGCTTAATATTTATCTGTAGATACCCCCAAAGCTTTTTTCTTATTTAAAAGAAGACCTTAACCTAAAGTATTCTTTAATGTTTAAATAAAGGTTCATTAGTTTTCTGTTTTGCACATCCTCATGTCACAGCTAGAGTGGAGGACAGATTTAATTTTGCCTTCATATTTTCTTTTAAACCTGCCATAATTTCCAAACCCTGAGACATAATGTTTCATGAGAAACGTAGGAAAACATCTCGTAGCTTGAAAAATAAAAAAATTAAGGAAAATAATTAAACAAAATGCCTCTTGAGGGCATGAAGTGACAAAAACGTTCAACATGTCTCCATTAAACCCCATTGTAAATTCAGCCTCATCTTTCCCCACTACAGCAGCCGCACACCTTTAGTTAATCTGCCAAAAAGGCCACATTATTAACCCGAAAGTACACAAAAAGTACACTTCAGATGCTCAAGTTCCATGACATGCTTCACGCTTTGAAATTTCACCGATATCTGTTACAGTTCTTCAACAAAACGTTCACATGTAAGAGGTTTATTTCTCATTCAGAACAATGAAAATGCTCTCCTCTCACTGATGACTGCACATCACCATGGAAACCTTTGATCTCTGGACACGTTGTTAGCTCAAATATAAACACCTGTGTCATGGAACACGATGATGTCATAACTCCAACTGACATGCTCAGAGCACCAGACTTCAGATAATGGTTAACGGTCCAGCCCTCAACAGCTCTACGTCAATTATGGGGTGTCATCATATGCCGTTTCCATGGAAACGCATCCCTCGCCATAAAAGACGATGTAACTCCTATGAAAATGTTCAAAAAGTGCTCAAACTTCACATGTGTGCTAACAGTCCAGCCGTGAAGATAACTACGGGACAGTTTTGAGTTTTCTCATAACTTCAGTGAAAATGCTCCAAACGGCCCAAAGGTTTGGTAACGATGCAGCCATCAACGCATCTAAGCGTATTATGGGATGTCATCAAATGCCGTTGGCATGGCGACAGTTCATTCGCCATCAAGTTAGTTCAAAAGTTTGCAGTTCAAATATTCTGCTGCTTTTCCAAGCCTTTTTACTTTCTTTTCTTCTCTTATCACACATTCAAGCCCCCAGTGTTCATGTATCATTTCAATCTAAATTATTCACTTTCTTCTTACACATTACATTTCAGCATAGCATAAAGCATAAAGCATTCCCACTAGCAATTTCTTCAGGAATTGCATTCTCTAGTTTTATCCTGTCCTCTGTTTACTGTTATATCTTACGTTTGAATACATCACTTTATGAAACTGACATAAAACACAATTAACCCTGGGATTAATACATATTGTGATTCTTAATATTATTTATTCATATAGGATTTGGTCTGATATGTGGTATCACAGACCAATAGAAGTGAGCTGGTGTTGAAATGCTGTCTAAAAGGAGTTTACTTTGTTAACATGTATGGCTGTGAAAGGGTTTGATGAGAGAGGGCATGCAGCAAAGAGGGAAGAAGAGTTTCCTCCAGAGAATTATCTTCTCATTAGGCTCTTACTCCATTTATTAATAGCCAGTCATTGGGGTTGCAGGGACATTTCCGTTGCCTGCCACTATGCATGTAGGAGTGATTTTTCTTTCACTCAATTGGCTTACCGTTGCACTATTGGGTCTGAATGTGTGTGTTTTTTTAAAGCGTCACCCTTTCTCTTTTGTTTCTCTCTCCTTCTCTCTGTCATGCACACTTCAATGGAAAGCTGTCAAAGCTATTGGGAAAGCAAGACTGGTGTACAAGCTGATAAAAATGTCCTGCTATTGGTTGTCAGACATGTCAATACAGTGTGTGTGTGTGTGTGTGTGTGTGTGTGTGTGTGTGTGTGTGTGTGTGTGTGTGTGTGTGTGTGTGTGTGTGTGTGTGTGTGTGTGTGTGTGTGTGTGTGTGTGTGTGTGTGGAGCTAGATTTTCTCTCTGCTAGCTCATTTAGTGTGTTTTATGGGGACTGGAGAAGTCGGATGGTACATATATTTCCTTTGGTTTCACTTATTCATCCTTAATTTGGCATTTTCTTCCAGTGTTCCATCCTCTATATCATTATGTGCTTTCTTGTTCTACTTCAACTGTCAATAGGTCACATAAGAAGACTAAAAACAACAAAGACCCTGCTACGTCAGCAATTTATTGAGGAAGAATTAACACATTGTTGTACATGTGCTGACTTTTGAAGCAACAAAGTGTCAGAGTGTGCAAAAAAGCAGCGAACAAGCTAGCTGGGCAGTTAGCTAGCTTCTTGAAGGGCAAGGGCTAGCCATGGATGCAGAAAGAGAACTGGATACAGCGTTGGAGGCGGGACCCCTTTCATTCACTCTCTCTCTTGGCTTTAAGTGCATTTTACAACTTTCCGACCCTAATGATTCAAATAAGGGCTATAAACAGGGGTGCACATCACTTTTTTAGTGAGTTACTCAGATGAGTACCAGGAGACAGCGTTTGGTACTCACCCCACACGAAGCGTGGTCCTCCTCAGTGTCTCCTTCACTGTCCTCTATTTACACTTCTTGCATGCTATGATGAAGATGATGAAGATGCACCTCCCTGTCTCTTTTTAAGCCTCCGATTTGCTTTCCTCCAAAACTTGTTGCCAAAACTGTGAAGTCCTTCCTTCCTTTCCTGAGGCCAAGTTGAAGGATCAAATACTAAGAAATTATCACATGACTTGAAGTCATATCTGATTTCAGATGTGGGAAGTTACTAAGTACACTTATTCAAGTACTGTACTTAAGTACAATAATTTGAGATATTTGTATTTTACTTGACTTTGATGCTACTTTGTACTTCTACTCCACTACAGTTCAGAGGTAAATGGTGTACTTTTACTCCATTACATGTATTGAATACCTTTAGTTACTTTACAGATCTGGATGAATGAGGTGAAATATAATCAAGTCTTAAATCAGACTTTAGTTCCACCTGGAGTAAATTCACAAGCTACCCTGCAGTATACAAAGTCATTAAAACTAGCTGCACCTTTACCAGCTGTGATAACACTTTAATGATCAATCATTATAAAACATATCATATATATTATTCTGAAATGGACCAATCTGCACAAGAGCCGCGTTCACACCAAGTACTTTGCCGTACTTAGTGCCGGCACTTCGTGCCCCGGCACTTATTACCCCAGGGCACTTAGTACAGATCGCGTTCACACCGGAAGTTCCCTGAGGGAAGATTACGCAAATGAGCCGCTGACGTCACTTCGTCTTGTTCTGCTTTGGGTTTACTGGCAGGCCGCAAACCACTTCACGGTGTATACTGCCACCCGAAGTCCCCGGCCGGAAGTCCCCGGAGTTGGGGACTGGCTTCAGTAGAAGCTGCTGGGACTCCCAGCAGCTTCTACTGAAGCCTTCCGAGTAAATCGCCAGAACGCCGACACCTCCTCATCTCCACCGCTCCCATGTTTTATTTTGTGTTGCCATAAGTTAGTCTCTCTGTGTTTGTGCGCTGGGCGAATGCTAATGCTAATGCGAGGATAATAAAATGGCGGCTCTACAAAACATTTCAGAGTTTTACGGGGCGTGGTTTGCAATTCGCCCAGCCAATCAGAACTGGGGCACTTTTTTCCCCCAGGAAAGTACCATCTCTCAGCAGGCACTAAAAATGGGGGTAAAAGTTCCCGGCACTCAGTACTCTTTTTGGTGTGAACACGACATAAGGGGTACTAACGGAACTAAACGCGAAAAGTACGGGGAAAAGTACGCTAATGGAGGCTAATGACTACTTTTACTTTTGGTACTTTAACTATATTTTGATAATACTTTTCTAATTTTACTTGAGTAACATTTTGAATGCAGGACTTTTACTGTAACTGAGTATTCCTACACAAGATCTGAGTACTTCTTCCACCTCTGTCTGATTTCAAACTCTTCCATTAACACCCTGAGTAAGTTTGCAACTGTGTGTTTTACTCCACTTTGTTGTAAATAAAACTGCAGCAGCTTGACCACAGAGCGTGAACGTTGTGATCAGCTGATTTTGCGCAGTTCTCCAGTGTGTGCGCGGGGCACAGAATGTGCACAGGGGAGTCTCCGACTGCAGCCAGTTGGCGGAATTTTGGCACAATTATGTTGTTCATACTGACGTTATCCCTGTCTGCACACGTTGAACAACTCTGTCATCCAGTGATCTAAGCCTCTGCTTCCTGTAAAGCTTCACAAGTCCGTCGGTTATGTCCTGCGCGGCTCGCCCAGCTCCAGTTCAATCAGTCATAGAAAGTCCGAAGATTTTTGCAGGGAGCGAAACGGCAACGTAGCTGTTTAATGTCTTGTAGTTTACTCCATTGAGTGTTGACAAGAAACACGTGTAGACAAAATATGTGTTTTGTTTTGATGTTTTGAGATACGCAAAGGCGCGTAGTGACACAAGTGACGTTACGCAATTCAGATTTGTGCCGCACATGCATACCTGCGTCAGAGTCCTGCACGGGTCTGATTTTCAAGACCCGCGACGTGCAATACCGAACCCGCCCCGCTACCCGCACATATTGCCAATTAGTTCCGCATCCCGACCCGACCCGTCGGCACAAGATCCGCAACCCAACCCGAACCCGCATATATATGAGCAGTGAAAAAGTGCAAATATTAACACACGCAGTTGCATATTTGTCTCAAAAAGCGTGGGATGTTGGTTATTTTCTCCATCTAGGATGACACCAAAAGCCTCCCAGACGTTGGATTTCGCTCTTGAGGAAGTGTTATTGAAAATCCTGTATTCTCCGCTAGAGAGCTTCACCTCAGCCATTTCGAATGTGGCGCGCTCAGCAGCAGATTGATGTGCTGCAGAGGTTATGATTATGCGCGGTCCCGCGGGGGAGAGGTCTGAGGATTTAAACATTAAACTAAATTATTATTATTTTAATATATTTATTATGCAACACCCGCGACCCGAGCCACATCATCTTTGTTTTACCCAGAACCGAACCCGGAAAAAAGCGTTTGAAAAAATACCACCCGCGAATCACTTTTTTTGCGGGTCACCGTCGGGTACCCGACCCGATGCAGGACTCTGACCTGCGTACCAGTTATGTGCACTCCTGGCTATAAAGGTGTTCGTACTGTCTCTTTCCCAATGCATGTTCACAGCTGGCTAGCTTGCTAGCAGTTAGTTCACTTGCTTCAGTACACTCAAATGCCCCTTTCACACCAATGCGGTTCCAGGGCTGGTTCGGAGCTAGAGCCTGATAAGCACCGTTTTTTCCTGTTCACACCGCAGCGGAGCCGGCTCTTTTCCCCGGAAACCGGTTCTTACCAAGCTCCAAAAAATTGTCGGTCTAGAAGCAAGAACCGCATATGTCATGCTTACGTCGGAGGCGGGGGCAGGGGGGGGATCAACCTGAGTACGGCAAATAAAAGTTGTAACAAGCAGTAGCGCTGAGCAAAGTGACTAGAACGCAACCACGCACTTATAAAAAAACACACTTTATAAAGTCAGGCAACACTAACCAGGCTTAGTGTGATTCTGTTTATTTGTACCTTACTTTGACCATCCGTTCGCTGTTATTGATCATTGTGGAGAGCAGGCAGACGTTTTGTTTTGTATTATAGCAGCTATCAGATGGAATCAATACAAGGGCTGCACAGGTTGTCATGTCCGACTATCACAAGTAGAATCATAATGAAAAATACGCCGGTAAAATGTGCCTGTAGAAAACGGCTTATGCCACAATAGGATAGCAACAAGTAGTCAAGATAGTCAGTTTAGCTTCGGTTGCTATGCTAACTTCACCCATTTTATACCAGAGAAACTTTCATAACAGCGTTGTGATGCCAAACAGCGGGCAGCACTGCAGCGGACGGTAAATGCCGCTGAAACACATTAATAAACAATGAACAACGGCACTCTGGAGGGTTGAGAAGTAGTTATTTAATTTAATCTGCCTTCGTATGATTAAAAGCAACACGATCATCGACCCGACGCAGTCCCCCATTGTTGTTGTTGTGAGCGCCGTTGGAGAGAAAATCAGCGACGTAAACGGTGACGACATGACGCAGCAGCGGCAGCACCAGTCGGGCTCTGGGCGGTGTGAACAAAACGGGGGCTGAAAAGGAAAACCGGTTCCGAATCAGAAGAGTTCAAGCACGGAGCTAGAACGGGAACCGCGTTGTTGTGAAAGGGGCAAAATAGGCTGGGTGTGTGTCACCAGGCATCTACAACCACTTTTACTGTAAACACACTGTGCTTTCTGACCTCTTTTCTTTGTACTATGCTCCAATTATCTCTGATAAAGACGTAAATCTTTAGAAATGCTTGATCTATGTATCAGGCGGAGATAGTGTCTTTTCCACAATAGGCCCTTCAAGGCACAACTGAGAAGTGATAATTAAAGATCAAATATTTAGTTGTCCTCTACATATAAACAGTAGTTTAAATATCAAAATACAACAACACAGAAAGACAAACATGACACCCAGCGCAACGGTGTGGCTCATTATTGAATTTTTGAATAGTTTTTGATTAAAATAAAGCTCATTGGCTCAGGAGGTCTACTCATCAGAGCAGAAATGTCAAGTATGGCCACAGCACTACTTCAATTGGTTTTTTGGTTCATACATTAAAAATATATTTTTAAAATATTTTTACCAACCCATATAGACATACTACACTAATAATACACCCAATAATACAGTAGTTGCATGGCCAGAAATGAAAGTTGGAGTGTGTGTGTGTCTATTCTCTTCTGCCATTACGAGTAGAGTCCATCACCATCCTTAACACAAGGGTCAACCAGAGGACGGCAATCCCTTATTTAAGCACACACACACATCCTAACACTTACACACAGTTTCACTACCACTATTACACTGACACTGCATGCATTGTGTGTGTGTGTGTGTGTGTGTGTGTGTGTGTGTGTGTGTGTGTGTGTGTGTGTGTGTGTGTGTGTGTGTGTTTGTGTACAGGAACATTTAAATGCACAGTAATCTGCTCTGCACAACAAAAGACAAATTGTGTTATATATCCAATCACACACAAACACACACATATCCACAATCTGTGTTTGAAATGCAGGGCCAGGGTCAAGGATTACAATAAACTCTGATTATCAAATAATGCAGGAATTCTTATTCCAGTGGAACGCCTGATCCTCTCTACTCTCAACGAGGAGGAGGAGGATGGGGGGGGGGGGGTGAAGAGGAGACGATAGCTGATCCAGGAGGGGGGGGGGGAAATGTGACATAGGTACAGGGAGAGAAGGGAACATAAAGGAAGGAAGGAATAAGAGGAGAGGAAAAAGAACAGGGAACACAAACCAAGAGGGAGCATGAGAAGGATGAGATAAATAGATGGACTAGAGTAAAAAGACGATGCGCTGAGAGAAAAAAGGAGGAGGTGGAAAGTGAGAGGGAGGGACAATTCAAAATATTTTCTCCATCCTTTCTATGAGTAATGGTAACATATTACTTATGAGATCTGGGAACACAGTGACATGACTACAGTGATGGGCCAAAAAGCATGAGAAGGGGCAGCCGAGTATAAAACACTTAATTTTAATGTGGATGTTAATCGTCTACGACATTGATCCATCCTCACCCTCATACACTTTGTATGTGTGGACATGTGTCTTATGGCGCATTTCCACTACACGGCCTCGCTCGGTATGGCTAGGCCTCGTTAGGACTGGCTCACTTTATGGCGCATTACCGTTACAGTTTAGGAACTGGGGTAGTATCTATAGTAACGCAGTGTAGGCGGAGCTGTGACGTCTTCAATGCGAAACACAAAGCCAACATCAGCCGTTAGCTGTTAGCACTCGAATCACCGAGCTGAGGACCTTGCCTACGTCTGTTTCCGGTATTTTTTATGACGTTTGTATTTTGTTATACACACATTCCTTCACATTTAAATTTAAATTTACATTAAAGTATTTCGTGAGGCCTTCTAAAATGTTTTTAAATATAACTACGGTTCTAGTTGAAGAGTTTCTAAATTAACATGAACCGAAGCTGTTGCCTGGCAACGCAATAGCACAATGTCACGTCCGTTAATTCCACATCCACACCTTTATATATACAGTCTATGATCCACACACATGGATTAACATCGATTTAATACATTAATGTAGCCTTTGTTTCTGCTAAAAGAGGTGTCGACCAGCTAGGGCCACAAGAAAATCGGCGAAATCGAGTGTGACGATTAAAAAATATATTAAAAACATCTAATTTTGACAATAAAAACCGACCAATAGTCTTGGTAGAGCATTTGCTTGGCACTTCCGGGTATTTCTCCACTGGTTGGGCCATGTTAACAATACCGTGTAACTGTCACGTTTGAAGGGACGAAACCGTGACATATTCACGTCTCCCAGCATGGTAGATCGTCACATGTTCACGTCTTGCCGTGATACCGGGTTGGTGGAAACGCAACCAAAAACGGGCCCCGCACGGCTCGGCACGCTTAAAGCGCTGTAGTGGAAATGCGCCATTAGAGCCAGGAAAGTTTGCGTGAACATGTTAAACTTGATCATGATCTTGGACATTGCTTACTATTGGGACATCACCAATGGCAACTGAGCCACTCAATCTCCCAGGACCCTTCATTAAGTAAAACCTGATGTCAATTCTCATGGAGGTGTTAAAACCCCAAAGATAAAAATGGAAACAGGAGGGAGCAGGAGGAAAGGAGCAAGATGAAGCATGAGGAAGCAGGAGCAGGAGAATGCGGGAGGGAACAGGGTGAAGGGTGCAGGAGGAAGGGAGCAAGGGGAAAACGTATAGAGCAGGATGAAGGGAGCAATAGAAAGCAGAAAGGGGCAAAGGAAAGGGAGCATGGAGAAGGAAACAGGAGGAAGACAGTAAGATGAAGCAGGAGCAAGGGACCAGGAGGATGCTGGAGGAAGGGAGCAGGGGGATATGGAGAGGGGAAAACAGGAGGAAAGAAGCAGGGGAAGGGAGCAGGAGGAAACTGAAGGAAGCAGAATGATGCAAGGGGAAGGGAGCAGGCGTAAGGGAGCAGTAAGAAGCAGAAGGGGGCAGAGGAAAGGGAGCAGGAGGAAGGTAACAGGAAGAAGCAGAAGGAAGACGAGGCAGGAGGAAGCAAAAGTGAGCTGGATGAAAAAAGCACAAGGAAGCAGGAAGGAGAAAGTTCAAGCAGAAGGAAGCAGAAGAAAGAGAGCAGGAGGGAGCTGAAAAAATAGGGCAAGACGAAGAAGGAGAAATTGTAGCAGGGGGAAGGGACCAGGGAAAAGCAGGAGCATGGGAGCAGGAGGATGGAGGAAGTGAACAAGAGTAAGCATGAGGGAGCAGGAGAAAGTCAGCCTGATCAGGGGGAGCTGGGAGAAAGCAGGAAGAAAGGAGCAGGACGAGTGAAAAGAGGAGCTGATGAGAAAGAAGGAGGAGGCAAAGTATGCATGGAGAGTCCTGAGGAGGACAGAGGGAGGAAGGTAAAGAGGTCATAACGCCATCTCTTTCATATCCCTCCTCTGCTAACACGGGTCTTTGCTGAGCTGCCTTGTGTGACACTGACATCTGCCATCTGTGTGATCTCTAATCTGATAGCAAGACTGTACAGGTGTGTCTGCCCACATGTGCATCAGTGTGTGTGTGTGTGTGTGTGTGTGTGTGTGTGTGTGTGTGTGTGTGTGTGTGTGTGTGTGTGTGTGTGTGTGTGTGTGTGTGTGTGTGTGTGTGTGTGTGTGTGTGTGTGTGTGTGTGTGTGTGTGTGTGTGTGTGTGTGTGTGTGTGTGTGTGTATGTACACCGTTTGCTCAGGTTGTAAGCATACTCCATAAAAACACAGGAGCGTGTGTATGTAATTGCATGAGTGTATGTGTGTGTGTTTGCACCTCAGCTCCCTCCACTGGGCATTAACATTCATGGAGCCAGCGGGGCATGTCAGAGCCCATAATGACCCCTGAGAGAGGCTCTAGGCTGGGGAAGGGCCGAGGAGGAGCCTGGGGGTTTGGGTGTTGATGGGGGCGAGAGGCAAATAACTGCTACACCGCACTGTTTGATAAGGTGTGTGTGTGTGTGTGTGTGTGTGTGTGTGTGTGTGTGTGTGTGTGTGTGTGTGTGTGTGTGTGTGTGTGTGTGTGTGTGTGTGTGTGTGTGTGTGTGTGTTTATACAAAATCATTAATCATCCCAAAAGCTTTTTGTTAACTAATTAATCCACTTAATCAACACATTTAGAAACCTTTTGACATTGTATTGTCATGAAAATGAATTCATCGATGCAATTTTTTGGACGTAATGGTCAGACTGATACTAATTATATGTTAAATTGATATACTTATAATCATTATCATGATCTAATATCAGATACTAATGCATATTACCATATGAAACAAAAATAGTAAAAATCATTTGTTGGCCTTTCTTCTTTATATGAGAGGAAGACAGGAAAGGCAGGAAAAGGCCAACCGGCCTATGGAGTCAATAATGCTAATCGCTCCAACCGAGCTAACAAGGCGTCTCACTTCAAATTTTTTCTAAAAAATGTTCTCATGAAAACAAATTCTTATTTGGTAAAAAAATATATTTCTGAGGAAAGTTCACCGAACACCATCACAATAGAGTGGCGAAGTCCCTCCCTTTTCGGTGGACCTCATGGGACCTTATTTCGGAAAAATTATGTATTGAAGTCAATGGCGAGAGAAAACGTATCTTTCGATCCCGTTTGAATTGTGCCATGAATTACACATATGATGTTTGTCATCTTAAAACATATTTTCCATGTAAAAAAAGTCACAGTTTGTCGTAAAACTGTTGAAATATAAGACTATGAAAAATACGCAACTAGAAAGACTACAAATCCCAGAGTCGCGTAAGTGATGTCATAACTGATGTCATAATTGTTTTCCTCCACTAAATATAAGAGATAGCTAAGATAAGATAACTTTAACAAGATGCCTGTGTGCTTTGTACCAGGTTGTAATCATACCAGCAATGGGTCTTGCTCGTTCCTTCGCTTCCCGTCTGATGAAAGGACCAGGAGTGGCTGGATCAAGTTAGCTAACTAGCTAGCAAGCACGTTAGTTAGCATTACAGCCTTAGCCGTGTCATTTTTATTAGCCTTAACATGAAGTAACATCAAGTAACCCAAAATGTTAAACAGTAAGAGTAGTAGTCATATTTCGTGAACCCTTTGAAGAGTACTGTCACACCGGTGTGATCATTCTATAATACACCGTTTAAGCCCGGATGCACCCGGGGGAGACATGCTAACGCTACATTAGCATCGGCGATCTACTTCATGCTATCTGCACAAATGGTTAACATTGAACATTAAAAAGATCAGACAGTTCAGAGAGAATCAAAGGAAGGCAGGCAGGCAGCTTTGCATGACATTCTTCTGGACGTGTTTCATTGTGGTGATAGTGAGGGTAGTCAATCCTTTTTTTGGCAAGACAGTAGTGACGGCCATCTTGGTGACGTGGGTTGTTGTGCGAGACCAGAGATGTAGTTCATTGAGCGGTTTCACACAAAAAAAGTCTTACTTCACAGTTTTACGGCAAAACATTTCTTTTTGTACTTGCTAAATTATCTTTTAAATTGACAAACATCATATGTGTAATTCGTGGCACAATTCAAACTGGATCGAAAGATAACTTTTCTCTCGCCATTGACTTCAATACATAATTCTTTTCGAAATAAGGTCCCATGGAGGTCCACCGGAAAGGGAGGGACTTCGCCTCTCTATGGTGGCCGATCTGATGATATTGAATGCCCAGCTCGATGAGAATATGGTTTCCCTAAAACTTTTGGCTTTGATTTATTTAAGCAAATCTGATCTATGTTGGCATTTATTGGCCCAAACCTTCATAACTGTACAAAATGTGAGCTTTAGCAAATTATCCATTTGCACAAAGACCATGTGTGCCTTTGAGTTGGCTTTCACTGGAACTCCTGTATTTTCTTTACATTTTTAACCTATATCAGTCCTACAAAACTCTTTGTTGGTTACATTTCAGTATTCATAATGCTTCATGAAGGCCAAGGGAATATCAGGAGCACTCCTTTATAACAACAAGAGCAAGCACATTATCTTATTAATGATCTATGCCATGAGGAGCTAAAGCCGAGGAACTAAAGCCTCCTTTCTCATGTAAATAGAAAAACTGTATTTGAAGTGTGACGTTCCAAGAAATGAAGCAAATAAAATACATTATTTTCAATGGCAAAGAAACAAAATGACATGTTGATGAACGTATCTGGGGGCAGCCATGAAGTGAGAAAAGCTAACCTGTCCATATTTTATGTGTGAATGAAAGCAATGCAGTGGCTTCTATATATGCATGCTTTTTGCTTCATATTCATGTAGACCACTGGCTGTGTGTACATAGTGTGTATCTTGCACACACAGCTATAAGCTTTGTTCTCCGACAAAACATTTATTCTGCGCACACGCCCGCTTGGTGGTCTTCCCTTAACACGGAAAGGTCAGTGCCTTCTTTGATGTTGGCCCCATAGATCACCATTATTACTGCAGTCTATTGATTCCAATGGAGATGAGGCCTGCAGCCGTGGTTCTGGGTGACTGAGGCTGAGGTCAGGGTCTACCTCCCCTGGCTTTGCTTTGGAATATAAAATCAAGCTAACTGCTACCTATTGCTAAGCATGCTGAGTTTGGTCTGAAGGACACAGACAGACATATTCATGAGGCATGAATGCACATTCACATCACACCGATTATACATGTGACTATGGCGAAGTCACAGAATGCAGATGAAGTGTCCGGTAGGGGCCATGATCTTCCAAAAAAATTGTTTTTTAATCGTTGTGTTTTTGTATTTATTAACATCCATGTTTGAGCAGGAAGTGCAGGGATTAAATGAATGCGTCCGATCTTGAGATATTCAGCACCCAAGGACCCAGACCAGCACCCAAGGACCCAGAGCTGCTGGACCAAACCCCCCAGAGTGAGCGCCCAGGAGGAGAGGGAAGACCACCGACAAGGGAGCTAAGCTAACTCAGTTTGGACCTTAGTCTGTTCCATTACGCATGTCCGGTCGCAGGAATATATGATTCAGGCTAACCAGGAACCGGACTTGGTCAGGCTGTTGCTCATGAAGGTGGACAGCAGCACAACGTGCAGGACTGTGGTTGGATGAGAAGAGGAGTCTGTGTTTACGTCATTAACTTACTCAAACATCAAAGATGATGGACAATGTTTCTCTGATGTCTGATTTGTAATGTTAAAATGCTAGCTGTTTCTTTCCTCAGAGAATCTGCTTATGTTTCTGTTGCTGCTGTTCACATTCCTACTAAATGCAACTTAAACACCTGCTTTTTATTCTGTACTGTTTTTCCTGGGCAGCATGATGGACTAGGCATTAACTGCATTTTGTTTTGCAACCCTGTGCACAATGGCAATACATGATTCTTGAATCCTTGAATTGTTTGCCCTGGAGCTACAAGGGCTAAGAATAATCATACCAAGCATATACAAATATAAGTGAATACTTTCACTCTCAGAGACATGACCATCTTGCCAAAGCAGCTGCAATGTGGCAATATTTATGCATTCAGCTTCTGAATCCAAATAGTACAGGGCTGGAGCGAGGCTCCTCTATGTTCACTCATATGACCCTGACCCAAAACCCAGAGTGCTTTGCTACTGTTGTTAAGCATTTTGTCACGATGACCCTGAGGTCAACTCACTTCCTCTTGCTGCCTGTCGCTACGGCGACTGTCGGCGAGGGCTCGGCGTGAGCGCTGCTGCATGCTGCTGTGCCCACATCAATCATGCTCACTCTAAGATGGCCACCTTTCCCACCTTTACTAATGCTCTTTCCTCATTTGAAGCCAGAGCCAAGCTGATCTGAATAACCCTCAACCTCCCCTCAACAACATAACCTTGTACAGGTGAGTGTTGGAGAGATACTCAGGTGGTCTGTAAGTGCCTTCTTTGTCCTTTTATAGCTGAAAGACAATAATAGGTAGAATGGACACACACTAGTGGATTGAGAAGTTATGCACAGTATTCATACCAATGAGGTGTAAAGCATACATCAAACTTTGGCAGTTTTTCACTAATCAGCTTTGCTATCAAAAACAATCGTGTCTCTACTTAAGCATATTATTAGCCATGCTAGTAAAGTGGCAGCCCCGCGATCCACCACTTTGGTCCAGGCAGAAAAATCGCTAACTTTTGGATGGATTTTCTTCCATATTTTCCCTCACCAGATGTAAAAAAAGCTGTAAAAACTGAAAATGTTAAGACCAACTGCCTGACAAACATTCCCACCAGCCTTAGCTCTGCTTTGTGTTAAGTGCTCGTTGGCCACAAGCATGCTACAGTATGATGCCAACCTAAGACGGAGAATTTAGCATTTGGCTAAAGGCACTTTTGTGTCAAAGTACATCTTTACAGAGAAAACTAGCATTGCTCTTAACGATTAGTCGGGTTGATGAAGATGTGCATCAACAGCATAATATTGTTGATGAGCTCCACATCCTTTTTCCTCCACACCCTCAGCGTTAAAACCCCTCTCTGCGTCAACCAAGTGATCTCATTGCAAGAGTAAGGGAGCTATGCTAGCAAATCAAGCAGACTACAACAGGCAGCTAACTCTTTCATGTCTTTTATATTTGGAACACTTAACTTTGTAGTGTGGCCAATTTCCATCTTCCCTATACTGTATATATTTAGCGCTATAGCACTATCTATAGCACTGTGTAGGATTGTTAAACTTGTGTACTTAATTTAAACCTGGTCCTTCAGATGGTGGCTTCAGCAGAGCTAGCTTTAGCTTATGACACGTGTGTAAATTCCAACAAAGCAGGGACGTGAGGTCTTCATGAAAAGTACAAATACAAATAACAATAAAATGAAATAAATATTAATATTTCTCTACTGGTCTGTGCTATAAATGTATTTTCTGTATGATTAGAATAATTTCGATAATTTTTATAGTAAAAACAGCTGAAATGGCGTATTTACTGTTCCTATACGGCACGGTTCTCAAACTTTTTCTGTCATTCCCCACTTTGAACAGGTGGGCCTTGTCAAGCCCCACCTGTTCCTCATCGCTCCAATATAATTGTAGGCCAAGCTTAAAACTGTCAAATGTATCGTTCTATAACAGGGGTCTCCAACTTTTTTTAGGATGAGAGCTACTTTCAAAAAATAAAACAAGTTGTGAGCTACTTTTACTCCTCTTTTTTTGTTTTTTGCAGTGTATATATTTAGCACATTTTAACAATAGGCGCGTTCACACCGGAGTACTTTTCCCACAATAGTTCATCAGAACTACGATATATTTGCGTTCACACCAAAAAGCCCCAGGAACTAAAGTAGTTCAAATTAGTTCATCTGACCCGCTTTTCAGTCCCTGCTAGAGAGCAGGGACTGTTGTGGGAGAAAATAGTTCATACGTCTGATTGGCTGTGCGGAATGCAAACCACGCCCGTTTGACTCTGATTTTTTTTTTGTAAGCGGCCATTGTATTTGCTCGCTTCGGCCAGCGCACCCGAAGAGATTACTTTTGTGAAAGCAGTTATTATAGCAACACTAAATAAATCATCGGAGCGGTGGAGTGATGAGGATGTGTCGGCGCTTCTGGCGATTTACTCGGAGGACGCGAAGCGCCGCATTCAGAAGCTTCTACTGAATGCAGTTTCCGTGGCTCAGCAAAGTTAGCAGACCTGGCAAAGTCATGTCGGAACGACTACGAAGGTAAAATAAAATACATGCACTGCACTGTTTTAATCTGCACAATACTGGTCTTAGATGTACTTTTATTTGCTCAGTAGATCGACCTAGCCATGCTAGAACTTGCTATCATAGGTCCAAGCTGGCTAACAACATCTAGCTAGCTAGCTATTCTCAGCCGTGCCCGCTATGAACACGTTTTGACTTGTGAATAAGTGTGCAATGTTCTGTAATTTGCTTCACTAACTCATGGCACTAATCGTGTGTTTCAGGCGAGGTGTTTCTCTCAGGATTAGAAACTAGTTTTCCCCTCCGGGATAAAACGATAATATAACGTTAGCAATTAGCATGCTAGCTGGACATAATGCTACCTCTAACAATACATTGTAGTTGCTATAATTTCAAGTCATTTGCAACATTCATTCTACATGTTAATGGTAAAAGCTTAAACAGTTGATTACCTGCATGCCACAAAGACTGATGTTCTAATATGTTTGCACATTTAAGTAGAAATGTAATTGAAATTCTATTTATTTTTCCTTTTTTTTATTGATTGTTATAATTGTACTCAGCCATGTTATGTTAGATGTCAATCCACTTACACTGTAACTACTCTGGCCTTGAAAGAAGGTTACACATCTAACTGATGTCCACTAATCCCTATAAAACAAAGTTCAAGCATACATTAAGCACAAAACAATAAATAAGGGCACTTTGATATTTATTTTTTATTTGATATTATTTGATCCTATCTTATCTTCTACTTTACACCTGCATTTTGTACACTGTCCCTGCCTGCACCATGTCCAATGTTATCTCGTTGTTGCGATTAAACTGATCTTGTATCTTGCTTATTTCACCTTAGGAAAGCGGGCACGAGATGACGGCTTCCTTGACACCATCATGGCGATGGACTGCCGTGCCATGGTCAGCAAGGAGAATGAGGACCTGCGTGCCAAGGATATGCACGACGAACGGCTGCTGCATTCACACAAGGCCCAGGAATCGGACGACCAGCTGCTCATGGTGATGCCGCACCATGCTGACTCGGCGGCACGCCAGGTGGAGGTGTCGGCGCGCCAGGTGGAGCAACAAAATACCTTTCAGGCTGGGCTTCTGGCAGTGCAAAGCGAGCTGATTAAATCCAACAGGCCTTCAATAAAAAAATAAAGAAAAACTTGTCGTCGTTGATAAACTGTACAATGACTTGTTGGGAGGCGTGTGGTGCAGTGGTCTGGTGCGTTGGTGTTCGGATCAGGGGAGCACAGGTTCAAACCCCACTGCAGTCAGCATGTCGTTGTGTCCCTGGGCAAGACACTTCACCCCAAATTGCCTACACCTGGGACAGTTAACTTTGTATTATTGTGATTATATATATATGCCACTGTTATTAATACTGAAACTTCACTTTGCACTAAGGTGTGTCTGCTGCTGAGCCTACCTATTATTGTTATTATATATATATATATATATGTTTTGATACTACTGACACTTTATTTGATATTGAATAAAAGAGAACCTACATGGCGATTAAACAGAGCCTGTATCTTACATTTTTCATTACATTTCATGTAACTAAGCTTGCTTATTATTCTGATACCATCATGTTTCATCGGTTATAAACTGGCGAAGCTTTATTTATTGTGGCTTTCAAAAAGATAATTTCATTGTATTTCAAAATGGCGTCCAACACAAGCACTATTTATTTATAGAAAGAGAAATGGTTAAGTTTGTTATTACCAGTGTTGTGAGTTCAATATTTTTAATTAATTATAGTAAGGGAACATCTTAGGAGTTAGTGTAGTGAGTTTCAGAGCAGTGTAATAATTATTTGACCTAAAACTAAATATTTGTATGAACATAGGGATTTGCTAACTTTTGATTTCTTCCATTTTACACGACACAAATGGAGGCCACTATGGGCCAAAACTAACACGTAGGTTTCTGTAGGGTTCATGGCAGACGGATGCAGTTGCTCTCAGGAGGATATATAATAAAGGTGTGTTAGCTGCTGAGCCTATTTAGGGTGCATACGACACACCTGGCACAGTTTATTCATTTCACACGTAGCGTAGCGCGTGCATGTCGTCGTCCAATCCTTTTGTCAATCCTTCTTAACCGCCTTCGCTTCCGAATCAGCATTGCTATTGCATTTGACTGGTCGACGATCTGTATTTGTGTTTGCTTAAATAACGCAGACGAAGCTCATGTCTGAGGTCGGAAGGTAAACAGACGCCTCATTTACAGCAAGTGGGCGCGGGAGGTTTTTCTTCTTCTTTTTCTCTCGTTTTTTTGGCGGATTGCAACTTTAAGGTGCATACCGCCACCTAATGTACTCGCCGTGAAGTTGTTTGCAGCCTGCCAGTAAACCCAAAGCAGAAGAAGAAGAAGTGACGTCAGCGGTTCATTTGCCTAATCCACCCCCAGGAACTCATTTTGGTGTGAACGCGATCTGCTTTAGTTCATCAGAACTAAAAGAGCTCTCATGAACTATTGTGGGAAAAGTACTTGGTGTGAACGCGCCTATTATGACATGCTTTGCTTTAACCTTTGTGTGCTGTTTGGGTTTTCAGTGTTTACTAAATGAAATGTATGCAATCTAATTATTTTAACCTGCTTTATTTGGGGACCTCACATCCTCTAGGGGGGTCCGGGGGCATGCACCCCCGGGAAGATATTTTTTTAATGTTGAAGTGAAATGCATCAATCTGGAGCACTTTGAGCACAACATGAATTTATGGATACAGCTCTCAACACTCATATGAAAGGAAGCTGTATACTTTTCAATCATCCTAACGTCTTTAGAATATGATCACAACCAATAACAAATCATTTAAACTGGTTTATTCTTATCTTATGTTACCTAGTTAGCATTTTTTCTTTCTATTTATGCTTATTTTACTAATCACTCCCCTTTTAAATACAATATAGTACACATTGGAATGATTTCTTACTTTATTTTTTAC
This sequence comes from Trematomus bernacchii, assembly GCF_902827165.1. Taxonomy (NCBI): domain Eukaryota; kingdom Metazoa; phylum Chordata; class Actinopteri; order Perciformes; family Nototheniidae; genus Trematomus; species Trematomus bernacchii. Next base: position 1,384,743 of record NW_022987851.1, on the reverse strand, counting down.
AACTAGGCTATATTAAATAGATAAAGGTGTGCTCTCTCTAGCTCTCTCGCTCTCTCTCTCTGTCTCACTGTGTGCTCCTCCGTGGCGATGACGGCTTGCGTTAAAAAAATAAAATAAACATAGGTCTATTTGTAAAGTGGGGGGACACAAACGGGATTTCGAAAAGTGTCACGGTTAAACTCCTTATGAAGTGGTGAGGTGCCGCTCCACATTGCTTTTCTTCCCGACTGCAATGCTGTTGTGTGTGTGTGTGAGAGAGCGTTTCACATGTGTGTATGAGAGATTTTTACACATGTCTGTAAATTATTTTGGTTTCAGTTGTGTGTGTGTGAGCAGGCTCGGATTGACCATCGGGAGATTCGGGACTTTTCCCGGTGGGCCGCTGCCGTTGGTGGGCTGCTGCCTTCGGTGGGCCACTGGCTCTGGCATAGGTGGGCCGTGGACTTTCACAGTGCCGCTGCGCCGGTACCGCATCCGCCGCCGCATCCGCCGCCACAAACACCCGCCGTTGCAAAGCTCCGGCTGTAACAGTCCACTACTGCCCGCGAGGACCCAGGTTCGATTCCGGCCTGAGGTCCAAAACATTTATTAAAAAAATAAATAATAATAATAATAATCTCCCGTTCATCGCGTCCATTCGCGACCCACCTATCACATCTCTGCGCCCCACCAGTGGGGCGCGCCCCACACTTTGAGAAGCGCTGCTATACGGTGAGAGATGCGAGCTCAGGCAGCGACGAGCTCAGCCTCACCTCGGATTGCGCAATATTATCCCTCGCAAACTAGGTTGAGCGCATGCATTTGGCGCGTGCCTGTTGCATGTCGCCAATCTAATGTTTACAGAGACTTTACTATGCGTACTGACTTTCCATAGTCTAGCTGATGTATGTGTGTCACTGTGTGACATATTTAGTCTTGCTGATGTGACATAAAAGCACAGTAAAGACACAAGGTGAGGCAGACAGTACTCTGCCGCACTGAAGGGGGCGTACGTGAGCCCACGGGTTCTTGTTGCTACTGTTATTCTACGCAGAGACGGTAAACGCAAAACAAAGAACCTAGCTAAAATCACAAAAAAGTAATACAGATTTTTGTCCAGAAGGATAGGCGCATGGACTTCATCTTCAAGTAAAGGTAAGACCACAATTGTATTGAAAATTGGATCTTACTAATGTCGCGTTTCCACTACACGGCCTCGCTCGGCCGCGCTCGGTATGGCTGGGCCTCGTTAGGACTGGCTCACTTTATGGCGCATTTCCATTACAGTTTAGGAACTGGGGCAGTATCTATAGTAACGCAGTGTAGGCGGAGCCGTGACGTGATCTTCAGAGGACCCCAGAAAAACAACACAGCCGTTAGCTGTTAGCACTCAGAGCTCACAGCTCCTCATATATGTTCAGAAACTAGACAAAAGTTAAACAAGTACAAACCACAGACTGCCTGTGTCATGGTGAATACAGTCGCTGCTTTATTTATGTCTGTATAGGCCGTTGTTGTGAGTGTGGACGGTCGGGGCATATACTGCGTTAGCTTAGCCAATCTCCATTTAGAAAACAAGCATTTTAAAAGGTTTTTCCCCTGCCGTCTGTCTGCAGACTTGACAAAGCATTAATTCATGGTTTTTACTAACCGGTATCAGTATGTTGTTACTTCGGCATCATTTTGAAACGTGTATTACAATTAAATCACGGTCAAATATGTCCATCTTGTTGTAGTTGTTGCCCCCTTGCCAGCGACGCTCTCTCTAGTTTAGCATACTCAGCCCGACTCAGCCTCGTTGCCTCTGGCCCTGGCCCCACGATTTTATGAGGCCAGAAAAACTGTGAATTAGGACCCGCCGGCCGGTACTAGGCCAAGTGGAAACGCAACCAAAGACGGGCCGCTGACGTCACAGCCCTCTTAAACCGGGCTGCGGGCTGTAGTGGAAACGCGCCATAAGAGAGAACAATCCAATATTTAAATTAAACTACATTTTTTGGGTATCCTTTTGTTAAACGGTCTGTTTTTAAAATGAATCGAAGCATCAGACTAAAAAAGCTTTTGAAAATAACAGAATATTTCGATTACGGTCAAAATGTAATAATATATATGTAAATCTGATTCTGAAAGAGTCAGTGCCTCACCAGCCATGAACCTCACTGCACGTCACTGCAACAAAGACAATTGTGAAAAAAAGGAAGCCAAACAGTCAAACTTTGTTCAAAGTAGTGATGGGAATTACGGCTCTTTGAAGTGAGCCGGATTTTATGGCTCCGTTCCTTTCCGGGAGCCGTTCAAAAGAGCCGTTTTTTTTTTAAGGGGGCGGGGTTAATAGGTTTATCTGCGAAATAATCACCAGGATAATGATTGACTGTATTGCCAGAAATCTACTTTTACTCACAGAAAAAATGTATAACTTGCTACATCTCTCAGCCAGCCAAACTACTAATCAAGCAGCATGTGTTATGCCATCATCTATGGAACATTTGCATTCAGGAAATCAATTTCCTTTAAAGGCGAGTGGATTTGTGGCAGGCAGTGAACCAACGATAAAAAGAACGGCTCTCACAAAGTAGGACTCGGTTCCCTTCGTTCGTACCAAAGAGCCGTTCAAAATAATCGGATTGTTCGTGAACGTCACATCACTAGTTCAAAGGTGATTAAATAAGCCTTTGAGAATTTTACCCTAAATCAAACATGGCAATGAAATTGTTATTTTTTTAATAGAGCGCGATGCTGGCAAATGTATGAAATGGAAATATATGATTGCATTTACATACAGTACCTAGTTGTAACACACTGTCGATTCAGCATCATCATTTCCTCCTATTAAACCTAATGAGAATCCTTAAAAAGTTGTAAAATCCTGCCTGTGAGCCATTAATAATGTTTTTGAGTAATATGAATACATAAAAAAGGAAATACTATTCTTACAATAAAAGTACTGCTATTAAAGAAGCAAAACAGAGACAAAAAATGTGTCTTTGTACATCCATTGACATTTCATATTTCATACAGACTAACTTTTGTTGCGTAGATCAATGTAATATTTGTGTTGATGTCTTCTGGCAGCATAAGGAAATATCATTGATTTTGACTGAAGCTGTCAATGAACACTACGGCAAATAGAAAAACATACAATCAATAGAGCACATTGTACCTGGATACTTTATTTGTGCACTTTTAATGCAATGCTATGGCGTGACAAAGAAAGGTTCTGTTTGTTGAATAGAGCTTAAAGAATACTACGCTTGAGTGACAAATACTTAATTGACAGAACTAATTTAGATTTCAGTCCAGTTGGCTGGAGGTTGCGTTGACATGCTGTCATTGTGTTTGCTGTTCGTAAGTGGGTGGGGAAGGTTGTTTTGTATCCATGAGATTGTGCTGTAATTGTCATGGGTACAGTTGTAGTCTTTCAGAAAGACGGTCCTGGCTACATTTGTGATTACATTTGAACTGAAGTGAAGGGTGAGTGATACACTAGGCTTTCCCTCCGACATAATGATCTAAGATTGATTGGTCCGTTAAAAATGTTGCTCTCTTTTCTCTAAATTATACAATTTATCGTTGGGTTCTAGGATCTGGTAACTTTTAGGACGACACTAAAAGATTCACGCCTCCTCAAACCCTTATATCCTTTACAGAAGCATCTGCTTTTGAGTCATGCTAGCAGGTGTTAGGTTGGTATGTAAGCTCATCACTTTGGCCCAGATTGAAATTCCTCAAACTATTACATTTGTCCACTACAATCCTGGTTTATAATCCTGCTAAACCAATGACATTCCATCAGCCTCGGCTGCGCTGTACTTGTATCTAGTGCTATTTAGCAATGCAATGCAAAACCTATTGACATTTGAAAGGTTTTGATAGGTACTGCACTCGCAGTAATGGCAGATAGGATTTCTCAGCCATTGATCAGAACTCCTTTGCCTACTTTCTGAAAGCACGTGCCTCGTGCCTCTATTACAACAGGTGTTTTGTGCAATTCAGCAGTGTACATAACTGGAAGAAGAGTTAAAGAGAATGTCCGACATCTCATCTGAGCCACAGATGTTTTAATGGTGATTGACCCAACACCTTGTATCTATCCCTCATTACAACTGTGTATGAAGAATATAAAAATGTCCAATGTTTTAACATGTGTTGGCTCCATGAATGTATTTATTGTTTTAACATATATCTGCACTCCTCTGCTGTGTTCATACATGTTAATGAAGACATTGTCTGTTCATGTATCTCAAACGTAATCATCCTTCTATACACTGAACCCTGCTTGTTCTCACGTAAAGCATGCCACAGGAGTCTGTGCATTAGTATTAGTCTATGAACACACACACACACACACACACACACACACACACACACACACACACACACACACACACACACACACACACACACACACACACACACACACACACACACACACACACACACACACACACACACACACACACACACACACACACACACACACGTATTGATATCAAGCTGGGCCCCTGATTTCTTTCCTCTCTGACACATGATTTCCCTGGAAAGCTGGCGATACCACCCGAGAACAAAAGTGGACCTGAACGCAGCCAAGCGCCTATCTCCAGCACACGCCACTGTTAATCAAAGACAATTAAAAAGGGCCCTGCCAGCAAAGGCAGCCATGATGATTTATGAATAAATTTACTGGGCTCATTTGTATGCCATAGATCATATTTGTTGGGCATGCTCCCCCTGGGGAGCGGGATCGGGGTTTCTCCAAATTACTGCATGAAGATAACAGCAACACTATCTCTACTCAGTGAGAGGGTGACTGTGTGTGTGTGTGTGTGTGTGTGGGGGGGGGGGGGGGGGTGGGGGGGGGGTGTCTATGGGAGTTCAACCTGTCCATGTTTTCTAAAAGTATCGCAGAATCTGTAATAGAAATATCACAAAGTTATTTATAAGATATTTAGGTACTTTTGGGTACATACACACACACTGACAAGTTTGATTGTTTCACATGTCTTCATGTCGTAGACAATCAAACAGGGACAACCTTCAAAACAGTCAGTTCTTTATGTAAGGTTTGAAACACAGACAGATCAGACCTAGTTTTTACGACTGGCTGTGTGCAGGAAAAGTCGGGGCGCCTGTTTTTCGTGCTGGCATGCCACTGCTTTTTTCTTTCCATGGTCTTTGTGCTCCTAACTCTTCAACAGTTTGTTGTTTCTTCTCCATATCCAGCGGCGTTGTCCACACCAGACAAGTTGTGTCTTCGTGGGTGTCCCAAGCAGGTCTTTCTTCTATCAGGTCAAAATGTAAGGACATATATTAAGTTTGCCAAAAGTGCCACCCACCTCTGCTCAACTGTATTTCTTTCATTTTTAACCAGTTTTAACACAGGGTTGCCAACTTTGGGTACCTGGCTGGAGTGAGATTTTCATATCATGGGTTTAATTCGGTTTAATTACACATATGCGCACGAAATGACTGCTATCGTGTCAGCAGCGGGACCTTAGCATATATATAGGATATATATTAGGGCTGTCAGTCGATTAAAATATTTAATCGCGATTAATCGCATGATTGTCCATAGTTAATCGCGATTAATCGCAAATTAATCGCACATTTTTTATCTGTTCTAAATGTACCTTAGAGGGATATTTTTCAAGTTTTTAATACTCTTATCAACATATGAGTGGACAACTATGCTTTATATGTTTGTTTATTATCATTTGAACAATGACAAATATTCTCATGAATATTAAACACAACAACCTCTGAACATTACAAATATTCGCCTCAATTCAACCTGGAACCTCTCTCATACAATAATACAATACTGTGTGTGTGTGTGTGTGTGTGTGTGTGTGTGTGTGTGTGTGTGTGTGTGTGTGTGTGTGTGTGTGTGTGTGTGTGTGTGTGTGTGTGTGTGTGTGTGTGTGTGTGTGTGTGTGTGTGTGTGTGTGTGTGTGTGTTGGAGCTATGTGCAGCTCAAGGCATATATGCCTGTGTGTATGAGCTGTGTTGCGCGCACTATCCGTGCTGAGTGTGCTGTCTGGCTACCTGCATAAAGTCAAGTGCTCGGCGCAGTTGTCGGCGAAATGTCGCTCCTCTGTTTTCATTGAAACAGCTCCTTATATCCGTTAGCTCAGCTAGCTAGCACCAGATGCTAACAACAACACGTAAGGTGTGCTTCGCTCGCGCCACACATACACACACCCTCCCGGTCCTCCCGATGGCCAGTCCGGGCCTGCCGGTGAGCGTGGAAGTGTGGTCTGCCACAAGCGGGCGGCAGGAGCGGGGCTGTCAGCATCAGCTTGTAGATGGTATTTTAAACTCGATGCGCTCTGAAACTACGGCGGCCGAGGACAAAAAATACACATGCGTTAATCGCGTTAAAATAATTAGTGGCGTTAATTTTTTTTTGCGTTAACGCGTTATTAACGCATTAACTTGACAGCCCTAATATATATACAATATATACAAATACACAATAATGGACACAGACTATAAAGGGCACACAGTTTCATTCACTAATGAAAGTCAAACATGTTTGTTTCCACTGTTTTATTGTGTGCCTGTCGCGATAAGCAATTAATTGACTTATCGTACGATAAATAAAAATGAACTCGATAACTTTTCTGACCTCGATAAATTGCCATTTACATGAGGATGTGACTAGCAGTTTGAAAGGATGTACTTGAATAATTATTATATATTATCATTATGTCAGTGGTCTAAAATGGTCATACAACGGTGCCGACAATATTATCGCTTATCGCAATAATTTCCGGGAAAATGTATCCAACAAAATTAATTATCGTGAGAGGCCTATACATGAAACACACACACACAAATCTACAGACTTACTCCAAACTGCCAAATATATTAATTAACACACTCTCACTCTCATATACTCTTTGACTCTATTTTGGCCTAGTAGAACAATAAGCAGCAGACTTTTACTTTTTTATCATTTCTACTGGATCTTAGATCTGCGCATGCGCTTCAGAGTATCTTTGTTGGGTAATCTATGGTAGGGCTAACCCATACAGTGGTGGGGCTCAAGTCAGTATTTGCAATGTAATTACATACATACATCCCCCCGACAGTGAAACGCCATGCGTGAGGTTTAGATTATTTCCCTGTCTCAATCCCAATTGAACTGTAGGAAATAAAAAGGGCGACCTGGAGCCAATCCTGCAATTTCCCCACAAGTGAAAGAGTTGACATGCTGAAAACCCAACCCCTGCAGGGGGGTCTGGGGGGATTCTCCCCCAGGAGAATTTTTTAAATACTAACATAAAATACACATTCTGGTACTCTCTTGAGAAGAAAAATAAATAAATCTATTACTACACATTTAAAAAAATGAATGCCATATTAGTTTTGTGTTACTTTGTTCTGAAAGCTGAACCTGCTGCTCCTCACAGAAGAGGCTGTGTGAATTACTTTACATTGTGGATAAGGGTGGATAGCCCCATTGTTCTGTGTGTCAAAATGAAAGACAGCCCACACACCTATCAATCATCAAACCGTGGGGTCTTATTTCATTACGTGTTGATTTCTATCAACACGTAATGTTGTATCGATGTATAGAGATGTACTACCGCAAAAGTATTCTCCGTCGGGAATTCCTGCAACAACACCACGCCGTTATCGTGATTCTGATTGGCCAGAAGACATTATCAAAGATGTTCTATTGAGAAGACGATCACTACGTGACAAAAGTTTTCAAAACCGTTTCTAGTCTTCGTATTCTTATTTTTGGCGTGAGAATAGTTTGGGCAGCATGAGAGCGTGAGATTGAGAGTGAAAGCGTGTGTCACACGCCAGATGCGTGAGAGTTGGCAACCCTGTTTTAACAATCATTTGCATTCGATTGTTTTGATCGAGATTGGAAAATATAAGTGAAAGTCAAATAGCTTCATTGGGGTGTTTTGGCATACATTACGGAAAGACTTCTACAGTATAAGAAAGTGAGAAATGACAGTTATGGTGTGTAAGCCTTTGTGCCTGGGATGAAACCAAGGACTACAGCAGTCAGAGCAACACTATTAAAGATGGTGATCTGATAAGCAGAGGGAGGCATTGCAGTGCTGGTGTTAGGAGAGGATCTGATGGACATCATTCATCTGCCACTGGCACAAATCATCACTCTTATATTGGCCAATAGGTGCCCCAAAAGACAATCATGATCAATGATCATTTGTAGTATGATACATCTTTAGCATTACAACAGCATTGAAGGCAAATACAGGTATATCGTTTCCATAACTGTCATTTATTTTGTTTATGATAATTCTGCACTCACCAAAGTAATATCTTACTGAGATCCAGTATCTCAGCAATGTCAATAAAAGTCTGACAGCCAAACTATTTGGAAAGTAGAGAAGAGCATTATTGAGCCCTAAAACCAGGAAAAACAAGTTTGCATTTTACCACTTCCGGTTCCCTTTTCCTCAAAGTCAACCTTTTTTTTAAACAACCTTTTGCCCAAATTCTCACACAAGCCTAAATCTTTTTTACGATTTGTTCTAGGACATACAATTCTTAAAAAAATAACCTCTTGAATAAATGTCCCAAGCTTCTATGTGTCATAGAATCTGCTTTTTATTTCTGGCGATTGCGATTACACTTCAAAATTGAGGATTTTCCTGCTGAAGAAAACAAAAATAAATGTTGGCGGAGAAAACCCCTGCTGGCCTGCAGCTTTAAGGCACTTCCGCATTTCCAAAAGGATTCAGGTCACGGTAATGGCTTTTATGATGCCATGACTGTTTAAGGGTTAGGTTTAAGGTTACAGTATAAGAAGTTATGGATATAAGATTAAAACTACCAATTAGAAAACTATGAAAGAAACTGACTAATAAAATAGTTTGTGGAGTTGGTGCTTCTTGAAAAGTATGTAATAAAGATCCTATTTTAAGTGGGTCCCTTCTTCACGTGCTTGTCCACAAACCTAGGTTAGCTGCTGTTGTGCGTGCAGAAACCACAGTATGTACAAGTTGTTGAGTAAATTACTATGTCTCCAATACATATCAAAGACATGTACTCATAAATGTCAACATTTTAGTACAACCATTGCTCAGCCACATTGTGTGTATTTTTCACAGAAAACAAGTTTACCTGGCCCATTTGAGCTAAAGACTATTTTCTTTCCATTTGCAAATTGTTAATTCCCGGTTTTGATATGCCCGAGGAGTACATATCCAGGCTTCAAGCTCCAGGAACATACATTTACACACAGCCAATACAATTAGGAGGAGATGGGTAACCATTTTAGGCCCTTTAACCGTGACTAAAGGTAGGCAAACACTTCTCTAGTTTTCCTCCCCAACTCCCCCTGCGCAAGACGAGCTGCATTTAAAGAATCAATTAAGGAGGAGATGAAGAACATTGCGACTGACCTTTCAGAGAGGGAAATTAAAAGTGCACCTCTAGCTCATGGGAAAATGAGAGGTGGATGAGAGGGTTCTTTCTGGCTGCGTTTGCCTTTTAAATACACTTACAGTCAGTCTTTTGTGGGAATTTGTTTTGTAGGAAATGAATGAGGGGGCCATATGGGTGACATTTACAGAGCTGGTCGTGCGAGGCGGGTCATGGTTCAGTCGCTCTACTGTACTAGATGGAAAATTAACTGAAGCCCACAGTATTAATACGAGTCACTTTGAGGTGTGCGGCACAGCTAGAGTAATGTCCTCAATATTAAGTATATTCTGGATAACAGTTGTCTAAAAAAGGTAAAGGAACATGCATGCCTTCAGAACGCATCATCTGGATCATTATGAATCTTTTTGTGTGACTTTTTTGTGATTTAATTGCTTATCTATGATATCATCACTCATATTTATAATCTTATAAACCGCCTGAAACGCCTCCATAAGAATCCTTTGTTTATTTCTGTAACAGTGACATCACCATGTAACACTCGTCATTCTATTGGCCACTGCTCCAAAACATAGTGTGATTCTCTCTTGAGAAAAATAAAGGCCCTTTTTGAACATTAAAGCATGTAAACATGTCACAGTAGAGGTACAAATACAAATATACATCTGAAAATGAGAATAATCTGTCCACTTTAAGTCACAAACGTGTATATATATTTTATAATGCAGATCCAGCCTGTCCTCCTCCAAAAAACGACCAAATAGGTCGATTGTTCAGCAGCTTATTACGACCTATAGTCACGTTTTAAAGTTTAGCACCTCTAGTGGTCGTGTAAGAAACAACAATTTGCGGCAATTGCAAACGCTCCGGAGGGTCGTATATTCACAAATAACCCTCTCTAGAAAATCCTAAATTGTAGAATAGTTTGGCCATTAAAATGCTTTTTGATTAGATTTCTAGCGAGCAGTGTATATTGTACTTTCAGAATCCAGGTCCAGTGGAGGTGTAGGATCTATAGTTTGATAGATATTAGGAAGATGATTTGAGGTCTCGCCAGGAGAATGTGTATATACTACGTCTTTCCCCTATTCATTTCTATTGACGGCAGCGTCCATGTAAAGTTGGCGTCAACCCTCACGGGGTGAAAACAGTATTTCCAGTCTCGAAGTTTTCATAATAAAACCAGAAGTATTCCCCTCACTGTCAAATGATTTTACAGTGATATCTGCCATACTCATCCACTAAAAAACATCAGTTTATCCTTGTTGATTACACAACATTGATTAGTCCTCAAGCTCTGTGATTGAATGTTGGAGTGGCAGTGCGCCAAGGTTACGCCGAGCTTCACACAGCTCTTTGAAATGGAATGAAACCACGGCAGACTATCCAAAACTGGATTCGAACGGGTCCAGCCCCACCCCCCATCCCCCATAACTACACATGCTGGCTAATTGTGTTTCGCAACATGTTCTATGCCACGTCTCTACTAGGAATTGTAGTTTTAAAAGACGTTTTTGTATTTCCCATAATTAGAAGTTGCCAGTATTAAACTGTGTACACCCCTGGAGGTTTAGGGGATAGGAAACACTCAAATTTAAAACATAATGAATAAATGGGTGAAAATTGCTTGTGTCCATAATGGGCAGCACAACCTGTTGAACCCCATCCCCCCCGCTCCCGGGCGGAAAAACGCATCATCTGCAGGAAACAGCGTCTGAGGGCTTCTTAATATTTAATAAACTATGAATGTTTCATATCCATGTAACGGGAAGAAACTCAGCTAACTGATAATATGAACCATTTTTAGCAAATAAAAACACAAAGCTAACGCTGAGCCTTTGAATTAGCCTCGAGCGAAAAAATTCTAACGCCGTTAGCACAGGAAACACGGTATAACACCCTTATTACTTATCGTAACTGCACATCCAACATATCGATTAGCATCGTGAGAATACACAGAATCGATAGGTATCTATATCTTCACTCCATGATAAGAACTCGCGACATTATAAACAAAAACAGACATCACAACACGTGGCGCTAGGTAGCCATTTCTATTGACGGCAGCGTCCATGTAAAGTTGGCGTCAACCCTCACGGGGTGAAAACAGTATTTCCAGTCTCGAAGTTTTCATAATAAAACCGGAAGTATTCCCCTCACTGTCAAATGATTGTACAGTGATATCTGCCATACTCATCCACTAAAAAACATCAGTTTATCCTTGTTGATTACACAACATTGATTGGTTTAAATTGTGTACAATCCTTTTGTGGTTTTAACCTTAGATTCGGAGAAAAAAATAGTTTTTGGGGAATTTAGGATGGCCGAAGACACAACACTACCCATAATCCTCAGCTATCGTTTGGGACTACAACATCCGCTTTGCTTGACAAACCCCGTGATTAGTCCTCAAGCTCTGTGATTGGATGTTGGAGTGGCAGTGCGCCAAGGTTACGCCGAGCTTCACACAGCTCTTTGAAATGGAATGAAACCACCGCAGACTATCCAAAACTGGGCGGAAAAACGCATCATCTGCAGGAAACAGCGTCTGAGGGCTTCTTAATATTTAATAAACTATGAATGTTTCACATCCATGTAACGGGAAGAAACTCAGCTAACTGATGATATGAACCATTTTTAGCAAACGAAAAAATGCTAACGCCGTTAGCACAGAAAACACGGTATAACACCCTTATTACTTATCGTAACAGCACATCCAACATATCGATTAGCATCGAGAGAATACACAGAATCGATAGGTATCTATATCATCACTCCATGATAAGAACTCGCAACATTATAAACAAAAACAGACATCACAACACGTGGCGCTAGATAGCCAAAACGGCAATATGTCTTACCTTTGTCGTTGTCAAAAGTTGTCTTCAATGGCATTAAAACGATAAAAACGCTGCTGAAGTTGATTCATAGGTTAATCCAATGTGTTCTGATAATCCATCAGCGATAAACCTACTTTTAAGTTTTCAGATTTCAGAGCGTGAGACAGGTTTTGATTTGGGCAAACTGCTTGCGCATAGCCCCCACTTCACAATGGTAACGTTGGTGTGTATGTGAAAATTCCCCTTCGATTCTATTGGCTCTAACGGTTAAAAAGAGATGTCAATCATCAAAATCGACCAATGGGTTCCACAGAAACGGCAAAAACGCCCATTTCCACCCAAATGACCCCAGAGGTGGAGTTTATTTTGCTAAACCTCTCTAAAAAGGTCAAATGTCACTTGTTTTGCATCAATCTTGATACAGGGTACTTATATGTTGTACTTTGGATTCCTAAAGCTATTAGTCTACTATCCCATCATTCAAGGGTGGTTTTCACTATAAGTAAAAGTGTTTTACTATGTTCAATCTGAATTTTCTTTAAAATAAAAAACATCTATATTGATTCTGACTTTTCTACATCCAACTCACAGGTTTATCATTACTTTGAGAAAAAAGATTATAAATGTTCCCCTTTTAGAAGTGTAGTTATGGTCATTTGTTCTGGAGATGTCATTTTCGAGCCTGAGACCAGAAAAACAGGGATGGGGTTTAACAGGTTAATATATACCCACATGACAGCTAAGGTCAGAAGAGCTTAATTTAATAGCTGGTCTTATGTCTGTGACAGGAGGGGCCTGTTGTTCATTGATAAGCCTGAAACATGCACTTGTCAAGGTTCAAAGGCAAATTTTGCAAATATGGCAGTAGCCATCGATCATCTTAAGATAAGATAAGATAAGATATACTTTATTGATCCCAAGTTGGGAAATGTTTTTGTTACTGCAGCATGTACAACATGCAATTTATTGTTACTTTGTAATTCTACTCCACTACAATTCAGAGGTTAACCTGGTATTTTTACTCCACTACATTTATTTTAGCTACTTTGCAGATTCTGATTAAAGGTAGGGTAGGTAAGTTTGAGAAACCGGCTCGAGATACACTTTTTGTTATATTCCATGGAATGCTCTTAACATCCCGATAGCAATGAATATCTTAAGTGCTTTGACAAAAAATCCATAACAAAATGTCATCTGTGGAAGCCGTAATACTGTAAAAAGTACGACCAATCATTTTAGCCGGCCCGGCTAAAATAACTGGATAGCCTACCTGCCTGTCAGCCTTCCATCTGTGCACAAACTTATCTCGTGCCCTCATTGGTCATGTGCGCGTTCGTGTGTGTTGGAGGAGGGGCTCTGTAAGGAAGTGGCAGATTTTCTCCGGTTGTGTATTTTCAAATTCTAGTGAGTTGGATGTAGAAAAGTCAGAATCAATATAGATGTTTTTTATTTTAAAGAGAATTCAGATTGAACATAGTAAAAAACTGTAAATTATAGTGAAAACTACCCTTGGATGATGGTAAGGTAGACTAAAAGCTTTAGGAATCCAAAGTACAACATATAACATAACAAGATTGATGCAAAACAAGTGACATTTTACCTTTTTAAAGAGATTTAGCAAAAAAAACTCCACCTCTGAGGTGATTTGGGTGGAAATGGCCGTTTTTACCGTTTCTCGGGAACCCATTGGTCGATTTTGGTGATTGACATCTCTTTTTTACCGTTAGAGCCAATAGAATCGAAGGGGGATTTTCACATACACACCAACGTTAGCAAAGAAAGGTGCGGGTTTTGCGCATGCAGGTTTGCATCAGAGCGAACCTATCTCTCGCTCTGACATCTGGAAACGGAAAAGCAGTTTTATTGCTCATGGATTATCAGAAATCATTTCAAAGGGACACAGACACATTGGATTAACCATGGATTAACTTCTGCAGCGTTTTTATCGTTTTAATGCCTTGAAGACCACTTTTGACCAGACAACGACACAGGTAAGCCATGTTAGCGTTTTTAGCTACCTAGCGCCACATGTTTTGATGTCTGTTTTTGTTTATAAAGTCGGGAGTTCTTATCATGGAGTGATGATGTAGGTACCGATCAATTCTGTGTCTTCTCACGATCAGATCGATGGGTTGGACGTGCAGTAAAGATAAATAATAAGGGTGTTATGAGCGAGTTTCTGTGCAAAACGCCGTTAGCATTTTTTCGCTCGTGGCTAATTCATAGGCCCAGCGCTAGCTTTGTGGTTTTCTTTGAAAAAAAAAAAAAAAATGATCAGTTAGCTGAGTTTCTTCCCGTTACATGGATATAAAACATTCAGTTTATTGAATATTAAGATGCCCTCAGACGCTGTTTCCTGCAGATGACGCGTTTTTCCCCCCGGTATCGGGGGTGCGGTGTAGAAGAGGTTAAGTACATTGTCAGGCTTAATATTTATCTGTAGATACGTTTTTTTCTGATTCAAAAGAAGACCTTAACTTAAAGTATTCTTTAATGTTTGAATAAAGCCTTATTAGTTTGTCTGTTTTGCACATCCTCCTATTAATATCTTTGGACGTCCTGCACTAAACTGTTTTATTGTAGAGATCACTACAGTATCTTAGAGAAATTGAAGATGTTGTTTAATTGCTGATATATGAGTTATTATAAGTTTGTCCAAAGGTCTTCTAATCAGGGCTCTATAAATAGAGAACTATGGCAGATGTGTAATATTTAAAGGTCCCATGTCATGGCCATTTCTACTGATCATAATTCCATTGTTGAGGTATACTAAAATAGATTTATATTGTGCAATTTTCCAAACTCACATTGGTTTCTCATACAGCATCTCTGTAAAGTATGTGTACTCACCAGTATTCACTCTCTGTCCTAAACGGCTTGTTGGAGCTCCTGCCCCCCCTCCCTGTGAGCCCAGTGTGCTCTGATTGGTCGGGACGTTGCGAGGCTCGCTGCTCAGTGAGCTGGCTTACTGTTGTGGTTTCCGGGTCGGCGATACAGCGATACAGTGAGACAGCGCGAAACTCATCCTGAGCACACACAAACACTCACAGCCGAAGTAAAAACAATAAGTGTGGCTTGATATTGAGTAAGAAAAAGGTTTATAAACGCTGTGAGAATAGGTCTGTGGAGAGCATTTCTCCGCGATCCCAACTCGTCTATTACCAACCAGGGAGCTCTATGCATGTCAATGGGACTCCCTGTT
Organism: Trematomus bernacchii; assembly: GCF_902827165.1. NCBI lineage: Eukaryota > Metazoa > Chordata > Actinopteri > Perciformes > Nototheniidae > Trematomus > Trematomus bernacchii. The sequence goes on along the minus strand of NW_022987851.1, from coordinate 1,369,353 downwards.
AGTTGAAAATGTACGCTAAAGGTCCCCCCACTGCGTTTGATAGTGATGCCAAGGGATCCTGGTGTGTGAGGAGCTCCGCGGATTGGTCCATTTTGGTTCCGGGAACCGCATGACAAGAAACAAATAGAAAAAGAGAAATCTCCAACGAGGCGTTCTGGGGCAGCATAGACAGGTCTTTTCTGTGTTAGAGTTTTACTCGCTACAGGGTGTACTTTGAGGGTTTTTGACTCTGCAGACCGTTTACATGCATAAAAACCTAAAACCATAAATGCATATGCATAAAACCACGTTGTACATTTTACTCATATAATCTGTTCAATATTTATACTCCATATTCTATATATTTTGAATATATATATATTTGTATATATATATATAATATCTGCATGTATATTTTCTATTTCGACATGTATATTTTATATTTTATATTTATTTTTATTTCTATTCTTGTATATTTTGTAGTTTTGTTTTATTGTAAAATGCCTTTTATGCTGCTGTAACAACAACAATTTCCCAATTTGGGATCAATAAAGTACTATCTATAACACACAAGGGGACGGGTAATAACCAGAAAAGCATGACATGGGACCTATAATGCAGCCAAACCGTGTATTACTTGCTGTTATGTGATGACTTTCAAAGAAAAAAGTAAGCACACTCGGAATAAAGTATTTTTCTTTTTTTAACCTGTTAAGCCCTGAGCCTGTTTTTCAGGTCTCAGGCTCGAAAATGATATTCCCAGAACAAATGACCATATCTTCCCTTCTAAAAGGGGTAAATTAATAATCTTTTACCTCAAAGTAATGATAAACCTGTGAGTTGGGGGCGGTGTAGAACAGGTTAAATGTTTTCGGATTTCACATCACATTAACACCATATCCCAACGTGCATTGCGGCTAAAACATCCAATCACCGAGCTTCAACGATAGCTGAGGATTATGGGTAGTTTGATGTTTTAGCCTATCAAAACCTCTGAAAAAAGAAATGTGTCTGGGAAAAATCTATGGGAAAAACACAAAAGCAGTGTACACAATTTAAACCAATTAATGTTGTGTAATTAACAAGGATAAACTGTGTTTTAGTGGATGAGTACGGCAGATATCACTGTAAAATCATTTGACAGTGAGGGGAATACGGTTTTATTATGAACACTTCGAGACCGGAAATACTGTTTTCACCCGGTAAGGGTTGACACTAACTTTACATAGGGAGAAAGATAATAGAAATTAATAGGGGAAAGAAGTAGTATATACACGTTCTCCTGGCGAGACCTCAAATAATCTTCGTAATATCTATCAAACTATAGATCCTACACATCCACTGGACGTGGATTCTAAAAGTACAATATACACTTCTCGCTAGAAATCTAATCAAAAAGCATTTTAATGGCCAAACTATTCTACAATTTAGGATTTTCCAGAGAGTGTTATTTGTGAATATACGACCCTCTGGAGCGTTTGCAATTGCCGCAAATTGTTGTTTCTTACACGACCACTAGAGGTGCTAAACTTTAAAACGTGACTGTAGGTCGTAATAAGCTGCTGAACAATCGACCTATTTGGTCATATGAGTTGGAGGACTTGTTGTGCAGATCCGTTTAAAATTGAACAGGGAGTACTGGAAGAGTCACATTTAGCTGTTACATGAGCCACACATTGAGAGCCTCTCCAACTTCTCAGCGAGGTAATCAATTCCTTTTACTGTTTGCAGTCTCAGCATTATATGACATATGCTTACAGAATGAGAACATTTTTCAAATTATTGGTTATTTATTAATATTACAATAGTTGGCATTGCTGCCGCATGTGACCAGTAGTATTAAAATCACCAGCAGTAATCTACCAGGATTCAAATCGGTAGGAATGCCACTTTAACCAGTTAAGCCCCAAGCCTGTTTTTAAGGTGTCAGGCTCGAAAATGACATTCCCAGAACAAATGACTATATCTTCACTTCTAAAAGGGGTAAATGAATAATCTGTTTTCTCAAAGCAATGATAAACCTGTGAGTTGGATGTAGAAAAAAGTCAGAATCATTATAAATTCTTTTTTTTTTTAAAGGTCCCATGTCGTGCTTTTCCGGTTATTACCCGTCCCCTTGTGTGTTATGAAGGTTTTTATGCATGTAAACGGTCTGCAGAGTCAAAAACCCTCAAAGTACACCCTGTAGGGAGTAAGACTCTAACACAGAAAAGACCTCCCCAAAACGCCTCGTTGGAGATTTCTCATTTTCTTCCTGGGTATCGCTACGTAGGGATACCCATTAGCCACGCCCAGAGCTATGGCCGCACCCTCTGCCAGCCTTTCACGAAACAAAGCTTCCCAAACCTTACAGCGATTCATGCTGGATATGTACAGCGTAGGGCACTGAAGAACGATGCTGTTCCTACTTTGTTTGGACCAGCGGGAGATTCGGGTACACAACCTGTAAGTATTCATTGTTGTTTGTGTATTTATGATGTTTAAAACAAACAAGGTATCTACCACGACTGTTTGAATGGGTAAACGTTTTTCGGGCTACTACGTTGGGATCGCGGAGAAATGCTCTCGGCAGACCCATGCTCACAGCGTTATAAACCTTTTTCTTACTCAATATCAAGCCACACTTATTGTTTTTACTGCGGCTGTGAGTGTTTGTGTGTGCTCAGGATGAGTTTTGCTTGTTCTCGCTGTATCGCCAACACGGACGCCTCACAGCAATGAGCAGCAGCTGCGAACAGCTGCGAGCAGCAACGAGCCTTTCACGTCGCGTGACCAATCAGAGCACACTGGGCTCACAGGGAGGGGGGGCAGGAGCTCCAACAAGCCGTTTAGGACAGAGAGTGAATACCGGTGAATACACATACTATACAGAGATGCTGTATGAGAAACCAATGTGAGTTTGGAAAATTGCACAGTATAAATCTATTTTAGTATAGCTCAACAATGGAATTATGATCAGTAGAAATGGCCATGACATGGGACCTTTAAAGTAAATTCAGATTGAACATAGTAAAACAATTTAAATTATAGTGTCCGTCCAAAAAAGAAACATTACTTATAGTGAAAACCACCCTTAAATGATGGGATCGAAGACTAAAAGCTTTAGGAATCCAAACTATAACATATAATAAGTACCCTGTATCAAGATTGATCCAAAACAAGTGACATTTGACCTTTTTTAGAAAGGTTTAGCACAAGAAAAACCCACCTCTGGGGTAATTTGGGTGGATTTGGGTGGATTTGCCGTTTCTCTGGAACGATTTTGATGATTGACACCTCTTTTGAACCGCCAATAGAATCGAGGGGGAGATCCTAAATCCACATACACGTACACCATTGAGGAATGAGAGTGATGCGCACGCAGTTTGCCCAAACCAAAAGCTATGTTACCCTCTGAAAACTGAAAACTACGCTTTTTGCCATAAATATGAAGATGGATTATCAGTAATCATTTCAAAGTGACACAGAGACATTGGATTAACCTTCAGCAGCGTTTTATGCGTTTTAATTTCATTGAACACACTTTTGATCAGAAAACAGCAGAGGTAAGCCTTATTTTCCGTTTTGGTCCCGTAAAGCTACGTTGTGTGTTGTCTGGGTTTGCTTCCCCTGCCGCGAGTTTTGGTCACTCAGTGATGATGCTAATACTTCTAGAATCTGTGGAATCTCAGCTTGCTAGCTGATATCTTGTTTGTGCAGATCCGATAAGTAATAAAGTATTTCTACCGTGAGTTCTGTGCTAAGTGCGTTAGCATTTTGTCGCTCAGGGCTAATTCAGAGGCTTGTTATTACCCTTGTGTTTTGTTTAGCTAAAAATGGTTAATATTGTCTGATAGCTGAGTTTCTTCCCGTTAAGTGGGTATGACACATTCATAGTTTGTTAAATGTTAAGAAGCCCTCAGACGCTGTTTCTTGCAAGATGTTGCGTTTTACCCCCGGTACCGGGGACATGGGGCTTAACTGGTTTGCAATTACAATATAAACCAGTTACAAAGTGTTTATATACTGCCTATAAATACTTAATAAAGAGATAAAGTAAAATAAAGTGTTAACAAATTGCAAACATGCCACGTCAGTGTAGTCCTCCTTCAGCACAGTGAGATTCCGGCTCCGACTGTTCTCTGTACCCCTGCACCACCGGGGGCCCGACGCCCAGACTGCAGCCCTGCCTGGGGCCCGCAGTGGCAGATGGCCAGGACAGGCTGTGCTGAGCAAGGCACGTGGGTATCGAGAGGAGCCACAGAATGCTTGGCTGGGCGACAAACACACACACTCAAACGTTTTGATTCTGCCGGTGACACTGATACTGTTAGATTAAAGTTGCAAAATAGGTGACACTTGTATTGCAACCCAGTCTCACGGCATTTCGTGTTATAGTCACGACATTTAATCTATTGATTCGTGTTCACCAACACGATTGTCCCCTTTTTTTTCGTGTCACACAGAACGATTTTAAAAGCAATGTATTTCTATTGGTAGTATATTTCGTGCCTGCACCATGTCTTTTTGTCCGGTCGGCTCTTGTAAGACCGGAAGCTTTGTGGTTCATAAAAACATGTTCTTACTCAATATCAAGCCACGATTATTGTTTTTATTTAAAATCGTATAATGTCGGAGTTTTTTTGCCGTCCGCGAGGAAAATAAATGGGGCAAAGAGCCTCAGAATACTGATATCTGTATTTTTTAAATCTTTATTTCCTTCTAATTTGTTATTATTTGGTGCAGGCACGAAACATACTACCAATAGAAATACATTCTAAAGTATCTAAAATCGTTCTGTGTCAGAATACTGAAATCTGTATTTTTTTTAATCTGTTTTTCCTTCTAATTTGTTATTATTTACATTGCTTTTAAAATCGTTGTGTGACATGAAAAAAATGGCGAGATCGTGCTGGTGAACACGAATCAATCGATTAATTTTGTGACTATAACACGAAATGCCGTGAGACTGTGTTGTACGATTTAGAAGTGAAGATATAGTCAATTGTTCTGGGAATGTCATTTTCGAGCCTGAGGCCTGAAAAACAGGCTCGGGGCTTAACAGGTTAACCAGTCTTTTACCACAGTCTTGTTTTAACAGAGCTTTTACAATGCTTTTAAAGGGTTTTTACAAGGTCTTTGTAGGGCTATTGTTATGGTACCGAGAGCCAGCACACCACGCAGGGCCCTACGCTCTTCCCTAACCTAACCCCATCCATTTCTCTGGGGAAATGTGGCTCCGTCTGAAGCATGTAGCATGCAGTCGCTTTGCCAGGGCTAAGCTTTAGTTTTTCGAGTGCACAACAAGTTTAACTATGTGGTATGAAGCATTAAATAAATACAGTCAATAATATGTCAGATTTTGGTTTATGGTTTACAATACACTTCCATTGTTTTGTGATGTCAGACCGCTTCTTCATGTCACGCCCCAAATGTACGTTTAATTGCACCTTTTCTGTAAAAATCTTGAAATGTTCCAATTCCAAGTTGTCCGAACGCACCACAATGGGCTAAAAAGCTTAACAAATTCTAAGTTGGTCCTTAAATGCGAGCAACACATTTCACAATAATCGCTTGAGAAAATGCTACAAAAAAAGATGATTGATTCCTTTAATATAGGGCAAATATCTGCATGATACAGAATTGAAAAAACAAAACAAGGGAGGGGGTCGTCTTTGTCACAAAGTTGAGGCTAACACACACACTCAGGCGCAGATAGCCACACACAGTCTGATCTCTGACAAACACAGGGAGGTGGGGGTGCGGACGCACGCTGAGCGCCACCTGTGCTCCGGCACAGAGTCTCTACAGAGAGCAGGTAGCATCCACCCTGTCCCACTCTCACACATTAACAGTCGGATGGGCAAATAGGCTTGTTAACACATGCTCCCATACACCCCCGCCTACCACACACACACTCACAAACACACACTAAATCCTGCACCACAGAGAGCAGATTTCAGGCTGATCGTCTCCATTCTGTCACGTGAAGTGATGGCGGGTGTACCGGAGCGATCCCAGTCAGGATTAGCAACACAATCATGGGGGGGAATATGGTGGAGAATAGGAATCTGAACAGTGCTGGGGGTGAAGAGGGGGGCAGTGAACGCGGGCATGGGTGAAGGGGTTGTAAACCAGAGAAGTAAGACAAATAATAAAATGTGTTATTTGACAAAAAAACATAGATAGAGGAGGATGTGATATTATAGTGTCAAATAAGTTGCGTGTGAAGATTTTAATTGTTAAATATTATATTTTTAATGCTAACCTCCTTTTACCAGTCAACAATTCAAAGACGGTCTACAGTAAGAATACGAATATTATGCAGTGAATGTAAACTAATATATAGAACATTCCTGAGCATGAACTTGTTCACCCACACAAAGAAATAAAAAATGTTGAACAACCCTACAGAGAATGCTTTTTTGCATTATAAATGTGTTGGTTTTACTATAAAATATATCAATATAAAAATTGTAACAGTTTGAAGTGTACGGATCGGGAAAAGGTCCCAAATGCAGATAAGGGAGGCAGCAGGAGACATTTGATGACGTATTGGGTAAAAAGGCGGGAACTCTTTGACACTGTGGAAGGAGGAGGTTGCACGGAGTGAAGAAAATAAACAACCAAACACAAACACGTACAAACACACACACACACACACACACACTTAATACTGTAGGGATGAAGAGGATAAAAGGACAGGTAAATCAATCGGGGCAGAGCAATCGAACTGGCGGGAAAACACTCAAAACAGTAAGTAAAGATCTTTAGAATTCTTATGCTATGATGGAATATTTCAAATAATGATGTTTTTTTTGTAGAAAATATGACATAGTATTTATGTGTGTTCAAGTCAGCTCATTTGTCACAAAATACAAATATGAACCTGAAATAGAGATGGGCGAGTCCTGATTCATCCGGATCATTAACCCGGATCCTAGAAATGAGCTGGTCGTGACGAGTCTCCCCTCTCCATTAACCCGAGTCCTTTGAGTCCCACACTTGGTGTGACGTACAAATTAAAACTATAAATTGCGTCACTCGCTACTCTCTTTATAACATGTAAAATCACATTACAACGTACCCCAGTCCATCTGCCTACCCTTTAGCAAGTAGGATAGCTGCCAGAAGTGATCGTTTGGCTCAGGGGAGGGGACGCGGATCAGTGAAACTTCCTGCAGACTCGTGGGGACTCAGAGGAGCCGACGGCTCCTAACCGTAATAGCATAGCAGATCCAGAGATCCATACTCGTCATGTGCACGAGCATAGCCCCTCCTCCAGCACCCGGCTCCCGCGGCTATATTATGCACGAGTCAACAGCAGACTCGCAGATTCGCAAATCCTGACTCACTGTGCAAAACATAGCAGACTCGTGCGGACTCAGAGCCGTAACCGTATAGCAGCAGATCCAGAGATCCAGCAGACTCGTCATCATGCACGATTCAACAGCAGACTCAGATTCGCAAATCCTGACTCACTGTGAAAAACACAGCAGACTCGTGCGGACTCAGAGCCGTAACCATATAGCAGCAGATCCAGAGATCCAGCAGACTCGTCATCATGCACGATTCAACAGCAGACTCAGATTCGCTAAATCGCAAAATGACCTTTTTTTTGTGATCAATATGTTTTATTAAAGCAAAAGACACCACTTTACACACATTTAACACATACAAACACCAGTATTGCAATGATTACGCAGTCCATGAGATAAAATATGGGGGGCATATGATTAGATATAATTATATGTTTAATAATAATAATTGTATAATTAAGACATTTTATATATTCTAACTGTTTTGCAATTTTCTATCATTTGTCATTGTTTGTTTCTTTTTGTGTGCTATGTTCAAAATAAACGTTTTGCCAAGTAAGATCCTTATTGGAAATGCAGCTATTACACGCAGGAGACTGTTGCACAACATGACAATTTTGTTAGAAGTCTACACTGAAACTTCATTTAGAGCCGGAAACATAATGGACTTAATCAAAATCGCGGGATCTGTGAATCCAGGTCAATGATCGAGAGAGACCAGTAGCCTACGAGTTAGTCAGCGGAACTTCACAGACTCAGATTCGCAAATCCTTACTTACTGTGCAAAACACAGCAGACTCGTGCGGACTGAGAGCCGTAACCATATAGCAGCAGATCCAGAGATCCAGCAGACTCGTCGTCATGCACGAGTCAACAGCAGACTCAGATTTGCCAAATCGCAAAATAACCCTTTTATTTGTGATCAACATTTTTTATTAAAGCAAAATACACTGTGTAGCGGAGGTTAATATAACGTCAGTTTAATATGCTCGTGAAATGCAACAACTTTTCGGTTTCACCGATAGGATTTCTACGGTCTTGGTGATGCTGACTCATATGACTCAAATGACTCGTATGATCCGGATCTCTTCAATGACTGACTCAGAAGACCCTGAGTCCGTAAAAGGATCCGGATTTGCCATCTCTAACCTGAAAATGAGCATAATATATCCTCTCAAAGATACAAAGAGAAGTAAACAAATCAGCAGTCTGCTAACCCTGGGTAAGGGTTAGGGTTAGAATTTCAACAAAGTTCACTTTGAAGTGCAGGTACTGCGGTATAAACACAGCATCAGTACATGAATACATAAACTGTATTCGCCATTTAAGTCCACAGTTCCTTTTAAAAGTTAACCCTCTCTGCCATCTGTTAGGCCACATACTAAAAGAGAGATCTCACCAGAGATCCTCTCGGATGAAAACACTATGTATTTCTTTATTCGTCCAACAGCATCTGAGATGAAAAGATGATAAATAGCTGCTGATATGCATCTGCAGGGTGATAATGTTCCCAGTGACCAACACACAGTATATCATGCTGACATCTGAGGAGAGCCTTGTCTCTCCATCTCTTTGCCCCCGTATGTCTGCGCTAACGCTTTCCAGTTGTGACAAGGGATAATGATTGGTGAGTCTCAGATCTGGGATCCCATCAGTTAAAAGTACTCACAGTGACATCTCTGGCACAACAGAAACACACAGCTCTCTGCCTCTCTCCCACTTTACCTCACACTCTATTATCCCTCTTTTCCTCTTCACTTCCTTTCTCACCTTTTCTCCCTCTGTCACCTGTACTCCTGCTGTTTTCTCCCACCTTGTTTCTGTCTCCCTGCATTTTCCCCTGCACTGGAGTTTAATACAAGCAAGAGACAAGTACAAGTTCATTATCTACTGAACACCATGCAACCCTCTGTGTGGCTGTGCTTGTCTAACCTACAATGTCAACCCCTCCTCCACCACCCCCCAAAATCCTGCTGCTGGCTGATCGACCACTTTATCACAGCTATTACATCACCATCACTTCTGGTGGTTAACCACTGCGGTCCACACAAGCAAATAACACCTGCAATGCACGTATACAGGCAGGGATATTCACAAAAGGCTTTTCGTTTTCAGTGAAGGGTTACTCCTTCCTGTTGAAGACTTTTTTTTGCATGATATACATACATAATTGGGTCACATTGTTTTATGTCAGGTCTCCCTTGAAAAAGAGATCGATGATCTCAATGGGACCATCTGGTTAAATAAAGGTTTGAAAACTGAATGTCTGTTTCCATTTTTGTCAAATAAAATGTCTGGTGCCAAACATCTTGCCATGATATTTGGTAGAGATATTCCTGATCCCCAGTGGATGCATTCCAATGTTTTTGGTGCCTTATTGGCTTTATGTCACAAACCTCGACACAAACTGATGAACCCAAATGCACTCCCCAGAGACAAAGTCTTGAATGTCATAAAAAAATGTATTATTTTAACAGATCAGGTAATCCCTCGTAGGTAGTGGAAATAACAAAAAGTGCTCACAAGGAGGAAAAAACTAACGTAACTAAAAGAGAACTTAATAAAAACTTAAGCCTAACAAAATAAACAAACATAACAAAACCTGACATGAGTGAAAAGCGAACTGACACAGGACAGGGGAGAGACAGGACTATTTAAACATGAGGGGAGTGGGAACAGGTGGAAACAATCAGGGGCGGGGCAGACACTGATGATGGCGGGAATAAACACACAAGGGGAGGAAGAAACAGGGCCTGAAATGAAAGACAAGAGGTAAGTACAAAATAAAACAGGAAATGACAGACAAAATACATAAACATAACTAACACATTTGACGAGACACAACACTTTAATTCTAACACCACTGCCAAAATAACTCACCATTTTTCTAACACTTGGGAAACTTCCCATTTAAAGACATATTTTTGCATGACATACATCAAATGTTGGTGACATTATTTTATGTCAGTTTGTCTAGATAGGAATACACACTCTGTGGTTGGCATGCAGATGCTTCCTTATATTCTGAATCTGACATGTACTGTAGGATGAATTAATGAATTTCATTGATACTGCGCCAAGTCTTTCAGTTTTTTGGAAAAATACCTTAAGTCCACATTCAGCTTTCATTTGTTTCATTATTTGGTTTCCATAACATGCAATTATATTTGGCATGGATTTTCCTGATCCCATGAATTCCAATCTTTTTGGTGCTTTATTGGCTTTTATTCTAACACCAAGGCTAAACAAATCTGACTTGTTCAACATTTCGGACACTACCCAACTAAATACATAGTTTTACATGACACAATGTATATTTGGGTTACATTGTTTTATGTCTTTTTGTATAGATGGTAATATCCACTCTGTGTCTGGCAGACATACTGCTTCTCATTCTGAATCTGACATAGTATTTCTCTGAGTATGAGGCACAACAGGAAATGCACTCATGCATGCATAACCAATGGATTGATTACACTGATCAATACCATGTACTGCTGAACAACAGATTCTAAACAGACTCACTGGAGGGGGGCAGGTACGACAAAAACAACGTTCTTTGTGCTGTTTTTTTTACTGTAAATGTACTTTATATGGACACAATGAGATTATGAGATGTGTTGTGAACGGTTTGGTATAAGGTTGGTGTTGGACGAAAGCTCAATGAAAGTTAAGCTTAATGTCCCCACCAAATTTCATGGCATTCTGGGTAAAGGTTACTAAAATGTGAAATGACATGAGAGTGAATGGAAAAAAAGAGTTGAAGGAAGAGTAGAGATAAAGGGGGACAAGCCAAAAAAACAAAACTGGTAGCTGGATTATAAAAAAGGACGAGATAGTGTCAAACAGCAAACTGTAGAAAGGCTGATACGAACAGTTTAACCAAGACATTTGAAGGACATTTGGGCTCCTTGACCACGACAAAGTAGACATAGTTAAAAGATTAATTACACTGGTCTTCAGAAAAAAGACCAAAAAAACCCATATTTGAATATTCATACTGAGAAAAAAGACGACCTCATGAAGCTGAAGATGAAAAGGAGTTGATGGAAACCTAAAATGGAAGCTTCTTTGGAAGCAAATGTGAGAGCGATCAAAAAAGACAGAACAGGAGGTGAAGGACATGGGAATGCAAGCAGAGAATAATTGAAAAAGAAAAGTTATGAAGACAAAACAAGGTTAAAGAAGGGTATAGACAAGAAAAAATTAAATACATGTTATAAAAGACACATAAAATAACATACCCAAAATGAATCAGAAAAACCTTGATATAAATAGCCCATCTACCATCATGACTTTTATAACAACATCAAAGAGCTGGACGCTGTACCGGGTCTTTTGGGCCCATGGAGATTTTTTTATAAACTAACAAAATATATTTATTTCACAACAAAAAAGTGAATTATGTCAATGCTCAATGAAGACCTGCTGCTGCCCAACACAGACCTGGTGGTACTCCTTATTATAACACCAATGGGATGGGAAGAGGATATAAACCAATAATCATTGGGATAGTAAAGAGGAAGCTGGTGGGGGCATTAAATAGAGATGCCTACCAGCTGCACAGATGTGTAGCACTGGTGATATATGAGGGTTCTGGGAAAGTGGTGGTGGGCTGCCAGACAGCAGCTAAGTGATTAGGGATGTGTGGCGTAACCCTGCGCCATATTTAGCCACGGCGGGGCGTCCCTTCCCCTGCCATCTCCCCGAGGCCCAGCGCCAGATGTGAAAAGCTGCTGCGGCACGCCTGGCAGAGCAGGCCTGGGTACAGTGAGGATAACACCAACCACCCGCCAACTGTCTCATACACTCACAAGCAGCAATAAACACTACAGTTTGGATCAATATGTACGGGGAATATATATGCATTTTATTAACATTTAGAAAAGTTGGGTGTCGAATTACCTTTTCACTGATGTTTGACTAATTACATTTTTGAAACCGTGATCCCTGATTCTTGAGTTAATCCCGATGACATATATTTCAATATTTATTTTTTAGGATGGCAACGTCTGGTTGTTTGTCTTAGCTCCGAGCTACATGCTTCAGTTAAGCCTGAGGCTTAATGACTCCATCCATGAAGGGACAGAGATGAGAGGTAGGAAGACAGAAGCGTGAAAAATGACGGAAAGACACGAGACTGCTGTCAAGACACAAAGAGCTTATTCAAGCATGGGGTCCAAACTTGCTTCATCTAACCTCTTCAAGGTTAGAATATTTGTAGTTTGTGGGGAATACAGAGGCACTGGTCATTTTTGCGCAAAATAAAGTGAGGCAATAATGTGAAAGACATCCCTTTCACCTGGCACCCCCATCAGGGCAACACTTTTAATCATTTTGAAAACTAATGTTTCAAGTATGAATTAATTGAGGATGAATTCCAATGTATTTGGTGCCCTATTAGCTTTTATTCTAACATCAAGGTAGGCCAACAAATCTGACTTTTCCCAGACAGCAACATTTTCATTTTTTTTGTAATGGTACAATTATTCTTTTCATTTTATAAATATTTTTGATATATTTGACCCTGTGACCTTTCTTAAAACGTGACACCCAGGACAATCTATTTGTTCCACCCCATTTAAGGTCCAATAAGAGCAAAATGTTCCCTTCAAAATGTCGGTTGTGTCTACGTTTCATCAGAATGTACACAGTAAAAAAATGTATATTGGCAAAGTAATCAGCTATGACATAAGTTGCTTTCCACACACACACACACACACACACACACACACACACACACACACACACACACACACACACACACACACACACACACACACACACACACACACACACACACACACACACACACACACACACACACACACACACACACACACACACACAGTCTTAACTCAATGATCTCCCTGCAGATGTTGCACTAACAAGTGTCCCCCAATTAGTCATTCTCTCTCCTTCTGCCTGCTCCCCCTTTTTTGTTCTTCCTCACTCCAGGACACTCTGCCAGAGGCTGACCAAGATAAAGTTTTGACTGGCAGGACCATTTGTTTTAATCAGGTGTTTGCAGACGCTTCCCTGACCTCCATTAGTTGAAGTTTTAATTGAAATTAACCCCCACTACTTCCCCAATTAACCCACGTCCCCCCTGACTAGCGCCGGCTCTCGTCCTGAGCATCTGTTTCTGAGGGGGGGTGGACGGGAGTCAGAGCGGGGAACCGGAGGAGAGACTGGGCTTGCACGACCGCGCCAAGTACGCAGTGTTGTCACCTGAGGAGAGGCAGCATCACGTCGAGTGCACACCAACTGCGCCTGGCTCGCCATGAAGCCCCGGGGGGCCTTATGTCTCTCTGTCTACATCATTCCAGCAGCGAGGCTACACATGGCTTAGTCTTGGCCAGCAGGAGGTGGGGGAGGTAGGTAGAGAGATGAGCCCAAGCATGGGAGAGGAGGATGAAGATATCCCACTGGGGGGGCGGTCACAGAAAGAAAGAGGGGAAAGTTGGGAAGATGAGAGAGTGGAGAAGTAGTAGAGGATGGAGAGAGGGAGGGAGGTGGTAATTACTGTACAGCGTGCTTCTATCTTAAGCCCTCCTGCTGGAGATAAGAGTGTGTGGATAGAGTGTGTGTGTTTGTGTGTGTGTGTAGCCTCCAGCACCTGTTTCCTTGCCTGTGGAAGGTGTAGAGGAAGCTGTCAAAGTGGCCCCTTCAGCTCAGAGCGGAGACTAGTGAGTGTGTACACGTGCTGGAGTATCTTTGTTTAGCCTTTCTCCATCCCTGAGGTGTTTTTGTACAATATTGAGGCAGCAGCCATTCACAATAGAACTCCATTTCTTTCTTCTGTATATTTTTGCTGTAAAATGTTCAAACTTTTCTCCCTTTCAGAGGAGAGCAGTTGAAGTCACTCAATATAGTTTAACTAACAGAACTCAAAACGGATTCCAATCATCACCATTACTTTGTCTCAATTTGCATATTTCTGTACTTGTTATTGTTATTTTAAGGGCACAAGTGTGTCCTAATGTAAAGTATGGCAATATGCAGTGCACTATAAATGCCTGCAGGTGATGCATTTATAACAGTACAACAGTTGAGTGTGGAACTCTCCCACTCAACGATCATCATTTTGGCCACGTAACGGAAGGAACCAGCTGCGATAATCTCCGGTAAACAAAGCACTATACAAATAAAGTTATCTCTATTTTTTGGGGGGAGGGTATTTAATAAATGTACAACTATGTTTTTTAAAAGAAGCCAACGTTCATTTGCTTTAATTTGAGTAGGTTAATTGAGGAGTTTGTAACGATTACTGCTAGCTAGCAAACTTACAGTGGTGATCATCACTTTCCGTGAGGGCACAGCAACCGTGTTTAACTACATGGTCTACGGGAGGTGTCCGAATTGAGACACACAGCATATTTGTGGTGGAGAATTCCTTCAAATATTTCTTCACAGTTAAGAAAGAAATAGCAAAAATTCAAAAACTGTACCACTGGAATTCGGATTTAAAATCTGTGTGAACACCTTTGATTAGGGATAACTCAGAGCGCTATAAATTCGCTGCATTTTATCATAAATAAATCCTTCCCATTCATATAGTGGTGTGACATGTTTCTACATTTACCCGATCACAATTTTAGGATACCTCTACTTAACTTAAGTGTCCTATTACCATACACTTTATAATTACTTTCCACCACATTTGTATAAGACCTTTGCTAATTAATTGGCAGAAGGAGAGTATAACTTCTCTCTGAAAGAATAGTCGGAAACATTGAGACAGTTTTTCTAGCTGTCATTAAGAAATCCCTTCCTAATGTTATTTTAGTGTAAGTATTGGGAAAGAACATCTACATAATCATACTAGCTTTAGATGAACTGCACAGAATGGAATGTTTATATTCTGAGGCTACTAGAAAAAAAGTCCATCCCTTAACATCCACTTGCTGACTGGAACACGCATGCAAACAATGGAGCACGCAACACAAAGCACTGCAGCTCCTGCTGATACACACCATGGGGTTGATGATGGGGCTAATGACAAACACCAACAGTATCAGTGCCGTTCAACTGAGGCAGGAAGAATCACGTGGAGGGGCTGTAAACTGAGGATGGGGGAAAGGTGGATATGGATGTTAGGGGGGGGGGGGGTTAAAGAAAGGGATTGTGTATGGATGGTGCCCTGTGAGGGACAAAGAGGCGAAGGACTTGGCCCCTACCTACTGTCACCTTCCACAGCCATCCCTCATGTAGGACCTCCGACAGTGACTGGTCCATCCTGCAGACACATGAACCATGCCACTGCTGGTCTCTGGTCTCCAGCCAGACTCTGCGTATGAGATGCTCTGATGGTGTGTGTGTGTGTGTGTGTGTGTGTGTGTGTGTGTGTGTGTGTGTGTGTGTGTGTGTGTGTGTGTGTGTGTGTGTGTGTGTGTGTGTGTGTGTGTGTGTGTGTGTGTGTGTGTGTGTGTGTGTGTGTGTGTGTGTGCGTGCGTGTGTGTGTGTGTGTGTATGTAACTCGGGCTGGGGGATGTGGGCTGTAGTCCTAAAGTGGAATATACCCTTGAGCAAGGTGGTATTACACTTGGCTCTCTCCTTGGCTTGGCTTATTATCATTTTTTTCCCATTAGCATTATACATGTTGAAGAAGTGCTTCTGGGTTATTTCAAAAACAAAAACATGACATAAGGGTTTAATTACAGTAAAAGAGATTACGGACTGAATGATACCATTATCAATTCTGGATTATTTCTAAGAATAGAATAGAATAGAATAGACGTGTTTAGGAAAAACAGTCCATTTTCAATCAGCTGTTTGATCAAACACCTCAATTTAATGAACGAGTATCTCATATAGGGTTTATTTTGGTTATTCTAACCGATGAAGTGCAAAATCATCATTAAGCAAAGATCATTTTAATATGGAACTCAACCTGTTCAACCTTTAAACCCAATGAAATCATTCCCCTGGGCAAGGAACACACATTCCTGGTAGAGTATTATAATATTGCTCTCTAACTGGTGAAAGCTGCAGTGGTACATTTCAAAAGAGGTGAAATCCTTCCTCAATTTTGATCAAATGTTTTAGTCTTTTGGCATTTTATAATCTGTATAAGGGACATCGAACCATTGCTTTCTTTTGACTATTTCAGCCTGGTTTCATTGTGTGAGTGTGCTGACAACTATCTTGTTAATATATGTTCAGTTTGGATCATTTCAGAAGG
This sequence comes from Trematomus bernacchii, assembly GCF_902827165.1. Lineage (NCBI taxonomy): Eukaryota > Metazoa > Chordata > Actinopteri > Perciformes > Nototheniidae > Trematomus > Trematomus bernacchii. The sequence continues at coordinate 1,352,892 of NW_022987851.1, read as the reverse complement.
CATTGACAACATCATGACTTCTGCAAATGAAGCTTTAGGAAAGCTGTTTAACTTGGTTGGCAGAGGCAGATCCAGGCACACTTTATGTGAACCCAACCACACAAACAGAAACACACACCTTCACTATTTAATAGATGAACTTACCTGCAGATGCTTTCCCTGTTTTTAGAATGAATCCCAATCAGGGGTTCCCATCGCCGTGGCTACATCCATCGAGGAACAAATTACAGTTGGGGATTAGGATTGGGGAGGGGGGACAACCCAGTGTTTTATCAGTGGGGCCGTGTTCCGTCTGCCGAGCCGCTTATATTTCAGGTAAACATAATCCAGATTCGACTCTGGCGGGGGTAGATTCAATTAAGATACAGAGACAACTTTGTTAATGCAGCCGTATCTTAATACCCTGGCCACAGCTTGTAATGAATCTGGGCTCCGGGGTGGGAGCTGGGAGTCAGGACTGAGAGTGACGGTGTTTTGTGACGTGGATGCTGGAGGTACAGTCATCAGGCCAATAACTGCTGCTGGAACCTGTGTTTCTGTCTTCATGCACATCAGGCATTGATTCGATTACAAGAGAGCACTTCAGATAACATTTGTGTTTCCTACATCATTTTGTCAACCATAGGTGGATAACAGAAACATTAACAAACCAATACAAACACAAAGATATTAAGACACAAACAAGTCAAAGAGATAGGGAGTGCACCAGTCCTGATAGGCAGTGTTGTATTATGAATTATGAGAATTAAGTGTCAATTAAAAATAGATATCTGAAACGTGTCTGTATGGATGAAACATTAAAAGGCTTCCTCTTTTGTTTAGTTTAACAGTGGTAGGCAAAACTAAATGTTGCATTTCCACCATCTATTGGAGAACGTTTGTGAATGTTGTAAATGTTAATATAGAAAAAGCTTCATAAAGTGTATATTTCACTAAGAACATAATTCTCCAAAAAAAATGAAATAAGTTAAGACACATTCATCCTCACAGATAATTGGAGGTTGAATAAGATATGGTCACATGCAGAATATAAAGTATGCTCTTTTCAAATGAAAAGAAATACACCCGCTTGGATGTCCACTTTAAACTCACTTTACCCATTATCAAAGGCTTCAGAGGATTTAGGATATTCATTGACAAGACTATTTATTATCTGGCTACTTTTACTGTAAACTTTTTTTCTAAAAGCTAATCATCTCTGGATTTCAGAGCTAAAGCCTAAAGCAAGTCTTTGTCCTAAACTACTCATAATTCATTTTTTCCCACCCATGTAGAAAACAACAGTTTGACATCACCTGATTGAAGGCCGATTGATGAAGACGTTTCCTGAATAGCTTTAACAAGAGCTGCTCAGTCCCAAAGCTTTTTTGGTCTTTCAGTCTGGGTCACTATAGCTCAACAATCCTCGCTGTGTGCCAGCTGAGAGACAGCCACCCTGAGACCCACACCAGAGCATATCTCATCCCTCTGGATGTTAATATGTATTGACGGCACTTTGCTGGTGTTGGAACATTAAAAAGGGGATCGGCAAGAAGGGCTCTGCGGACTTAAGCCCTGGGAGGCCACGACTCAAAGTCTTATTCAGATGATGTGCAGTGAGATGCTTGTCCTTGAAGAAAAGGAATTAGTGTCTGTGGAAGTCAAAGGAAAACATGGAAAGAGAGAAAAAGAGTAAGGGGGGGCTGAGTAAGACAGGATGAGAATGTGTTTGACAGAAAAATGTGTGCATGTGGATTTGAGAACGTGTGTTTGCATGAATATTTGTGCACATGCCCATGTGAGATAGAGCTACAGAAGAGAAAGGAGGAAAAAGAAAGGCAAAGCAAGACTTGTTCCCACAGGGAGAGAGGCTGCAAAGAGCACCGGCTGCTACAGAAGTGTTAGCACAGGACCAGGCAGACAATCCCCTCTCCAGGAAACGCACATCAAAGAGGTTTAAGTAGTCAAGACTTGTTCCGTGTGGTTCCAACCAGCAGCCTGCACCCTGTAGCCATACTTCTCCTCTTCGTGTCCACATGCGTTAGGAAGGGGTGACCGGGCTTCGCAATTGAGTCACTGCAACATTTGATTGAGACCGCAGTGTTCCTCTCCAACAATGTGTAGATTACTTGTCATGACTGAGGTGTTGGCGGACACATTTCAATAATCAAGCTGTGTTAAATTTACAGGCATAAATAGTCCAGGCATTAGTTACATATTTTAAATGTGTTAGATTCGGATTCTAAATTATGCTGCTGTTGTTTTAAACACTCGAACACTAAAGCACCAATGCAAAAACATTTGTATGAGCCTTGTAGCGTTCAAAAGCAATTTTGTCCCTTTAATATCCTCTTGCAATGAAGTGTGTACAATTCATGTTCATGTTTTTTAACAGAACTCTTTGTACTCTGATGAGAATCACTCACTATGAGATTGATTCAATTCCAGTTCAATAGATGGTTATAAAAAAAAGACAAAACAATTGATTGAAAGGCATTGGCCTTTTGCAAACTTTAAAACCTCAAGAGAATACCAACGACACCAATGATTACATTGATTCTGAGCTTTTAAAAATGTGTATTATGCATGTACTAGCTATTTCCTTACATTATAAGTAGACGTCACACATTTTAGGTACACGTACTAGAGAAAACGGATGCAATCATTGCTGTACAAAACACTTTTGAGGCAATCCCCTCTCAAAGAGGCCTGATGCCACATAACAGCAACACATAATAGCAGCCTTTCCATGTCTCCCAGGTACATTCAAGAAAACCATTTTGTTTCATTTTGTCTTTACTGTTCAACTCTGCTGTTGGTGTTGTATACCCAGCAGTGTGCAAGCATTTCCAACTTTTAGCCACGCTAGAGACTTTGCTTTAGGATTTGCAATGCCGGTCTGGAGGTTGGTCAGTCTACCACTTTGGTCCAGACTGAACTATCTCAATTACCTGACAAACCTTGAAATGTGGTAAATATATTCATGGTGTCATGGTTAAATGTTGTTTCCCCTCACAATGCTTGCATCGATTCTAGGCCAAAAAGTTGCACTTGAACCCACCGTAAAGAATAAAGCCAAGGGCAAACAATCACGAAGAAAAAATGATTTGAACATTTCTATTTGTCCATCTTATTACATCACATACAGATAGTTGTGTCTTCAATCCCTCTATATGTCAACTTGCTGCAACTGTATACTGTATGAGGGGCACTCCATGTGTAAGAACCCATGCCTGGATCCTTCATAACCCCCCTGTGAGCTGCTCCGAGCCCAGGAGAGACAGACGTGTTCTCCATTGCTGTCCCCAGGTGGTTTATCCCCTGAAAGCAAACCCCAGGAGCATCACTCCACCTCCCCTTTAAGGGACAAGATCCCATCAGAGCCCCCTCCCACCCCCCACCCTCAATACTAGTGGCTGGGAGAGAAGCTTCAGCCTGACCAGATGAGTGCATAGATGGCCAAATGACTTGTAAGGTACCTTCTTCATCGTACTTCCTTTCCCACCCACCGCCCAACATTAAGCCAAGATCGAGAGAATTCATTACAAATCAACCCCTCACCCCATTTCCTATACCCCCACCCAAACCCTGCTCAAACTGCTTGCATCCTGTAATCCGACAGATTAATGGCAGAGCATGAAATGTGGCGTTAACGTCGACAAAAGTTAAATGTTGTAGGGAGGGAGGGGCGTTCTGGCTTTGGCGTGTGGATTACGCCCTGCGAAGCCCCCTTAATGCCAGTATAATTTGATGGAGCTGCCAATTTGCTGTATGCGCACTCTCTCTGCCCCACTTCTTATTCCTCCTCCCCCAAAACCAAAGCCGACTTTGCCTCAACACTTCTGAGCAGGATCTGAAGTTTGGAGAGGCGGAGATACGTGTCGGGAGGAGGGACGAACAGCCTACCTTCCCTAAGCTTAAGTTCACAGTGCTCATGTCATTGCAGAATTTATGTCATGTCTGGATTTGCATAATATACGCTCTGAGTCAAAGCACCACAGGTACATGTATATAAACTAGAACCAGGTAGAAGGTTTGTTATAAAGGGGCACCTCAAAGGGGCTTATTATAGCATTTTAACATATTTAAATGTGATAACTTAGATTGAATAAAAACATAATATCGAGAAACTTTCAAACTTATTACATTGTTTCGCGGATGTCTCTTAATACAAATTGTGTCTCAGTTGTGGGGAATTTTCAGCAATTGCCTTTGTATTTAGGCAAAGTCGGCAAACTAATGACTTGAGTATCCAACTGTCAAGTAAATTAGCTAATTTGGGGATTTTATCTTTAAGGTATCTTGTTAATTCAGAAAGCAGGGACATTTTTTTGTTTCCTTAAGAAAGGAATTATGCCATAGGTTTTTGGATGATTGTTTCCAGTAAAGAATGATTGAGGTGGGGATACAAGCTTTCCACGCTAACAGGTTGCTAACTGTAGGTTAGCTAGGGTAGCGTCCTTCACGTTAACCTCTCCGGATCTCTGTTTTCTCAAAGGTCAGCTCTCTCAAGAGGGTTTGCTATTGTGTAACAGCGTTCTATCTACAGTCTAGAGTAGAAAGGAGACAAGACATGGGGGGAGGAGGGGTCATATACAACAGTCCCCAGACACAAGTGAACCGGGGATATTACTGCAGTGGTACAACAGGGGTATCAGGGTCCCATTGTGGAAATCTGAAATACATTTAATTACGTTTTACTGTTTTATGATAGATTGATCAGGCCTTGACAAATTCGAGGAGAAAGAGGTGTCTCTCTTTCATAGTTGATTTGTTTTCTTTTTTATTTGCAATGTAGTTACATGGCATACATACAAAATTAGATATACGTTAAAATACGTACAATTTGTAAATAACAATCCACAAATTAGAAAAAAGAGAGAAGAACGATGAAAAGGAAAACAAAACTAAGAAAAAACTGATGAACAAAAAATGTATATGTATATAATTACCAGATAGCGGATATATCATTAAAGCTTATACGTACATTAATTAACACAACCTACCTGAAGGTCATTAGTAATGTTTTGTGTTTTATACCTAATTATAAGACACCCAGTGAGCTTCAACAATACTGGTTTTACCTCTTGAGTTCTGTCATGATAAGGATATGTTTGTCTAAGCTAATCTACACACTGCAGACTATACACACACATACAGACACAGAGACACAGCAGCAGCGGCAATTCAATCAGTGTGTGCGCGTGTATCTGACACAAGTAGAGTCAGGTCAGATCTAATCAAAGTGGTGTAGTCCTGTTCTCTGGCTCGCCACATCTCACCTCCCTGAAATAATACTCATAATTCACGGGGAGGAGGGGGAGGGGGAGTGGGAGGGCGGGAGGAGTTTGCTCTTTAGCATCATTCAAAGGACATTTCCAAACTATCGCTCAAAATGACAGAGGAGAGCATGGGGGTGTTGCGAGGAGAAGGGGAGAGGGGGGTAGACGACGGCGGGGAGGGGGTCTGCTCGGAACAATCACACTCATTCACACCTCCGTCGCCAATCCCTTCATCCCCGCATCCCTCCCCCTCGGAGTCCGCCAATTAATCGCAGTGAAAACATGTCTGATTGAATCTTTTCAAGCAAATCCTCAGGCTTGGGCTTTTGTTGGTCCACTCCTTGTCAACATCCATTAAAACAGGCCTTTAATACTCCCGCCCCGGCCTTCTTCCCCGCGAAAATATGGAGCGTGAGGACGGGAGAAGGGAGACAGGCGGGCTGAAGGAGGAGAGGAGGACAAAAAAACCTCCGGTGCAGACTTCAACTTTAATCGACTGTATGTTAGACCACTCTTTTTCCCGCCATTTCTATCAATCCTCACTTTTATTCAAAGGGGGCTGAGATTTCCAAGAAACAGTGGCGCATCAGAACACAAAAGTACACCATTATATTAATACTATGACAACCTTCACGTTAAATTATGATTTTTGTATATAAATGATATCTATACTGTCTGTCTCTCCTCCTACCGCTCCCTCTCGCAGTCTTTCTCCCTCTTCCTTCTGTCTGGCCAATAATGGGCTGTTTGTAATGCGGGAGGCGAGCTCCACATCAATCATTCGCCCTAGTTTTCACCCCCCTCCACCACCACCATTGCCACCGCCTCCACCACCTCGTCCTCCACTGCAATAAATATGGAAATGAGCAGGAGCCAGTCATTGGTAATTTCAAGCTCGGTTCACTAGTGTTAAAAAAGGACACAAATGTATTAATTGCCGGCGGCCGGAGGACTCCCATTTTCTGTGGGCATTGATTACAAAATGGTTGTGAGCGGCCTTTTTTTAATTTTAGGTTACACCTGGTTGTATGGGCTGTGTGTGTGTGTGTGTGTGTGTGTGTGTGTGTGTGTGTGTGTGTGTGTGTGTGTGTGTGTGTGTGTGTGTGTGTGTGTGTGTGTGTGTGTGTGTGTTGCTGTGTAAGATGGGGAATGACAGAGATAGGGTTGGTGATGTCACATAACCCTAGTGTTTAGCTTCAGTAGAAACACATCACATCGTGGTGTAGGTCAGATTTTCTCACACACAGAGGCGCAAACTTGGATATTAATTGCGTTCCTAATAACGTTTTTGGAATGTTTTCAGACTAATGGACATGCACACATACATGTAAAAGACATGCCACCGCAAAACACCACCCTTACCCTCAGTAAACAGGTAGAATTCATGCCTGCTGCACAGCTGGCTTTACTAATGTAAGATTATGTCGCGTAGAGACCCAGTTATCCACAATTGATCCCAAGCACCTCCTACTACAGCTCTGAGAACAGCTGTGAGGGTGTGTGTGTGTGTGTTTTGTGGTTGCACAGCACTTACCTAAATAAGGGGGAACCCACATGGACATTCTTGCAAATGCAGCGGGGAGACAGGAGGAACATTTCACCTTAAAGGTGGGGTAGGTAATTTTGGAGAAACCAGCTCGAGATCGCTAGAATTTGAAAATACACAGCCGGAAAAAATCTGCCACTTCCTTACAGAGCCCCTCCTCCAACACACACGAACGTGCACATGACCAATGAGGGCACGAGATAAGTTTGTGCCCCGATGGAAGGCTGACAGGCAGGTAGGCCATCCAGTTATGTTAGCCGGGCCGGCTAAAATGATTGGTCGTGCTTTTTACAGTATTACGGCTTCCACAGATGATATTTTTTTATGGATTTTTTGTCAAAGCACTTAAGATATGTATTGCTATCGGGATGTTAAGAGCATTCCATGGAATATAACAAAAAGTGTATCTCGAGCCGGTTTCTCAAACTTACCTACCCCACCTTTAAGGTAAAGGATAATATAAGCTACCCAGATTCCACCATAAAGATAACTTATTATTAAACAGTTTTGTGAAGAGCTTTATATAGATCATATTATGCTCTTTTTCAAGTTGATATTTGTATTTTGTTCCTGTCCTGTGACATGTTTACAAGCTCTAATGTTCAGAAAGCTCTTTATTTTTCTCATACCGCCTGTGCTGCAGCACCTCTTTTCACCCTCTGTCTGAAACCAGATCCCAGTCTGCTCTGATTGGTTAGCTGGCCGGCTCTGTCGTGATTGGTCAACAGCCTATATGTCGGAAATGTCCTGCCCCTTAGCCAATCACATACAATGCGTTGGAGCGCTAGTCAATAGACACGCGAGTGTAACATAGTGACGATATTATGTTACATAAGTAAACAAAGGAGCCCAATGGAGGCGTTTCCTTCAGACTAACTGAACGCCATGTCTCAGCTCGACACCCAAAAAAGCAGACTCAATGGGCTGAATTTGGTTGTCTTTCATGTTCCATCTGACCGACATTAACAACTCCAATAATAAACACAATATGTATTTGCAATCATATTGCTTATTATTAATACAATACAAGTTGGATTTTGCACCATGACACCATAGGTAGTGTGGTGACACCGTCAGGTTGCTGATGTGGGACTCTTTTTCCCTGAACATGCCATAATGGCAAATGCAGGTTCAGCAGGTTTACATACAATTTAACTTACTTGAGAAGCCCAATCTGATTGGATAGGAAAAACCAGAAATGGAAGTCACTGTAATGAAAAATGTTGAACAAACTGACATTTTGACCCAATGACCACCGAAGTCTGCCAATCTATGTTCTTTGGCTTTCTATGCACAGGTGCTGTCAAAGGTCCAAAAGCCTAAATCTAAACGCAAATCTTTGCTTTCAACAAATGGAGCTTCTCGACTACATCAAGAGACCTTTTTGGGGATGGTCTTCAAATTCTAAATCATCGGCAGAGGAAATGTTGTTTGGGGTATCCTCAGTCAAGGTTAGCCATTCCCCACTGCCTAGAGGCCTCTCAAAAGTCATTTTCAGGTTTTTGTCTGTTCTGTTTGTCTAATCTTACTCAGATAGGGCAAGCCACCCAGTAGAACTCCATTACATTTCATTCTCTGGAGACCATGAATTTCAGTTTAACATTTTATAGCAACTAACCCATGAATGTCAAGATATATTTAAGGTTTTCTTATATTTTGTATCCTTCTCCGACTGTCCTCTGACGTGATAACCCAAAAACAATGGGTGCTGTCTGGTTCCCATGTTTTTCTGATGTTTTCATAGTAGAGATTAAAGCAGAAGGGTTGTGTGCAGAATGTGGTTACGGAGAACTGAATGAGTGATGTTCTCCTTTACTCTAGAAGCATGTGATTGCACTCAGAGTGATAAAGTCAGAAGCAGGTTTATATTCCATAAATACAAGATTTAAATATAAATTAAAAAGAATTATGCCCATACATACACACAAATATAATTGCATGATGTCGGCCACCTATCTTACATGTTTGCGTGGTTGGTAAATAAAATGGATGTCCATGCAAAATGCATGCTTATTTGTACATGCATAATGTGCTTTTGAATGCATTACTATCGAGTCTTGATTTTGTTCTATGCTTGCCTCTTCTCCACAGTAAATATGTTTGCCCTGCCACAAACCCCAGGAAGTGCAAATGAATCTTGCTTCACTGCCATTAACGCAGGGCAACCTCATTCACAAATCGTAAACACACTGTCGCACAATATTAATAAAAATAATAAATCGACACGGGTTCGAGATAGTGTCCAAAGAATCTCATCTCCTCATAAATTATAGCTGTAAACTTTTGCCGCCACGCAGCCTAATTAATTCTCATGCTGTTACACAAAAGGAAATGTCGAGTGACAAATGGGCACGGGACTTGAAAGCTGCCAGGTCTGCAAAACATTCTCCACTCCAATTTATAAGCAATTTTACTATAAATCATCAACCAGAACTGGCTACTTTAGGAAACAGGACAACATGCTAAGTGGAGGAATAAGGGAGAGGGAGAGAGGGGGTGGGCAGTGAAGAAAGGCGAAAACAAATACAAAGAAATAAGAAATACAATATCAACCTTGTTATTATAAATCAAATTTCAAATGTGTAATTCCAAATGATATACATAACTCTACATGTATGGAGATGTAAAGTGGCATTTAAAAATCTATAATCATATGAATAATTACAGACTCAAATACAACAAATAAAATATACAGTGGAATACATCTTATAAACTCAAGTGGTTTTTTGTTACTCATCCTGAACAGAATACATTCCCGGTGTTTTTAACGCAATGTTTTATTGAGAATCAGACCAGTCCATTAATGTGTTACTATTTTTAAAATATGTGACTATGCATCAACAATACATATAATTCAGTTTTATGTTTCCAAATAAACTAAACTAAACGTTTCTTTCTTTATCACCTTTACCTGTCACTCGCCATCTCCACAAACCGATGTATGTACCTAAAGCTTTCCACATAATCTTTAGTTTTACAAAAATTGTTTTCAATATTGGTCTCCTGCGAAATTAAAGTAATAAACACATACATTTATGTATTCAAAGGCCTTCACACCAAAGTGTCTAAAACACTATGTGATGCAATATGGCACACATACATTTGTGTTGGCGATTGTGTCTACCTTTCAAAGGCAAGTCATGATTTTACCTATTATCCTGTTTTTATCCAGATTTTGGATATGTATTTATGAAACACACAAGATCTTGGTCGTTTTAGCCACATCCTTAGATACATTTTTGTCATTGGAAGTGGATTTTATAAATAGTTTTAGGGAGAGAACACGTCACAAATCACTATCACAAGATTTACTTATACCTGTTTTACTGTTTGTTGGATTACTTTTACGCCACTTTGTTTTTGGACTGAATTTTAGCTAGAGTGGCTGTTTGTGTGAACTGCAAACTGAAATGCACTACTTACAGGTGTAGGATTGCTCAAAGATAGCACTTGCAATGGCCCGACAGTGGAAAAACAAGCCCTTGAGGTCTTATGACTGGCTGGCCGTCCTGATCTCTTGGCATAAAACCAAATTTGACAGAGCTTTTTGCACATGTTTGTGTACATTTTTATAAAACAAGTGTAAAACGTAGTCAACAGGCAGGTTATAAAATGTTGTAAAGTTTTCAAAATGAAAATGTGTTATCCTCTGTGAAGGCTGGTTTGAGCTATACATTGCTAAAATTTGACACAAATTAATTAATACAATAAGGACATATTTAACAAAAACATAAGGACATATTCAACATGACCTGGAGGTGAAAAGTAAAACTATGTTTAACAGTAAATTACCAAAAATGTGTGTTTACCATTTCAGTTACTTGTCGTATGATGTTGCATTCAGCAAAAGCCGGTTAAATAAGTTTTGCTGGTGAACACCAATGCAGGCAGACCTCTCAATACTACTCAGCGCTAGGACATTGCCGGGCTGAACCCAACAGCGTAATGAATGAAAAGCAGCTCCTAATGCTGAGAGAAAGCTCACTTTGACTTTGAATTGATCAACACTCTGGACTGATTGCGACCAATGCAAATAACAGGGAGGTGATGGACGGAGACCGGACTGCCTCAGCCCAGCCTGGAGAGATTAGTCTGCATGCTTCCCACCACACACAGACCCTCTATCAATGTCTGCAGCCCCGGGGCCAATTTGAATGTGACTGAGGCACTCAGTGGACGTGACAGTGACGAAGGAGGCCCATTGGAAGCCATGGTTCAATTACTCATTATGGAGGTGGCTGCAGATTGTGTTTTCTGCATTTGATACAACACTGGCCTTTTAACACACTAATTGGAGTGTAAATGTGTTATTTATGCTGCATCTATTTGTGTTTGTTCTTATCTTGTTACTGAAATGAGATTGTGTCAGATTAGCCATGTATCTCAGTTTGAACTTTACAAACCCTTTGACATAGAAATAAGTTGAAAAACATACTTAATGCTGCATAAGTGGTTGAATGAGATGTTCCTGTATACTTGGTTGTTCTGATGACAAAATAATAAAACAATTAAATAACTTTTGTATGTTTACTTCATTAGACCTAAATCAAAACTGCTTCCCCCGGCCCAAAAAATAAGTCAAATGCCTACAGGCCAAATTATGCGTCAAACAAAGTTGCCAATGAACCCTTTCCAGAAGAAACTGTCCAAAAGTCTGCGCCATCATCTCCATTTGTGCGATTCATCATGATGAGAATACAAAGACAAACAAAGTGGGTGGAAATCTTAGAGAGAGGTTGAAATAGGATGCAGCCATCTTCTGAGTGCATTTTTTCCATTAGATGGTATCAGACAACATGTTGTACACCTAATTTGTTGAAGAATATTTTAACCTGACAAGGCCATCTTTTGGCCGAGGAGTCATTGTTGTGCGCACTGTGTGTTGAGATGTCAGCAGTGAGGTGAGCTTTCACGAACGAAGTTGTTCCATTCCATCATTGCTGTAAAAACATGATTAACCCTCTAATACCAGCAGGATCGCCTGCAGTCCTTGACCACTTTACTTACTTTAAAAAGTCTCTAATGTACTTATTTCCGAGACACTCATATCATATGAAACTAGAACATCTTTGAGAATTCATTAGCACCTACCAAGTCATAGCTGAACAACACTCGAAAAAACTGACCATATTGGCCATGTTCACAGGAGTCCCATTGACTTCTTACCTCAGGATATTTGAATGACAATGGGGTTTATGGATACCCTCTAGCCCAGCCAACCCCAATTAGCGGCCTGCGGGCCAGATCCGGCCGACGAGAGGCAAATGCATGGCCCACACTGATCTACTGGCATTCACTTGTTATAACATATTAATGAAATGTCCGCGGTTTCGCTTTATTTTGACCTCCGTCGACACTCGTAAACCTGACCCTTGACCTTATCGCGTGCATATGCAAGACGTGCTTCGCGCCTGGAATAGCGGCAAACACATATAAACAATAGCTCGCCTGTCATCCCAGCCCAGCGATTGACCAACATGACACTAAGGGACCGTGGATAACTCAAACCCAGGATGGAATTCGCTAAGAAGAGGAAGGTAGACCAGGAGAACCGTCAGTTCAAAACTGACTGGACTGAGAAGTATTGTTTTTTTTTACCGGACCACGCCAATGCTAAACCGACTTGTTTGATTTGCATGCAGAATGTAGCTGTAATCAAATCAGACAACCTGAAGCGGCACTTCAGCTCTATTCATGCTGCCAGTTTTAATGCTAACTATCCAGAGAAATCCGACCAGCGCACACAAAAGATAGCAGGTTTGCTTGCATCATACAAGCACTTTGTTTCCACAATGTCGAAAGCAACATCGGCACAAGAGAGCGCAACAGCTGTCTCATTGCACGTCTCTTGGACGCTCGCTAGAGCCAAGAAGCCGTTTGCTGATGCTGAGTTAATTAAACGGAGTGCGATAGACATGGCTCGTGAAGTTTTAAATCCTGATGAAAAACAACAAATAAAGGTTGTAGAGCTATTAAAGCAGGTGCCGCTGTCGGCTAACACGGCAACCAGAAGAGTAAAGGTTTTAACGGAGGAGTGTTTTTCCAGTCTACTCACGGATTTGAAGAAAACAGAGGCTATATCCCGAGCCATAGACTCGTCCTGTGACCGAACCAACATGGAACAGCTGTCTGTGTTCGTACGATTTTTTGATGGGAAGATATTCCGGGAAGAGCTGCTGTGTTTGCTTACTCTGCCCGGGCGCACGACCGGGGAAATAATCTTCCACGAGCTGACACAGTTCTTCGAAAGAATGGTTTGAATGTGAGTCAAATCCTCTCTGTTGTAACCGACGGGGCTCCGTCGAAGGTTGGAAAGCACAAAGGCTTGGTAAGCATGCTTTCCGCCGTTAACCCGGCGCTCCTGACATTTCACTGCATCATTCACAAATCAGTGTTGTGCGCAAAACTGTGTGGAAAAATGAAAGAAACGATGGATACTGTGACGAGACTGGTTAACTTTGTGCGTGAGAGCTCTAGTCTGCAGCAACGCCTTTTTAGATCGTTGCTAGAGGAAATGTCAGCTAAACACAAGGATCTCTTACTACGCAACGATGTTGGCTGGCTGAGCAAGGGCCGTGTATTGGAGAGGGTGTGCGACCTGTGTGATGAACTGGTGTCGTTCTTATCAAGCCTGCAGAGCCAAAAAGCCCATGAGTTTTTGAGCTTTTTAACTGACACCAAGGTGATAGCAGATGTTAATTTTTTGTGAACTATTGCTATGTTCCTACTCACAATGTTTCCCTCAACATTCATCTGCGAATCAGGATTTTCTTCAATGAATGCTATCAAAAGCCAGGACAGGAACAAACTCTCCAGTGCACATCTTGGACAGTGCCTCAGGATTGCCACAACAGAATACAGGCCCAACATCAGACAGGTTGCCTCATCCCGCCGCTCTCACTTCTCTCACTGATTGGTGAGTGAACAACATCAATTTATTTTTGCAATTTGTCAATTCTATTGTGGTATAATAATTATTAAGACAAAAAGAACCATTTTATAGTTATATTTTATATATACATTAATTTCCTAAATAAAATGCTACGCAGCGTAATTAAAAACAAATTAATAAAATGAGAGAGCAAAAACCACAAACTGGTCAAATTGAATACAACATTAAAATAATATATTAAAAATAAAGTTAAAAAAAAACAATACTATTTGTTATTTACAACCTGATATTATTTGGTACGCATAAAAATGTTAATAATGCGGTGTATTTTGGTATGACATTATAAAAGTAACTAACTGAAACTCTCTCTCTGTCTTCCTGTCTTTCTCAGTGGGTGTGTTACAGTGTTTGCTGAATTGGATGTAGACCTGTCTGACTATTTGATCAGAGTTCACTCTGTTGTTTTTTATTTGTTTGTATTGTTATGCCCCATCAGACCACAGCAAAACCATTTGTATTTGTTAAAGCATTTATTTATTATTATTGTTAATAAATGTTTGATTTCGGTCTCATTTTGTTTCAAGGATGCATTTTTCCTTTAGTCTCTCAACACAGGGTTTGTTTAATTACTACTGCCACTACTACAACAATTATAATAGAGGTAACATCTGCACATAGTGCAAAACAACTTTTAGTGACACATAACATTTTGGCCCTTAGCTTGTCATGCTTGACAAAAATTGGTAAATATAATTGTGGAAACCTGCTCTCTCCTTTACAGACATGCCCACAAATCATGCATGAAGTGATTTTCACCGATTCTAATAATGTTCAAAGGACAATTGCAGTTGTCTCTCTGATAGGTGGTCGGACAACAAATGTCAATGACAAACTATCAATCAATCAATAAACAGATCAATAATATTTTAAATGTATAGCCCAATATTGGAAATGACCAATTTTCCCAAGGGGCTTTACAATCTGTACAGCATACGGTCCGGACTATCAATTCCATTTGCATATATGTGTCCAGGGAGAGTTGGGAATAGGGTTCCTTTTCTATGTTCTTCACTTTTTTAGAGAAAGAAACTCAGGCATTCAATTAATTTGAAAAATCTTACAATAAATGTCATATGTATTTGTCAGAGAAAACTCTAAAGATCGTTCTTAAAACACCCATGTCATATAAACGTGATATGAGAACTTGAATAAATTATGAATGGTAGAGTTTGGAGAGAAGAAGTCCAAACAATCTAAAAATGAATGTTGCAACAACAAGCCTTCGTGGGGTTCTCTTAGGTATTAACCTTTGTGGTCCCAAACTGTGGCATTACACCTACAAACAACTACAGTACACTTCCAATGACCACACACTGCTCTACTAGGAAGCACAGAATGAAGGGCAGTGGTGAGTACCATGAATTATGGGCGCTAATTGAAATACACAATGATCAAACACACGCTAGCAGAACAGACTGTCTTTCAATCAAATATAATCCCTGCTAAAGAAAGGGCATTTGCATAACCTAGTTGGAGTAAATTCGTGACTCCAGATGCCTCATCTATACTTGTGGAGTATTGACTTGGCTGGGTCCAGATTTATGGAGAAAAGAAGATACAAGCCGTGTCTCCCCCCTTCTCAGAATGGGTAATGTAAGCTCACTAGCTAATGGAATGGACATAAGTCAAACGAGATATCGGTAGTGTAGTTTATTGTGCTTCAAAGAAACATGGCAGCACCAGGATATATCTGACAAACAACGTTTACATTAACGGCTTCCGGACTGTTTGAGAAATGTTTCTATTCACAACGTTTCCTGGACAGTTTTTGTCATCCGGACAAGGAACAACAAGGATTGCACCTAGAGCTTCACCATGTCTTCACCCAACACAGTCTCACTCCCTGATCGTCCAATAGCGACGCTTGGTCAGGGTCCTTTGGCGTGCAGTTGTGACGCACCGAGTCTCCTTCAGCTTCATAAACGGACGCAAAGAGCTTTCAACTGATAGCAATGTATTCCCATGCAACCCTGTCTCCTAAAAATTACGTTCCCACAGAACTAAACTGCATTCTCAATTACGTTTAGCTAGAAACGTATTTTCTCACACGTTACGTTTGTTATGAACGTATCTCAAATACGTTTATTTTCTACATATCTTCTAGAAACATATTTTCTCCAACGTTACGTTTGTTATGAACGTATCTTAAATACGTTTATTTTCTACATATCTTTGCCATTTATTGTCTTGCTTATAATAATGATAATAGTCATTTATAAATATCATTTTAGAGCACACATTTGAAATCGATGATTGGGCTCGATATCCTATGGTTAAATTAAAATCAGTAGGCGAGGCTGTAATTTCGCCAGCTGCGAGGCAGAAAATAATAGTTTTAACATGCCAAAAAGCTGCTGTGTCGTTTATTGCACCTCAAACACCTCAAACTTCCTCTAAGAAGAAAGGACAGAAGAGCTCTGTGGCTTCAGGCTTGATCGCCGTTCAAATGACAGCGTTGGTTTCCCCAAAAGTGGGTGGGGCTGTAAAGTGACGTACATTTTACTCTCATCTATTATTCAAAACCATTCTATTTATTCTAACGTAAATTACATGCCAGTGTTTTATCTTTTTATTCAGCGATTTGTTTCTGTTGTTTAACTGGGAATGTTTTCACATTGAACCGGAAGTACGTCACTTCACTTTGTCTTCTTCGTCCCTTTTACGTTCCAGACCATGCATGGCTCAGCGTAACAGACTGAACAGCGACCCCAGGTGTGTCTACATTGGAATTACATCTTCATTACTGAAGGAAAAATACTTTACCTAGTGTTTGTTAACTGGGTTTATAATGCAGTTGGCTTTTCTTAATGGTTACAATATTGCTATGAGTTATATCTGAAGCAAATTATGTTTCTGAAGATGTGTAGTCAATTCCACCCTTCAATGTAGCATAAATGTGAACTCTCATTACAGGAACAATACCGGAAACAGACGTAGGAAAGATCCTCAGCTCGCTGATTGGATGTTTTAGCCGCAATGCACGTTGGGATATGGTGTTTATGCGATGTGAAATCCGAAAACATTTAAAAATAATAATAATAATACTTTATTCCGAGTGTTCTTGCTTTTCTCTTTGAAAGTCATCACATAACGGCATTGTAATACACGGTTCGGCTGCATTAAATATTACACATCTGCCGTAGTTCTTTATTTATAGAGCCCTGATTAGAAGACTTCTGGACAAACTGGAAGAACTGCCGCCGAAACTGAAAACGTGACGTGGATCATAAATATATCAACAATTAAACAACATCTTACATTTCTTTTCACAAAATACGTCTCCTTGCAGTATCAATACTAATTCGGCTGACTTTTATATTTGATCCAATCGGTAGATAGGTTATATTTACACCATAACGGTGCACAGCTGATAGAAAGGGACTTGTCGTTTTTAAAGATATTACTGATTTTCTTTGAATATAAGAATGTAAATACTGAGTTGAGAGAATAGTCAGGGGATTTGGGTGATGGGAGACACATCTATTGAATCACAATTTCAATAGCTTACCATCAAATGACGGATATACCTTTCTGTCTGTGATGTTTTACAAATCAGATATTAATGTGTAGAAGTAAAACATGTGAAATAATATAGCAATATCCTGTAAAATTATGTAAAAACATGAATAAAACTACACATCTTCAGATGTTATACATACATAAGTGTCCTACACTAATAATACAAAGTTATTATTAGTATGCTGTGTGTACCTTGTGTGCACCGCCTAGTGGTTAAAGCACGTTATTTAATTATTTTTGTTGAATAATGTTATTTTTGTTGAATAATGTTATTTGATGAAAAAAATATTAAGAGTACATACATTTCATAGGGGGAAAGTAGAAGGTCAATGATAGAAATATAGAATATAAAAAATCAAGAAGATACTGTAAGTGATCTCTACAATAAAACAGTTTAGTGCCGGATGTACAAAGATATTAATAGGAGGATGTGCAAAACAGAAAAACTAATTAACCTTTATTAACACATTAAAGAATACTTTAGGTTAAGGTCTTCTTTCAAATAAGAAAAAAGCTTTGGGGGTATTTACAGATAAATATTAAGCCTGACAAAGTACTTAACGTCTAATATATTGCTTTCCTGCCATGTTAACTGTGTTGAAGCACTTATTTTAACTGATATTAAACACATTAATTATACTCTTATGTATGTAGATAGTATAAGAAATGTGCAGAATATGACAGTTTAATGGTGGAGGTATACACACATATTGATAGATGTCTTGTAATGCACTGTTGAGGAACCTGCGACCCAAGTTTTTCATTAATTGCATAACTTCAACATAGTTGTGTATATGATATGTCAATAAACCTTAGAAAATCTTGAAAGGGATCTGCAAAATAGCTATTATATACAGTTTTTAATTAACTATTAGAAGAGAATAACGAGTAATGAATATATTTTATAGAGATCTGCAGATAAATGTTTAGTCTTCTCAAGCACCAACTAATATCTCTCCTGATTGTTGGCACTTGACAATCACCTTTCCCTGAATTTTACTCAGGTGTAACTAAAGTCTGCTTTAAGAGTTGTTATATTTCACATCATTAATCAGAATCTGCAAAGTAACTAAAATAAATGTAGTGGAGTAAAAATACCAGGTTAACCTCTGAATTGTAGTGGAGTAGAATTACAAAGTAACAATGAGCTGGCATGTGGGTATATATTAATGCTTCCCATTATGGACACAAGCAATTTTCACCCATTTATTAATTACATGTTTTACATTTGTACACACCAATGTGTTTGCTATCCCCTAAACCTCCAGGGCTGTACACAGTTTAATACTGTCAACTTCTAATTTTGGGAAAAACGAAAACATCTTTTAAAACTACAATTCCCAGTAGAGACGTGCCATAGAACATGTTGTGAAACACAATAGCCAGCATGTGTAGTTCTGGGGGGCTGTTCGAGTCCAGTTTTGGAAAGTCTGCCGTGGTTTCGTTCCATTTCAAAGAGCTGTTTGGCGCTCGGCGTAACCTTGGCGCACTGCCACTCCAACATCCAATCCCAGAGCTTGAAGATTAATCACGGGGTTTGTCAACAGGACTGTAGTCCCAAACGATAGCTGGGGATTATGGGTAGTGTAGTGTCTTCGGCCATCCTAAACTCTGAATTTTTTTTCGGATATCATATCGCATTAACACCATATCCCGACATGCATTGCGGCTAAAACATCCAATCAGCGAGCTGAGGATCTTTCGTACGTCACTTTACAGCCCCGCCCACTTTTGGGGAAACCAGCTGTCATTTGAACGGCGATCAAGCCTGAAGCCACAGAGCTCTTCTCTTACTGTCCTTTCATCTTAGAGGAAGTACAGAAACACGTAACTCTGGATTTGTTTTAATGTTTGAGGTGCAATAAATGACACAGCAGCTTTTTGGCATGTTCAAACTATTATTTTCTGCCTCGCAGCTGGCGAAATTACAGCCTCGCCTACTGATTTTAATTTAATTATAGGATATCGAGCCCGATCGTCGATTTCAAATGTGTGCTCTAAAATGATATTTATAAATGACTATTATCATTATTATAAGCAAGACAATAAATGGCAAAGATATGTAGAAAATAAACGTATTTAAGATACGTTCATAACAAACGTAACGTGTGAGAAAATATGTTTCTAGAAGATATGTAGAAAATAAACGTATTTGAGATACGTTCGTAACAAACGTAATGTGGGAGAAAATAAGTTTCTGGCTAAACGTAATTGAGAATGCAGTTTAGTTCTGTGGGAACGTAATTTGTAGGAGACAGGGTTGCATCGACGGCGGTATTTGACGCTCATGGAAGCACCGCATCCGTCCATGTCGGCGGCAGTTAAAGGCAATGTGAGCGTCCATTCCCATTGGATAACGGAGAATTTGACACCCGGAAGTAAGTATTCTCCTTACTGTCGATTGATTTTACAGTGATATCTGCACTACTCATCAACTCAAGAACACCAGATTATCCTTGTTAATTACACAACATTGATTGGTTTAAATTGTGTGCAATGCTTTTGTGTTTTTCCCCTTCGATTCTGAGAAACAAATAGTTGTATCGGAGTTTAGGATGGCCAAAGACACTACACTACCCATAATCCTTAGCTATCGTTTGAGACTACACAATGCGCTTTGCTCGACAAACCCCGTGATTAGTCCTCAAGCTCTGTGATTGGTTGACCTCGGACTGCATTCCATATAAAAAAAACGTTTCGTAAAAGATAAAATCATACTTTATTCAGCAGTGCTTGCTTTACTCTTTGAAAGTCATCACATAAATGCATTGTAATGAATGGTTTGGCTGCATTAAATATTACACATCTGGCTTAGTTCTTTAATTATCTACAGAGATTTGGCCTCAGAATAGACCGGAAACTATTATTTTACCGTTCTGTTTTAATTTCACAATAAAGTTAATAGTAATATTTTGTTTAATATTATAATTTTGTATTAAATAACTATAAATAACTATAATGATAATAACTTATTGTGTTAACACTGTAAACGTGACAGTTTTTAACCCGCACCATTTAGTGGTTAAAGCACGTTATTACACGTTTAGAGTAATTGCAATGCAGGTTGATTGTGTTGCTTTTTAATGACTGTTTTTAAATGCCTTTTTCTTAATGTCTTTCATTTTTGTAAAGCACTTTGAATTGCCGTGTGTTGAAAGGTGCTGTATGAATAAACTTGCCTTGCCTAAAGTCTGCTGCATGTTTTGTTGAATGTGTTATATTTGATGAAAACATTTAAATCGTAAGAGCACATACAAAATAGGGGGAAAGTAGAAGGTCAATGATAGAAATATAGAATAGAAAATATCAAGAAGATACTGTAAATGATATCTAGAATAAAACAGTTTAGTGCCGGATGTACAAAGATATTAATAGGAGGATGTGCAAAACAGACCAACTAATTAGGCTTTATTTAAACATGAAATAATACTTTAGGTTAAGGTCTTCTTTTAAATAAGCAAAAAGCTTTGGGGGTATCTACAGATAAATATTAAGCCTCACAAAGTACTTAACGTCTAATATATTGCATGGTTTGTTTTGGGACTTGACAATCAACTTTCCTGCAATGTTAACTATGTTGAAGCACTTATTTTAACTGACATTTTACATATTTATTATACTCTTATAAGATGTATGTAGATAGTATAAGAAATGTGCAGAATATGACAGTTTAATGGTGGAGGTATACCAGTGACGTGCGGTGAGGTTCATGGCTGGTGAGGCACTGACTCTTTCAGTCAGATTTACAAATATTATAGCCTATTTTGACCTTAATCGAAATATTCTGTTATTTTCAAAAGCTTTTTTAGTCTGATGCTATGATTAATTTTAAACAGACCGATCAACAAAAGGATACCCAAAATCTAAATATTGGATTGTTCTTTCTAAGTAAGATCCCATTTTTGATTGATTGATTGATTGAAAAGTTTATTAACAGCTTGTATATTGGGTACAGTACAGTACAGCTCAAAACATACAATTGTTAAGGGGATGCAGACCAGAGAAAGACTTTCGTCTTGTTTACATCAGGGTCCCCCATTTCCAATTCATCATAATTACAGTTGTGGTCTTACCTTGACTTGAAGATGAATATAAGTCCATGCTATCCTTCTGGACAACAATCTCTATTACTGTTTTGTAAAAGTCCTCCGTATCTTCCTGTAGTTTCAAAAGTTTTGTTTGTTGTTTGCGGTAGAATAACAGTAGCAACAAGAACCTGTGGGCTCACGTGCGCCCCCTTCAGTGCGGCAGAGGTTATGGCTGCCTCCCCATGTAATTGTTTCATTGCCGTTGTATGATAAGACCAGCGAGCCTAAATATGATATATACGTGAAATAAGTTATTTAGAGACTATGGATGGCGAGGATAAATGTAATAAAGGGATCTACAAACATCACATTGGTGACCTACAGTGAGATGGTAACAGGCATGCGCTTAGGGCCCGCTTTCCAGCCAGTTTCTGTGGGGTGACACATTCTGAATTGAGGCAGAGCTCATCTGTGCCTCCCCTCAGAATGCGTCACCCCACAGTAAATGGCTTGAGCGCGCTCACAAAATAAGTGGCCCCGCTAAATTAGTGCCCGCGCTCCAGCAAGTTACTGTGGGCTTACGTGAGGCAGTGCTCGTGCTTGCCTCACTTCTCATCGCTCCCGTAGCGGAGCTCAGCAAATTTGCTGATTTTGACTATAAAATGCGATTGGAATCATACAGAAATCACATTTACACAAGATCAGTGGAGACATTTTATTATTATTATTATTTAGTTTTTCTTTAATTGTTTTTCCGTTACATTGGAGTATGACAGGTGAGGCTCTGCCTCCCCTGCCTCCACTGACTGCACGTCGCTGAGGTATACACACATATTGATAGATGTCACTGTTGAGGAACCTGTGACCCAAGTTTTTCATTCATTGCATAACTACACCGTAGTTGTGTATATGATATGTCAATAAACCTTAGACAATCTTGAAATCTTGAAAGGGATGTGCAAAATAGCCATTATATAGAGTCTTTAATGAACGATTAGAGAATAACGAGTAATGAATATGCTTTATAGGGATCTGCAGATACATGTTTTGTCTTCTCAAGCACCCACTATCAAATATCTCGCCTGATTGTTGGCACTTGACAATCACCTTTAAGATTTACATTGTCATAACTACACTGTAGCTATGCATGACCAATAAAAGCCTTGAACCTTGAACCTTGAGTAGAATTACACGGTGGACACGTTCGAGTCCTGTTTTGGATAGTGTGCAGTCGATGGGCTTCATTCCGTTTCAAAGTGCTGTTTGACGCTCGGCGTAACCTTGGCGCACTGCCACTCCAACATCCAATCACAGAGCTTGAGGACTAATCACGGGGTTTGTCAAGCAAAGCGGCTGGTGTAGTGCCAAACGATAGCTGAGGATTATGGGTAGTGTAGTGTCTTCTGCCATCCTAAACTCCGAAAAAATATTTGTTTCTCCGAATCGAAGGGGAAAAACACAAAAGCATTGTACACAATTTAAACCAATCAATGTTGTGTAATTAACAAGGATAATCTGCTGTTTTTGAGTTGATGAGTAGTGCAGATATCACTGTAAAATCAATCGACAGTAAGGAGAATACTTACTTCCGGGTGTAAAATGATCCGTTATCCAATGGTAATGGACGCTCACATTGCCTTTAACTGCCGCCGACATGGACGGATGCGGTGCTTCCCTGAGCGTCAAATACCGCCGCCGATGGGAATACATTATAATCAGTTGAAAGCTCTTTGTGTCCGTTTATGAAGCTGAAGGAGACTCGGTGCGTCACAACTGCACGCTAAAGGACCCTGACCAAGCATCGCTATTGGACTATCAGGGAGTGAGACTGTGTTGCTTCACCATGAGCCTTACGGCCCGTCCACACAGCGGCGTGCGTTGAAGCTTGCTCCATTTTTTGGAATATGAGGAAATGACCTGCGGTGTGTCTCTCCCAGCATACACGCGGTTTGATTGGCTGCATAAACGGGATTTGATTGGCTGACGCTTCCACCGAAGCTTCAGAAGCTTCAAAAGTTGAACATTGCTCAACTTATGCAGCCTGAAACGCCAGCAAAGCTCCGCTCTGCTT
Source organism: Trematomus bernacchii (assembly GCF_902827165.1). Classification (NCBI taxonomy): domain Eukaryota; kingdom Metazoa; phylum Chordata; class Actinopteri; order Perciformes; family Nototheniidae; genus Trematomus; species Trematomus bernacchii. Next base: position 1,329,515 of record NW_022987851.1, on the reverse strand, counting down.
CCCACAATGCAGTTTGGCGAAAAGTGAGGCAAAGTGACGTCACCCCATTCAAAGTGAATGGGCAGAAGCGTTGGAAGATTTTTTTAACGCTGCTGTGTGGACGTACCGTTACCCCTAGATTCCACCGGGTCCGTCTGCGGCGCGTTACGGGCGCATTACGGCTGCGCCGCGGTGCTCACGGCGATCGCGGCCACTCTAGTCAATGGGTGCTATTCCACCACACGCGGCGCGTTACGGCTCAGAAGCGGCTCAGAAGCGTCCCAGAAGCGGCTCGGCGCAGGGCTCCTCTAAAGTTAGGATCGAATCCTATTTTTGTCGCGGCGCAGCTGTAACGTAAGGTCAGGCAGGCAGGAAGTGGAACGTTCAGAGCTATATATACACACACACAAACTAATTTTGCAGACCCTATCCCTCCATAGTCTTTCAAGTAGGAGGAGAAATGCCAGCGTTCTCCTCCGGTTTACAGGCACTGTGTAAATTATATATATATAGAATAATTATGATGATAAATGCATTTTTTTACCACTAAAATACAGCAACACATCTTTGATTCATGTCGTTTATAACTGGAATATTACAGTTATTATTAACTTTGTCTGTACAAAGTAGCCTGTCCAGGAAATATGCCCAAATCAACAAAAACTGCGAGCCGTCAGGCAAGACGTTCCGCTTCTGAAATGCTTCTGGTACGCGCCTGGTAGGGTATGACGCCGGAGGAGGCCGGACCAAAACCGCAACGCGGCGCAGACGGACCCGGTGGAATCTAGGGGTTAGTCTTCATCATGTCTTCACCGTGAGCCTGAGTCTTCACCATGAGCCTGAATCTTCAGAGGTTCCCTGTGCTGTAGAGGAGGTTTCTTCCTTGTTCCTGTGTCTAAGACGATGTGCCTATGAGGCTGTGTCCCTATTGCTCGAAGGACTTTTATTACACCTTTTTTATTCAACGTGCAACGAAACCTACCCCCCTGGGATTAGTAAAGTATTTTTGATTGATCGACTTCAATTGGTTACATAAGGTGAATTAGTTGTAGAAGTGGGCCTTAAAATGGAAGCATTCCCATTTCTTGCTGTACATTTCAAATCCATTGGATTGTGGTATTTATAATGTCAAAGAAAATATAACCTTCAATCATTTCAATACATGCACCATAAGAACACCAATAGATATCCTAGCAACAAACCAGGACACTGAGGTGGAACACTGACCATTTGTCTTTGTGGCCTCCCCTCGCTTTTATTTACAATAAATTACTTTCTGGGGAAATCTAACCGCCTATCTACTCCATTATAAACTTTGGCAAGGGTAAAAAAGGGAATTACTGTCTAATTAATTATTTCCAGCTTTTGTTTCTAATTAAATGCATGGTTAGTCTACTCTGTTAAGGTGGGTGTGTCGCAACAATGCTGTTTTACTAGTGCAGACACACTCGGTGAGCCGGGCTATGACTGTCACACCCACGCATCTATAACAAACATGATTCAGAGTTGCAGAACAAAGGGAACTTTAGAAAAGGAAAAGTAAAGGGAAGTTCTTGAAGTGAAATCTGCACACATTGTGGTTGTTTGATAAAGTGAACAGTGGAGTGATGGAGCCCCATTGCTTGCCAGATTGTGTGTATTTACTAGACATGTTTTTGCAAAGCAGCATTGAATGATATGAAATGTGTTTGCGCATGTCTCCACCCCTGCAGCTGCGCGTGCCTCCAGAACGCCAAGCTATACTTATTAGACTTACCAGGAGCCAGAAAAGGGACCCCGAACCATGTGCTATCTTCTAACTATGATTAATGACTGCAAACTGTCATGCATGCATCAAGAACAGAGCCATACATCATGTAATAACTACAGCTGGCAAACACTGACAAGTACACTGAAGCCATGTAGCAGCATAGACCTAATAGTACGTTTCAATGTTCAAGCTATTTTGATTTAATATTCAAATATGTGTGTTGGAAAAATATTCAATATGTACTATTTTGGCAAAATAAAAAGCAAGAACAGAAAGCGTGCATGGATGCATGCACACAGACACTCAGACACACATACCTATTGTGGTGTAATCCGTCATCTTGCCTATGGTCTTAATTCCTGTTAACTGCATGGTTGCATGCCGCTGCATCGTTCATTCTAATGGAATTGAATAACAGAGCTGCTTGGCTGCACCTGCTTTAATTGGAATGATTTTTTTTATTTTTAAACAGAATTATTCAGGCCAATTTTTCTCAGCTTTAAGACAACGTGTGGCTCAAGTGTAAGTCAGTTTCCCCCTTTGTAGCTATGCAAAACATATAAATACGTACAGACAAATGTCCCCCAACTGAGTTTAATGTACCAAATAAAAGTTATATATTCAGTTTAAAATATTACATGTGTATTTATGGTTCAATGCGTTCGGGATTAAATGGGATGTTATATCTTGATTTCCAACGCCTTTACTTGGAGTTACTTCATGTCGGCATACTGTATGTCTTTATGGGTTAGCAAACTTTCACATAGAGGTTTAATTATTTGTTCGAGGATTACATGACATCTCTGGGAAGAATCAAATGGATAATCAATTAATAATGTAATAATAAGACAGCATATCATCTACTCACAAGTCCAACCCTTTTAAACATCATCCGGGTCGTGCCCCATGTCTCACCTGCACCACCTCTCTAGACCTCGGCCTGGGTTTTAAACACTTTTAGGGACACTTGGTTGACTTTACTTTAAAATATTTTCCATCACTGTGTGCCGTGTGTATTTTATATTTAACATTTTACATATTTTGTCATTTATATATTTTATACTTTATATATTATATTTTATAGTTCTATATATTATATTTTATGTTATCTTGTATCATTTGGGTTGATGTGATTTGTTTACCAGCACTTATTTTGGTACCACTTTACAATAAGACTATCCTTATAAAGGGTTTACGAATAGTTTGTAATTCATTTATTAATTAGGTTGTGAACACTTTATAAATCATTAATAAGCTTTTATAAGACATGAGATAAACAGGGCAACTGTGACCGGTTGCTTGCCAAATAGTGAGCCCACATTTATCTGTACTGCTAAGTCTTATATTGGCTACTTAGCTTACTTCATCTTCTTCATCAGCCAGCATCCTTGGTATCTGTTGTTCACTGAGTTGATTCCCCCCTTCCATCTTGATGTTTCTTGGCATCTCTTATGACCATGTATTAATGAGTTACTACCATTTATAATTGGTAAAAGGGAGCCTTATTGTAAAGTGTGAAACACATCACCATCTATTGATGAGTCACTAACATTTATAACTACTGAAAGGGTGCGTTGTTTTTAAGTTTAATACACATGTCCATTTATGAATGAGTTATATCATTCACGCTTACCTAATACACATTTTTCACATGAAATGCAAAGTAAGATGCAAAAGAGCCAAGTAAAACATTTTATTCACACATGAAGAAAATCAGGACTCAAAGTAATGACTGTTCATGACTGATACACATATTTAAACATAGAAGCTTTTCTCAGACATAAATGAAAGACTTGGTAAGACATACTGGTACTCAGACTGGAAAGGCTTTGTGTATATTCTTGAACAAGCATCCAAGCAGTCCATCAGGGTGAGCAGAGCCAAGCCAAGATGACCATTCAAGAACCTTGAGGTGTTCCTCCAACAAACTCTCTGTAGGGTTTCCTCTCAGTCTACGGACATGTCCTTTGACGGTCGACCAAGCTCTTTCTATATGTTGAGTATGACTGCCGTCTGGGGGTTCACAAACCACCTGCTGTGGTTTATGGTGTATTGGTTGTACCCCATGTTACTCAGCACTCTCCTGTATGCCCTCCACTCATCACTAATAATGCTACTTCCTGACTTAACATGCCGCCTAATCAGAGGGACAAGGTGGCATCTTGATCCTTTCTCCACTAGTTTCAACACTAGTCTCCGCCTTTAGTCTTTAACTCCCATCATTCCGAAGACCCATTTCTTCCTTCTCCAGGTGTGTCCAAAGCGTCCACGTGCATACTAACAAAAAAAAATCATAACATCATCTTAGTTAACAACAAAATGCACACAAATTACAGTAAAAATTGTTTATTAGGTGCATTGTATAACATAATTTAAGGATAATTATACAGTAATGGTCCACATTGATTTAAAAAAAGTATTCTCTTGTACAAGAAAGCCCAGTCTATAACTGCCGAACATAGGAACTGGGTACAGCACCTTCTCCCAGACACAAATACTCAAATAAAATAGTTTTCTTTATCAGCATTGGTGTTACCAATGCTTACTATTTATTTGATACCAATTTGGTAATACAATTAATAAAAAGGACAAGGTTTGGGTTCGTTCTTCAGATATGACTGTGACGTTAACGTGTAAGCTCAATAATGAACTCCAGCTCAACCAACCATATTGTAATATCTAAGTAATCATCTTGAAATATGACATTAATATTTGTAATATACACACATCTTATTGTGAGGTTGATTGCACATACACTACGCCGCTCTTCAACACTGCTTTGACGTTAGCTTGTCTACATAATCGATCATAGCACATTTAAATGAACCTTATCAATGCATAAAGTTACCTACCTAATAAAATATCTCTCTAACTTACAAGGATGACCTTATTTTACCAACCTCAAACAGAAGCCGTATGTTCTACAGTATTATCCCACTTAATGCTTAACACTTCTCTATTACGTTTTAACTTGGAGTCTACGATTAGCATCGTTAGCACAGATGTAGCTACCACTTGCTTACATGCTAACCCAAGCCTTAACATTCATTAACGTTAGCTGACTCAAAACATAAGCATGTTGACCTCAAACAGGAAACATAATTGTTTATTCCTTCCTCTGCGCGGGGTTGCTTGCACACTCTCAGAACTGTATATGTACACAGAGCACTCAATACTCATCAGTACACACAGTGACAACTTAGAGGCCAGATTAGTGCATGTGCAATATCCACCCTCCACCAAAGTGAATTAATTGTCTAATGGATTTAAATTGATTAGGCATGTCTCAGGTTTGAGTTGCAAATCTCCCTCTAATCCAGGTATTTTCCTCTCAGGATAAGCATGGGATTGCTTTAATTAGCAACATGGCCATGTGCGCTGGGTATAGCAACATGGCAGCGAACACCTGGAGCTGAAGTTACAAAGTGATAAGGGCTTTCTACAGTGGTGCATTTAGCCACTTGCTCAAACACACACAGATAATGCTACAGTAGAAAATGGTAAACTGGCAGGAAATAACAGAAAAACATTTGCCCAGGAGGCGCTTTGAGCAGTGAACAGTTCTTAAAACGAGAGCGTAAGCGTTAACTGATATATATTTGTTGTGTCTAAAGTTAAGCATTGTAAAGTCCCAAACACAAAGCCTCTTAAAGTCATGGATTCCTATTTTTACTTGAATGGTTTTTCGTCCACTTTTAAAATGAATTCCTGGATCTGCTCAGTAGGTGGTAGAAAAAGCCAATATTAATAGTAATATCGTATAACTATAATGAAGGATGTGTGTTCAAGAATCCAAGAAGACCAGGGTTAAGGTTAGTCAGGCTCTAATAAGTGAGGAGAGGCCATTTGGAAAATCAGCTGAACCAAAGTCAACACAGCCCAACATTGCAGGAAACTAATTCAAAATTCAACAAGGTTATGAGTGAACAAAGGACCTCAAACAGGGGCAACTGACAAATACCAAAATGGTCAAGCAACTTGTTCATAAACACACTGAAAGAATAAGTAAATATGTAGTTCCCAAGACTCATACTGTACATTAAAAAAGTTCAGGTGATGGGAACACCAGGTTACAGGTTGCAGTAGAAAAAGGACTTTAGGTGGCAAAACCATTGGAAAATCCATCCTCAAGTGGAGGTTCAATACACAAATAGGTGCATAGCAGCAACCTGCATGCATCTTCCATTGGTTGCAGAAAAAAAAAGATTATCCTTGCTAAAAAGGGAAGCTTCAGACAAGGGGGAGACAAGGAAATCCAAGGTAGAGGTTCAAACCGGCAGGTGACTGAATCCAGGTTTCAGGTTTCCGCAACCAGAGAACAAGTTGGAAAAGCTAGAAGGTAAGATGACCAATATGAGGAACTGGCAAGAAGCCTGTGGAAGTCAGGTGATGGGAAAAGGAGGGACAGTCGGGTCGCTTCTTGTAGATGGATGGGATATGGCGAGAAGGTAGCTTGGGCATAAGAAAGTGGTGATGAGATTGAGAGAGACTGAAGGAGCAACAACATATACAAGTGATGTGTGCATGTGTCTTAACACCTTGGTCATTGACAATTTGACTTTTAACAAGCAACCATTGTATCTCTAAATGTTGCTGCATGTTGTTGTGATGCTCAGAACATTTATACCCTTTCCCTAAAGCTGCCATCAAATGACCAGCGATAAAACAGAAAGAGGCGCAGAGCTAGACGGCAACTGAAAATTGTTGCAGAGCGCTGTGGTCGAAGCTGAAATGATAACACATTTGTCCTTGATTGCCACAAACCTTTACACATGCAACTGATGAGATTACAGCTATATGAAGACAAACACACAAGAATGGAAGGTGACCATTACCATACCAACCACCAAAACGAACTAGCTGTATTTACAAAAAAGGCCCTGCGCCTGATCTAGCGGTGAGCAAACAGCTCAAGAATCTGTCTCTCTCTGCTTTATTCAACAACAATATTTGTCATTATGCATTGTTTATACTGAAAGTGTCTTATGTTCCCTGAGAAAGTAAGGGTCTCAGACTGGAGCGTTTGGTGTGTTAGGCAGATTGTAAAGCATCGAGAGGCAAACTTGTAATTTGCCTCATTTTTGGCTAAATAAAAAAAAACGTTTTCAACACAGATGGTGGGGTTGCAAGCAGCAACCTGACAATGCGCCACAGTTTGTCACAACATTCGTAGCATCATCAAATAAGAGGTTGTCTTCATGTGTCGAACCATAATGGTTAACAGTAACTTTCCATTTAAATTGCCTCTTTTTAAATCTAACAATCCATCAAAAAGCAGACCTGAAAGTTTGTAGTCGGCATGAATGAACAGGAACAGAGTGAATGCCTATGATCTGGGAAGAGAGTATTGACTGAGACTATAGGTATATATAGTGGAGACTACAGTGTGCAGAAAGTGTAGATGTATTTGTTTTAAATCTTGGGACTACTGAATGGACAAAGAGCTTTTTCAGACAAAATGCATTGCCAAACATCATTAAAACAACCCAATCTCCAACCGAGTGAATTCCAAACAGATTTTGCGCTTAAGTATGTATTCCCTGTAATATCACAAGGGGAAATTGCCAGTGCAATCATACACAAACAACTCATCGAGAAAACCCTTGCCCTGAGCAAAAACACAGCAGTTGGTCCCCAATATGTGAATGACAAATGAATATCAGTCCGTGGGTCAGATGGTGTAGACACACTCCATGCTCTGTGCTAATCAGGCCAACCTGCAGACCTCACATACCATCAGCACATCCTCCAGGGGGAAATTAGTACTTTCCACTTTGCTAAACGACCATACTTTCCTCCCTGGGTGAACACTTTGTTACATGGGCAATTTCTTTATGTAAATTCCACTACAATGGGTTACATACCAATTATAAGTAAAACATTCGGAACTGATTCGGAATAGCAAATTAGAGGTACATTTATGCACATTTTCTCAGAGCAAGCAACACTAAAGAAGAAATAAGCTCAATATGTGTTGTGCTTTATTTAGGCATCATTAAAAATAGGGCAATTTAAAGTTAATAGAACTTAAGTTATTTTACTGTCAACAAACCATTAAATGATTCAAATGCACTGCTAATTAGTGATGCTATACTTTATTTTAAAAGTTAATTGTTGGATATGTTCATTCATAAACTATATTAAGTATTTGTTTAAAATACCAAATGGTTTGTGAAACATTAATACACATAATGAAAGAAAGATATTTGTAATACTTTGTTAAAGGTTAAAACATATTTAGTAAAGCATGAATAAACATTATTTAGATGGATAGTAAATAATTGGGTAATACTAAATAATACTTAATTAATCAAATATCATTGACAATATTTAGATGGAGATTATTTTGTTGATGCTTGATACTTTGTAAAGCATCCTTAAACATGAATTTAGATAGATATGTGATGCTTTTTAAGGTGTAATGAATACTTTGTAAATCTTAAACATTATTTAAATATATATGTTATTTATTTATTTTTCTAAATGTAATACATGGTTTCTGCTCCATCGATCCATGCATGAGAAGATTTAAAAAATCATTGTGTAATCATTTACCAATATTAAGTATATTAATAGTTAGTTAATTAATAGTTTACTACTTACATCAGAATGTCATTATTATCAGCTATTATTAAATATTTACTTTATAAACTAATTATTTCTTACTCCACAATTCGATTAAAACAAACATGAATCAAGCATTGGTAATATTTATCAACATGATTAATTTGAATAGATTTTTTTGTTAACAGTAAAATAGTTGAAATCACTATAATTTCAACTGAATTGGATATACCAAGCACTATATACTATATATATTCATTATTAATATATATATTGCATTTTACGATATTTTACAGTATACCGTATTTATTCTGCTGTACAGTATTACATTTTGTTTATCTTGTGCTATCTTGTATGTTTACATTGTTCTTATTCTTGTACCTTACTTTCAGCCTTATGTTTACAATTTAATGCCTTTTTCTTTTTATGTCAAGTGTCTTTCTTTGAGTATACTAGGGAGGTTACCTACTAGCTGAAGTAGCTACTGTATGTTAGTATATCTTGATTGTAGTCGAGTCAATATCAAAGGCATGATGTCTTAATATTGATATCTTAACATTGTATTTTCTTACAGCATAGCATATGGTTAGTGTGCAGGGCTTCCCCTCTGAACTACTGACATCACACAGGGGGTGGAGGGGATTTTGAGACAACCCTGGGTCAGGCGAGGTCAGGGTTAAGAGCTGGATGACCCTTTGGCTTCAAGTTCAGTATTTAGTCAACTTGAATCTTTCTATTTGGATAATTACCGTGCGTTTGGGCTTGATGTCCCTGTGTTTGTGTTCCACAGAAATGAGCAGTCACATCTTGTTTCTATTGGAGCTGCATATATCTTCCAGCCACTGTACAGGTGCGGCTGGGTTGCATTAGGGGTGATTAAATTCACTCGTAAAAACGCTATGGCCAAAATATTTGCTACACGGGTCACCACATAGCTCACTTGGTAGAGCTGGGGCTCAGTCCTTGCTGTGGCGTACGGTTCAAATCCGGTCTGGAATTCCTTTAGTGGTGTCATCCCTTCTATCTTAACCTTTCAAATATATCTCTCTAATACAAACTGGCCAGAAAGAAAAACAATTATTTAAAAAATTGGAGTCACCTATCAGAATAATGCGTAATCTGCACTACAAACTACCTCCCCGAAATGAGCAGAGGGTAGAATTTGGTCAAATTCAACAAAAACTCAACATTTTAACTTCTGTATTGTAGAATGCATAAGTTTAGGCCATGTGTACTAAATAAATGGGCAGCTGTATATTGGAGTGGAGCTTTTAGTGTTTGACATGATTAATGTGTTTGGTTGTAATTTCTCACCCTATACTTGTATCTAACTTCATAAGGCTAAAGGAACAAAAGTAGAAATGTTCATGTTCCAAACTTATCCCCCAAACGCCATCGTAATGGAGTAACTCCTGATTTCTGATGACCAGTGCACATTTTGGTCTTGCTTTGAATGAGCAGCGTTGCTTTAGGTTGACCTCTGTACCTTACTCTTTTGTGGGACATTGCATACTTCTTATCTGTTGTTTTTCAATGTTTCATTCGATTTGATGAAGGCATACCATTGAGGATAGTGAGATCATGTCGAGGGGAGTGTTCCTGGGGACTGTAGAGCATTAGCAACAGGGGACTATACTGTACAATATAAAAACATACATAAAGTGGCTATTGTGTATGCTGAATCTAGCATTTTATTACATTCTATCTGTTGTTTGGGTTAACCCTAACCCTAATTCCATAAAGAAAAAATAAATGCATGCTATTCGGGTGTGGATGCTTATAGCGGGTTAATTCCCCTTCGATTATACCCCTAATAGGTACCAAGCCATTGTTTTTAAAGGGCCCATGTCATGCTTTTCGGGTTATTACCCGTCCCCTTGTGTGTTATGAAGGTTTTTATGCATGTCAACGGTGTGCAGAGTCACAAACCCTCAAAGTACACCCTGTAGCGAGTACAACTCTAACACAGAAAAGACCTCCCCAAAACACCTCGTTGGAGATACGTCATTGTCCATTTGATTCTTCCATTTCGTTCCGGGTACGGCATGATGTCATGCCGTACCCGGAACGAAATGGACCAATCTGTGGAGCCGTTACGTTACGTCCGCGGAGCCGTTATGTTAAGCCCCCGCTGATTGGTCCAAATTGACCAATCCACGGAATTTCTCACACACACATCTGTGTGCAGGGAGCAGGCAGCTCAGCTGATTTCTCCTCCCTGGCTGCAGGCTGATAACAGACAGTTGGGATCGTGGCAAAATTCTCTCTGCAGACCCATTCTCACAGCGTTTATCAACCTTTTTCTTACTCAATATCAAGCCACACTTATTGTTTTTACTTCGGCTGTGACTTTGTGTGTGCTCAGGATGAGTTTGGCTGTGTTTGGCTGTGTATCGCTAACAAGGAAACAACACCTCCACGGAGCTCAGCGCGATTCACAACGTCCCGACCAATCAGAGCACACTGTGCTCACAGGGAGGGTGGGGGCTGGAGCTATTGGAGCTACAACGAGCCGTTAAAGGCAGAGAGTGAAATTCAGTGAATACACGTAGTTTACAGAGATGCTGTATGAGAAACCAAGGTGAGTTTGGAAAATTGCACAATATAAATCTATTCTAGTAGACCTCAACAATGGAATTATGATCAGTGGAAATGGCCATGACATGGGCCCTTTAAGAAAAGGCCCCTGTACAATTCTTGAATTGTAAAAGAACTGGTCCTATGAGTTAACATCTTCTTCTGGGGCGGGAAGTAAAACAAAGAATAGTGAGAGAGATCTCTGTGTGTTGAGCCAGGGAAATGTGCTCCATTGATTAACAGCGTTTCTGCTTCCTAGCCAAGAGATCGGCTTCCCCCAACATGTGTTGTTTGTTTGCGGAGAGGACTGGTGCCATGTGTTTGTGTGCTTACTCTGCGTTCGCACCGAGGAGAGGGTGCACTTCCAGCTGAGCCACTCTGCATTTTAAACCAACAGCCAAACGCTCTCATATGGAGAGGCGCCTTTCTCAGTGTCTGAGTGTTCGCCTGCTGGCCATCATCTTCCTATTGGCTCAATATTTTGGCCCCCTAAAGTAACGTTTTGTTCCCCCCCCCCCCCCTCAATCATTTGTCTCCCAGTCACCCCCTATCATCACACGCACCTACAGAACATTTATTTTGGATCCCTGTGGGTGTGTGGGCCATTCAAACGTCCTGACTCAGGGATTTCAAATGTCATTTAAAACCCATTCGATGCTGTTAAGGCTTTCTTTATTTTTCCAGCGTAAGACTACAAGGTGAGTTTGCTCCAACAGCTGATCAGCGATCAATAGGAGATTTAAATTTAAAGAGCCGTGGCCCCGGGGGCGGTTAGTTGCCGGTGCATGGTGTTACCACAGGAGGGGCTAAGCCCAGGGGCTCAACAGAGACCTATATCGTCCCACAGACCCTCCACCCCCACCTTCCTCCCCACATCCCCAAGCTTGGTTAACTCTCAAGACCATGATTAATTCATGGTGGATTACTTTCTGGGGGCAGGAGGAGAAAACTAGGATTCCATATGGTCCTAACTGCACATGCAGGGTTTGGAAGATAAAGGCTCCCTCAGATTCATCCCACCGCCCGCGTGAGCCCTATTTTCATCCTTCCTGAAAAAGATCAAGCCTCAGTGTTTGGTCCTTCTTGATTATCATTACTGTTATGTTCACCGAAATAAGTTGTAAAAGTCCCTCCCAGCCGTCGGACCGCACCGCAAGAACAGTAAGCTGCCGGGAATAATCATGTAGGAGCAGCCTAACAAACGCAAGACAAGCAGCAGAGGCGCCGTCACGCCAATCTCATCATAGTCCTTCACAGTTGCACAGCTAACTGCTTATGATTAGTGTACGACCGCAAGTAACTCAACAGAAGAATCCGAGGCCGCAGCCAAAGTGGTGGGGATAGAGGCGGTGTAAATTGTGATTTCGCTCCCCCTTGTGTCAGCAAGACAGTCCACATAAAGACTTATGAAAGTGAGATCAGCAGAAAACTGTTCTCTTGGTCGAACCCTCATTGTATTTGTCTATGAATTGTTGTTTAACATTACGTTTCTACAGCTCTGCTTCTGCGTTCTCATTCAGCCTCTTCTTTCTGTCTCTTCATCCCTCACTCAATGTTTTTGATAACCATTCATCTGAATTGTTTACCTGTCACCATGTCGGCAAAGGCCAATTATTTCACATTCTGAGTTAATGGGAAATCAGACGGGTAGACAAAAGCACTCATTACGAGAGGAGTGACACCGGAGTGATCATTAATACACTGTACAGTAAGACCGCTGTCAGATAGCCGCTCCAAAGAAAATGTGTTAAAAAAATGTATATGTATATTTTCTAGTTTTATTAGAAACACATTTTTGTCAACATGTTGTATTTATACAGTGAATGGTCTAATATGCACTGGAGGTCACATAAGCTTAGGTTTATTTGAACAATAAAAGACATCCCATTAGGGCTGATATTCAAAGAGATGTAGCAGCTACTAGCCGCATATTTGTCCATCAGTTTTAAATAGTTTGGACAAAAATAAGTATGTTATGTTAACAATTTTATGAATGTATCTTCAGACTAAAAAGTAAGAAGTCAATTGCTTCTTTTAACACTTACATTTTGTCTCAACACGTTCTGCAGATGATGGTGCAAAGCACACTTTAACAGTATTTGTGCTATTTATTTTATTTGGCAAATGTCTACTTTACTTGTTTGTTTTTATTGATATTTTAATCTTTATTTGTAAACAACATCTTGTACAAACTAGCACAGTGAATCACAACCCCAGCAAATATGTTTTTATCTCCATACAATATAAATGAAATCAATACAAAAGTTTGGTTGGTTGCTTGGAACAATTTTATATGGATCAAGAGGTTCTAAAACATGGTTTTCGATACTTCTGGACTCCTGAATTTAATAGATCACGTAAACAGTTGACTGTTCTAAGTCCCGTTTAGAACCCCGGTAAAAGATTTTTAGAAGGTAGACTTCATTTCGACATTTCAAGTTCACTTCCATTTTAAATAAAGGGTTTGCAATCCATAGAGGGTTTTCACTGTTTGCCTTTTGAAGGCGGCCTTCTTCAGATTTGGTGGAAATACTGAAAAAGAAAAAACGAAAGAAAATGGTCCACACGTAGGAACAATTGTCATTTCCTCTGGCCTCCGGAAACATTGTGTCAAAAAGTTTAAGTGTCAATATGGCAGAGCCTTGAGAGGCAAAGAGGTCTGAGGAGCTTCTGAATAAATACAAGGGACAAAAGTCGTACCTCGAACAGAGTGTGAACGCAGCTCAGCTTGGAGCCCGGTCAGCACACCATCACCGCTCGGCCTTATTCTCTCTCTGCAAAGCTATTCAGGTCTTTGACAGTAGCTAATGATGTTTTCCTGTTCAGGGCGTACCATAGGAGATTTCCAAAGGCTTGTTTTTACCCCACCGGTGAGTGTTAGGGAGCGACTGACATGAGTCAGGAGGGGTGACGGGGGTCCAAACAAAGGAAGGGGTGAATGGGGGGCAGTTCAGCAGTCTCACCCTTTTTTTTTTTTGGATGCGGCTTGGGGAGTTCATGAAGCAATTCAAACACCCAAACACAATAATGAAGACAATGTTTTTAAGCATTATGCCAGATACGCTTTCCCCACAAAAAACAACAACAAATCCAGAGGGAAAATAAATAAATAAATATGAAACGAAAATAAAAATGATTCAATGGCGTTGCCCTAACCCTGTCAATATCCATTTCCATGTTCTCAACCCCAGCCCCCATCACCACCAAACCTCACCAGGACCTGTTCCTCTCATCAGTAGAGTCCAGGCTCTCAGAGAGCTACCACACAGTGCCCTCGTTCATTTCCGAGGGTGCATGGGACAGGTGGTTGTTGTATCCGCTGCCGTTCAGGGACAGTGAGGTAAAGGGCGGACTGGGGCCGAACACATCGGAGGAGAGGCCGTGCATGGGTCCCGGGAGGCCTGGTTCTGGGCTGGGAGAATCCCCCGGATGGTGGGACATTATATCGGAGAAACGCTGCACCTCGCTGGAGGGGTGGTGTCCCGGCAGGGGGTGGTCCATACCTCCGAGGGGGGTCCCGGTGGGGCCTGAGGAGGGCACGAAGGGGAGATCGACCGGGGTCTGGGCTTGCGACGACGGAGGCCCCTGAGGGAAGAAGTCGTAGTTCCCTGTCGGACCGTAGTACTCGCTTTGATAATCTGCAGATCCAAGAGAAGATGGGAAAGTTAGCTCGGAGAACAATGCAGAAAGAACTCCAGAGACATTGAGGAATGCTTCCAATGTACGTGGCTTGATTTGTATAGAGAGGGAGGCAGACCCTCGCCGTACTACATTAGTCACAGGGCACGCTACACTTAAATCAAAACTGCAATTGGGTGGGGAGAACAACGTGGCCACACAATTAATTAAAATGGGGGCCATTTCTTCAGCGATTCTACCTACTGAGACCGATTTCTTTTTAATTGTGCAGAATATTATAAGACTTTTTGCTTCAGCAGAAATAACAAAGGCCCGAGCACAAATGAAATTCTCTGAAGAAGATCAGATATTTCACAGACATTTCAGGGCTTGTGAAGGAAGTGTGGTATCATATTACTTAGATAGAAACTCACCAAAAGCTTCCGGACGAGCTTACCCAAACTGAAAAATACACCAAAACTGTATTCTAGAAAATAATAACATGATAAGATCCTTATTGTGGCCTTTCCAAAATTGCTGCATTTTATATATTTGTTTGTTTACAAGTTAATGTAATTTTTTTTACTAAATTCACATTTACATTCTTGTGAAAAGACACATCATGGTAGACTATCAACTTTATTCCTTTAAGGTCTCAGCGTATTATAGAGTAAAAAAAAAAGGGTTGGATAAAATGGGGCCTTGTTCTGTCCAGTCCATTCATTTATATATTATTACAATAAACAGTATTGTATTCAAATGAAAAGTATTTAACTTCACATTGTTTCATTTCATTCTATTTCACATGTAGTTTGACATGATTGACATAGTTTACTGATTTCCTGCATGTTGCATTTTACTCCCTTGCACCATTTATTGTCTTTTTCTTCTTATGTCTTGGGACTTTAGATTATCATTGCCAACAATATAAGCTAGTTATTGTGCATATTACAATAAAACCTTTGAATCTTTAATCATAACAGCATGATATAATTAAAATAGGAAACATATTTTGAACAACATGTTAAATAAAATTAGATTAAAATAGAAGAATCATACTAAACATTATTTTACAATCAAATACAATTATATTTCATGAATAATCTAACTTTGGACAAGTACAGAATACAAAAAAATTGGCAAAAAATGAAATAGTAGCATACCTCCGTAGTAGGAGAAGGGCCCGTTGGGGATGAGCTCCCCGGGCTCCAACCGGTCCACCAGCGTCCTCATCCGCCTCGGGCTGCGGAAAAACGCGTGCCTCCGCGCACCCAGCGCGCTCAGCTGCTTCATGCGCCTCTCTTTGGAACGTCGGTTCTGGAACCAGACCTAGACACACACAAACATTTCGTCTCAGCAACATGCAAAAGTCATCTGACGCCATTTTGATTGCACGTCAATATTGTGTGTGAGATGGGAGGAGGGTGATATGGAGGTGATGGACGACGTGGCTGAGGGCCGCATAAAGAAAATGTAAACACAACAAATATGCACGTTGTGGATTTTGTTTTGGAATCTGCAAATAAAGCACTGTGTTAATTCCCTGCCGTGCACACGAAAGTGTAATTAGGTGTCATGTTTACCTTGGCACCTGCACCCAGCGGCTTCTCATGACAGTCAATAACCGGGATGACTGTGTGTTTTGCGGCGTGCGTGATGAGCCGGCGCGGTAAATCCGCGAGGCTCTGCGGTGAGAGAACTGCGCCCAATTACGGTTCCAGGAGCGGGAGTCACATGTAACCTCCCTAATGATCTTTTAACCCTCCATTTACTCCGGCTCAGGCTGCAGCAGCGGGGGCTTAAAATCTCCAATTAATACTTAATATGAGGGTTGTTACCGATATATTACCGGGCTCTTGGAGGTTATCATTTCCTAATCTATAGGCCCGCTTCCTTTTTCCCCTTATGCTCATACATATTAGATAGCCTTACTTGCCACTTTTACTATTCATCTGCTAGCCCTCATCCTTATTCACGTTATGAAAAATAATAACCTGTTGGTAAACTAAAATATGTGGAAGTAGGCTACGTTTTACCACGTGGGTAGTAATATTTTTGGCGCATGGATATGAGATGTTATAAAAACCGATTTAGCCGTTCTTGGAAACAAAGAAAAAGACAAAATACTCCCTCATACAAAATTGATAATAATTTGAACAACAGCAGCCGTAATAATAATATAAAATAAAAATAATAATATTAAAAATAATTGTATTGATAAACCCCCTGGCCCTGCTGTAATCCAGAGTTGTGAGGAGACAACCTGAAGACCCTTGAAACAGATTTCTGTCTTCCACTTGGCTGGAGATGCTCGCAGCATGGCTAAATGTGGCCGCAAAGCGTGCTGGGAGCGCGGTGCCAGGACTCCCAGCAGTCCGGCGCCAGTTGGCGACTTTGCCCGGTCACCAGCGCCAAGAATCGAAAATACCCATATAAATTACCCGTTTCCAAATCAACCTCGTCCTCGGCCAATCTGTGGCTTAATGAATTCTATGCGAAGGCAAAAAGGGGGCCTCTTTCTAAAGAGGGGTGAAGGATGTGGCGGAGGGGGTGGGGGGGGGGAGAGGAGGGTGGGGGGGGGGGGGGGGGGGGGGGCTCTCTGGTGGGATGAGGCCTGCGTGGTCATGACAGTCTGGCAGCTTGGCAGGGACATTTTCCATAAAATATAAGCTGTTACATCACACCTTTTAATGGGTGCGTAACACCCTATAAAAGAGAAAGCCCACCTCCTCCACCTGTGGGTGTCCCTTGGATATTATGTCCATCACATTTCAGACACAATCAGAAGATCAATATCGTGAGGATTTGAATGATTTGCACTTGGACTTTCACATTCAACAGATTCACAATTATTCAAATCTGTGAACAAGTTCTTATTTTATACTATCTCTGAGATTTTTTTGTTTTGTTATTCTAATCCTCCTTGTGTGAACTCGTATTTCAGCTATTGCTATGACACCTGGATTTCTCTACGGGGATTAATAATGGTTTATATTATTTTTATTTTATTCACTTAGTGCACACATTATAACAACTGTTTTCAACTGCCTCCAACCCTGCACCGTATCCGTAAATCGGACTAGCCAGCACATGTTTCGTTCCTTATGTATATACTTCATATTTATACAACCATATATTACATTTATAACAACCTTCGCATACTGTAAACTCATCGGCACCTTAATGCACTTTCTGGTTGGATGTAGCCTACATTTGAACTATGTAACCACGATAAAGTTTAATCTAATATTCTAAAGGTTTATCTTATTCTATCTTATCTTGTGATTTATTATTTAATCTTGTGAAGTCGTGGGGATGGTTAGACTCATATTATGATTTTTGTTGGGGTTGGATAAACTGCTCCATTTGCTAATAAATAACAAAGGGCTATCTGTATCCGGTGCTTAATGAAGCCTTATCCAGTGCGCGTAATGGGGAGCAGCTCACCTGGATGACCCGCATGTTGAGACCGGTCTCCTGGGCCAGCTGCTCCCTGATGTGCCGGGTGGGTTTGGGGGTGGCAGCGAACGCCGCCTTCAGGGTCTCCAGCTGTTTGGCCTTGATGGTGGTGCGGGGGCCGCGCCGCTTCCCCCCCAGGTTCTGGTCGTCATTCTCGTTGTTGACCGTCTCTTTGTCGGACAGGGCGGCTATCTCCGTGTCCTTCAGAACCACGTCGTCCTGCAGCTGGTCCTGAGAGTCCGGTGATAAACTAGGGTCGCTACACGCCGTTACTAAACACAAGAAGATGAACGTTAGAATAACCGGAAGTAAATCAAAACAGGTCGTAAATCAAATGTATACTGAATGCAATGACACGTGTGTGATTTAAAGGTGGCTGGAGATTAATGAATATCTGAATATTTCTCGATGTGTCATTTAGTTTTGAGTTTTAAGCAAATGTAACGTTATTTTACAAACTATAAGCAACTCTTGAGACTTTCTCCTTGAATATTAAGTAAACATTAACGCAATACAAATCCTGCACACAGATTATGGAACACACATTTATAAAACTCATGTAATGTAATATTGGAGGCTAAAATAACGAGTTTTCACTGGTGCAGAGAAAAATAAAAGGCTTGGATAAATACATTTTTTACAACGAGACGTTCTCCTTGAACATTTACGCAATAAAAATCATGACCGACAGCTTTATGGAACAAAAATCCTATTACTAATGTAGTGTAATATTAGAGTTGTAAATTAGTTCTTTTTACTGGTGTAAAGAAACTAAAAGACTAGAGTAAAACACAAATGTGAACAATGATTTTTGCTGTCTCTGCGGGGCAGGACCCATCACATCCATCACCATTTACACACACATTAACACACACCTGAGAGGAGGCTGGCGTCTTTTACACTGCTGTTGTTTAGGTAATCTTCTTTGCAAACGAATTTGTTCTCGTCTATGATGTAGAGCTCCTCTCCGGTGGACAGCTGCTTGTTGCACATCATGCAGGTGAAGCAGTTGAGGTGGAACACTTTGCTGCGGGCCCTCCGCACCAGGTCGTTGGGAGAAATGCCCTGCGAGCAGCCGCCGCACTTGGTGCCGAACCTTCTGCGGAAAGAGAGGCAGGGTCGTTTCATTGTATAATGTTAAAGACATATTTTACATAAATAAATTCCGAAATAATGATGTGATCGCACGAGGAGGTTGAGAGGGACAATCCGTATTTAGCAGAATAGAGACGGACTTTTAAAACAGAATGCTGGCTTCACTCTATAGAGACTGAAGTCACATGTATGTGGAGGATATACATAAAGGGATTATAATCCGGTTTGACACATGAAGTAGTGATTGTTATTTTTTTAATAAATTGACCATTTGGAAACACATTTTGGCTACTACCACGTCGAAGAACAACCCATTTGTATCAATCATTTAACATGAAATAAAGTATATAGATAAATCCAGATAATATATCCTATATAAATCCGATTTAAGGTTATTTCTTGGACCTTGTGCTAATTTAGAGAACTGAGAAAGATCTCACTGCTCAATCCACACTGCCGTGATAGGGTTCATGTTTTATAATAATAATAATAATAATAATAATAATAATAATACTTTTTTTAAATGTGAAATTCTTAGTTAATGCATTGTATGTATTGTCTCTCTAACTCTATACATAACAATACCGCTATTAAATAAATACTTCATTTTACGAGAAGATATTGCTGTTGCGCGTGAGCTAAATATTTTTCATTATTACTTAACAATTATTAACATATAGCCTACTCTCCTTCTACTAAGAGCATGTTCACAACCATCTGTCCTCTTACCCTCCTGGAGTTTTATCCTATATGTGATCTCTACATATATGGCAGTGCAGTAAATAGGTCCAGTACCACAGCTCTAATAAAGCGTTGAATAATGTGTATTGAGCGCTGTGCACTGCTTGTTGACTGCACGTCTGTGATTGCATTGTCTGCGGACTTGATCTTTTCAACTAGTTTACTATTCAAATCCACTTATCACGTCCTCCTCAGCCGGCCTGAGCAAACAAACCGGGCCGGCCCTGCGGCTGACAGAAACACAGTCCAGGTGTGATTTCCTCGATTTCCTAACAAACCGCCTCCCCCCCACTCCCCCTCCCGCTGTGAGCGAGTGCACACGCGTTTAATGTTGCTGGCCCTCTTTTCTTCTTGTTTAGCATGAGAATCCAAATTAACAAGCTTTTAATTACTCGCTGCTAATCAAAGCTTATCGCCTCCAAAGTGCTCGTTCACGCCTGCAGGCGCGGACAGGTCGGCTCAGAGAATAAACAGAAAACAGTGCGAACATTTTGAGTGTGCAGTCAACACATGGGATGGCTTTTAGTATTTCTATTTTTTTAGTATGAGAAAGCACAAGAGGTGTAAATAATGACCTGGCATTTTTTGTCAATTTTATTCTATAACTGAAAAGTTTTAAATAATATGGAAGACAAAGAACGTTATTTTAAAGTTATTTTAAGTTAAGACAATTTGCTAAACAAATAATAGAAAAATACATATATTTTATAAAAATATTTATTGACCTGGTATACTGCTTTTTAAATGTATTGAGGCTATTTTATTCCCCTTTCCTGCTGCCACAAACCCAGACATATAAACCACAAACACCCTGCTTGTCACCTTCCCAGAGCTTACCTAAAGAAATCATTTTTGCAGTACAGTCTCCCCTCTCGAGAAAAACATTTTTCTGTCAAATTACATTTGCACTCGCAGCACTGCACGCACTTGACGTGCCAGGCTCTGTCCAGCACGTTGAGCAGGAAGCGGTCCAGAATAGGCCTCTCGCAGCCGGCGCAGTGGACCATGGCTTTGGGCTGAGCTGCAACCCCACAACTGAAGCACGAAAGCGAACTCAAATCAACAGTAGTACAGGCCAAGCATGGACCGAGAATCTGCTTCTTCCTTCACAGAAAAACAGACACGTCCTCTCTTGCAGGTGCAAAAAAAGCCAAAAGGGAAAAAAAATCAGTCCTTCATCGGATCCGGAGGAAAAACACACAATTCAACCAACATGTAACCAGCTGCAGGTTGCTCTGAAGTGAAGAAAGCCCCCCTTTAGCCAGTCCTAATAAAATGCTTCTAGGGCAGCGCTGTCACACAACAACACACGCGCGCCTGTCAACAATTCAGCGTACATGGCAGCGTATCCACTGTTCAGACGCAAAAAGAAAAGAAAATCACACACCCAAAGGATTTTGGAAAAGAGTGTGTCCGCGGATCCTTGATATTCAGTTGCTGCGATGCTCCGGTTCAGTCAGTCAGCCAGTCAGTCAGTCAGTGTGTATGCTGGGATGCCCAGTCTCCAGTGCCGTGGTGTGTGTATGCTGGGATACGCTGGCTCTCCAGTAAACTGTCTTGCTCCTAAAGCTCCAAGCCAGCCTTATTCCCAGCCTCCTGACGTCAGGCCGTGGCCGGACCAATCAGCGGCGCGCCATGCCAGCAAGCATCAAGCCGCCCCATCATAACCCAGCGAGGGCTCTGCCTGCTATTTATGCCACACACTCAAGACACCAATTGTCAAGAATTTCCTTGCAAACTGTCATATGTTAGTGAATGTGTTTGGAGGCAGCAGCCGCGGCGGAGGCGCGCAGCGCGGAGGGAGAGGCGCCACTCTTCAGCCGCGCAGCAAAGTGTCTTCTTGGCAGAAGGGGGGCAAGGAGGAATCTGAGCAGGTACACACAGAGGCGTCTTCGGGATAAAGAAGCAGGAAGCGCAGATTGCATGGTTTATTCCTGTGCGCACATTTCGGGCATGCTTTTATTTTGTTATTTGGAGGTGTTTAACTTAAACAAACCAGCCGTTAATGAAATAGTCTGCTTTGCACTTGTGCATCTTGTTAAATGTTCGCAGCTCTCTGAAATAAGGTGTTATCATATTTCCAGAGTGGCATAACAGCGTTTATTTGGCACGGCGCAGCGAGCAGTTATCTGTGGTGTGATGGAGAGGAAGCCCGAGAGACAGAGAGGCTCTAAAGTTGGCAGCTCATTCATTAGGGGGGTCCAAAGTAATTCAGGTCCACCTTCAGTAAATATCAGACCGCTGGATTATTCACAGTCGTTTCCATCCAATCGTTTCTGTTCTTTAACAGCTTTTCTCTCAGATTGACTGTTTCTGTAACTAAACCATCATTTAGTTAGGAATTCATCTTTTAATTTAGTTAGACAAACTGTCCAATTACTGCCTCTAACACAATCATACCGAAAGGAATTGTTGTTAGAATAAACATAATGTATATGTGCCTGCCGCATGGTGGTGGCTTTATCTAAAGAGAACAAGCTTAAAAACACACTCCAATAGCTTTATGTCCTTTTCTTTCTTATTTTACTTTTCTGTGTTCATAGGTTTCCATCATAACACTGACCTCCATTAGCACAATGCAATCTGCGATGGAAATGTGCGTTTTAAATGGACTACAAACTCACTTCCCCCTTTTTTCCTGAACTAAACCCTGCTGAAGAATTTGAAAAAACAGAAAGCCTGACTCTCTCCTCCAGCACTGTAAATGCAGCATGTAAACAAGCAAACGTTGCTGTTATTTGCATGTGTAGAAGATGCCTCGATAGTCTGTCAGTGGGGATAATCTCCGCCTGATTTAGACTGAGCCACAGAGAGAAGAAAAAACAGGCAGCTCACAGAGGCAGATTAATCCACGAATAGAAGGAAATCAAAATATAGGCTTAAAAATATCTCAACTCCCCTCCAGGCAAAGGCACTATTAAATGCAAAAATTGTTTTAACCTTACCACTGTAATCCCCTTGCTAGCAATAGATTATATTCTCGCTCAGAAGTTGTATACTGGAAGTTAAGGAAAACAAAAGTTACTATTTTTCTTTTGAGGCCTTCCAGCAAAACCATAATTGTACAACTAAATAAATACCCAAATTACACAGATTTCTTTTATTGGTGTCCACTGAGAGGAATTGTATTTACATTTATGTATTTTTCCTCCAAAGTCTATTTTTGGCTCAGAAATAAAGCAGCCCGGGAGATTTGTGCTTTATGAAGTGCAGGCAAGTGAGCTGATTACACTGCGAGATAACTAATGTGAGATAATGAATGAGGCCGTGAAGATGCATGCCGTCATTAATTCTAATCATGACACGTTTATTTGTCTCCCCTTTTTCCTCCAGGGCAGTGAAGAGACACAATGTCACCACAACAACAACAAGGGCCGGGAACAAAGAGCCGGGGATTGGATGGATTCACAATATGAGAGAGAGAAATATAAAACCTAATTCTGAATGTACAGGCCGGGGAAGGACACCGGGAATCGGGTCCTATACCGGTGGAAACATCCACCCGAGCTGGAACTGTGATCAGCGGAGTGTACCGGGGAGAGGAGGGGGAGGAGGAGGCCGGTGGTGCCGCTCCGCCGCCCCGTAGTCTGCAGCCTCAACACTCCGCTGATATTTAAAATTCATAATAAAACACATTCATCATTCTGGTTTAAGAATGCGTTCATTTTAGGAACAAACAGCTTCAGTTTCACTAAATATCAGCTGTTTAATTTCTCATCTCAATAGGGGAATTCCAAGGTGCAGCAGCTGTGACAATAACCTAAAAGCAAGAAACAATAAATCGGCATTATATTATTTCATTGCACTCATTATGAGTCAATGTGGATATCAGTGTGCCAAATGCATGCAAATTCCAGGGATTGCAGATTAAAATGAGATTTTATAGCTAATCTGGCACGTTTACATCATGGACCCAGTGCATTGTCCTTCTTAAATAAATACCAACAAGTAGCATACTTTTAGAGGAATTACCACGAAAAATTGTTACAAATGTTTTATTTTTCTCAAAAGATAAATCGCTGAATTTTTTTAGCACCCCCCTTCACAGAAATATGGATTAATAATGTGTTCACTTGACATTCACATTAATCACATACATGTCAAGGTTTTCATTTTGACGCACAGTGTTCCATCGTATCCATAAACTGTGTGTGAGTATAGAGAGAATAAGCGGTGTGTCTGTTTATGTGTGCGTGTGTGTTTGGGGGGGGGGGGGGGGGCACTTTCTCTGTTCTTGTCCAGTCTGTCAATCATTATCCGGCGCGTCCATCCGTCCCTCTTCCGTCCGTCCCAGGGAGAATGTCGCAGCTATAACGCACAGTCCCACGATCGACTGTCTGAGCTGTGTCCTCCCCACCCCCCTGTCAGCAGCCCAACATATGCCCATGTGAACCCAACGTGGATTATTGAGCCAACACCAACTCTACGCAAACATTTTCCAGACTTTTCAACTCCGGCCCCGGCCTGGGCTGAGAGAAATCCGATGGGATTTATAGATCATCTCCCTACAGCTGCCTCTTCTCAGCCAGGCAACCCCCTCTACACACGCACGCACGCACGCACGCACGCACGCACGCACACACACACACACACACACACACACACACAAACATGACTTGTTGACTGTCCTTGTGAAAGTGTTTGTTAATGTGGGAATCTCTTTATCCATGCTCATTATATAGTATTATATAGTATTACACACGCACGCACGCACACACACACACACACACACACACACACACACACACACACACACACACACACACACACACACACACACACACACACACACATATATATTCAGAGGCTGGCCCAGGCGTTGGGGTGCATAACTGACTCAGGGTCAGCATCACCAGGGTCCCCCCACTGCTATGAGGTTTCCAGTAAAGAGAGGGACTCGGCATTATTATTATTTGTATTATTATTATTATTATTGTTATTAGCCATATTATTAGAAAAAAGCTTCAGTATGTCCTATTAAGTAGGCCAAAGGCTTAAGTAATAATGCATATTAATTACAGTATACAGTAAAATAATGTATAATAAAAAACATCCGAACAAAAATATACAATAATAATAATATTAATAACAATAATAATGTTCAATCAAGAGCAAATTGGCCAAAAAATATTATTTGCTTCATCTTTGCTCAAAACTGTCCCAGAGAATTGCACATACAGGCGCAGCTCACATGAATGCTTCTCAGAGACTGTTCTGCAGCCGGGGTGAAAGGGCTGGGATCACTAATGATTATAATATAATGTGCAGCGATAACCACTCCCTTTGAGATATTATCGCCCGGTGGCCAAAGCTCTGGGGACGGGCTGCATGGCTGCAGAGCGGCAGATAGCGGCAGAGAGCTGCTCGCCCATGCATCTGCTGCTTTTTATTTATTTATTATTTAATATCAGCGCATGCTTAGTCAGACCGATACGACATATAATTTCATATGTGTTTTGATAGTCCCCACTAATAAGTGATATCGTTGTCTGGGGCAGAAAAAAAAAAATGTGTACAGAACTGGAGGCCCTGTTGAAAACTTTTTCATTTGATTCCACAAGAAAATAGTCCCAAAGCTTTTTGGTTAGCAGTGGGATATAAAACATAACTTCAAACATGTTGTAGTTCTTATAAAGGTAAGATTACTCTAATGTAGTTATGTAAATGTAATGTAAATGCAAATCAGATGTAGTTTTTAAAATATTATTTTATTCCACTAAATCTGATTATTTTGCCTTTGCACTAAATCACTATCCCCATTTTCTGAAGGGTTACCACTGATTTATGCTCATTGGTGGAGCGATTAATATTCTCCATGATTAGAAACAAAGTTTTACAAACCTTCCTATCGTGAAAATAATGAAGCTTTCATTAAAAGCCTTTAAAATGAAATATATTGTTTTTGTAGCAGTTATTGCTGCTCTACTATATTTATTAAATGTGTATTTATGTGTATAAAACTGTTAGAGGGGAGTTGCAACTGCATACTCGTATCCTAAGTAGCTACCTTTATTTGATCATGTCTAATTTTCCTTAGAATAAATGTTCCTGCAAAGGCAGGCCTGAGCAACGAGGGCACAACAGCCAAACCAATGGACAGTTCATATCTATAAATACCTCACGTCACAAACAAAAGGAAAAAAATAATTATCGACATTCTCTGATCAATAGCAAACAACTGGAGGAGGGAATGAGAGCAGGAGGAGGAGGAGGAGGAGGAGGAGGAGGAGGAGGAGGAGGAGGAGGAGGAGCAGGAGCAGGAGGAAGGAGAAGTGAGTGATGTTGCTGTGCTGGACGCACTATCCATCTTCATTGGAGCTTTGTGTGCGCAAAAAGCAAAGGCGCGCATAAGGTAAAGCCTGCATCAAAGCCGCGGCTTTATTTTTATATCCAATAGATCAGCAGGCAGACAAAGCTTTATTCTCGCCAGGAGACAGATATTTTACCTCTGCCTTACGGTTTTATGTTGGAGAGGTGTCAGCCGGGGGAAATGGATGGCTAATGCATAGGCAAAGCGCGACTCGCCTCGGCATGCACGTCAGATGGGGCTGCAGGGAAGAGCAGCGGGGATTTAGGGCCCCTGGGGGCCCAACACTGGGGGGATAGAAGCATCCCGACTCCACTCATAGTGTGGCTCATAACGCAGAACATAAGTTAAACAGATTGCATCCTTCTTTGCATTAGTATGGGGGAGACACACACACACACACACACACACACACACACACACACACACACACACACACACACACACACACACACACATATTCAAATGTTATATTATATATATATTTTTGGATTTACATTATATTACATGCTTTCGTCCAAAGTGACTGCCCTTCTTGTAGACTCATGGGCCGGGAATCGAACCCCCACCCACTGATTGGTCCAAGTACTGAAAATGAGTAGTATTGAGATCCAATACTACCTTTAGAATCACAAACAAAATAAACTAGAAACAAAAATGTCTAATAAAAAGTTGTAAAAGATATTGATGAAATGTTTATTTTTTTCAGTGGAAGTTGTTTTATATTTACAGAGGGGATGGGATCAAACCACTGACCCCCTGATTGGTATGTCAGCGCATGAATCCCCTGAGCCATAGCCACCTTTCACGACTACTGAATCAAAGTCATGCTGTCATCATAAAATAAGTTCCAGTTATTTATTAAGATTAGACAGTGGAAGACACACACACTCATTCAGATATAACATGTGTTAGGTGGACCTGACTTTTGCTGAAAATACATACAAAATACAGGTGTTTATTCAGTCGTTTGAATATAATTTACCCAAATGATTATTCTTTTAGAAGCCTAATATGTCAAATTTCTATTTTTGCATATTGAGGGTTCACAACACTTATGGGTGCTTTACAACATTTGTAATGGTCTCGATTTTAATGGGGTGATATGGTGGTCGTGTTGGTCCAAAGGTGAAATTCCACCTTGAAAATCAGTTGGAATGAGCCTTGAAATCTTCACTTCACCTGCCTCTTCTTCAGACCCCGCTAACACATCCCCGTACACAACTATTAGCTAGTTGTTAAAATCTTATGCACTGCTCACTCCCTGACATGAATGCAGATTTCTCACCACATGCTGCAAAGAGTTAACGAGATTTACAATGCTGCTCAAAACACAGAGCTTCCCTGTCATATTTCCCCCTCATGCTAAATAGAAATCTTAAGAAGTAATTGGAATTTACTGCATACCTGAATAACTGCATATAAATAAGCACACATTTCATCGGGGGGGTTCACTGACACTGTTTGGTCGCATAAAAACTGCTGCATACATTATAATACACAGCAAATAATCTTGTTTTGCTGAAGCCTTTGCTACATGCTTGGGATTCCGTCCAAATTACCCAGGATTCAAACAAGCGTTTTCAATTTATTAAACCTATATAGGCAACATTTCATTTTAATGGGACAATTTATTTCTGGGTAGGGATTATCAGGGGCTGGTGTGTAAATCTGCAGTGTTTCTCTCATGTGAAGGCAGGCAGACTTCCTTTTGCTCAGGCCTGCGCCAGTGGACAGAACAGGGAGCTTCGGGTTCCTCGAAAGGCCTGAAGCCTAGGTCCTCGTCCTGTGGCTGAAAGGCAAAAACTAGCTCATTGACTTTGGCCATGTCTCCCAGACAAATTCCTCAATTCTCAACACCTTTATGAGCCTGCATGCGCTTACTGAATTTGGTGGAGGAGGACACAAATCCTCCGGTTGGGATTGGCAGTCATGCCCCCATCTCTCGGCCCGACACGCTCGGGATGTAAAGTGGTCGTCGACGGCGCGACCCCCGGTCGAGAGGGCTCAGCGGATTTGGAGATAATGACATCGCCGCCTCTATTAAGATTCACATTAACCATTTCACCGCACGACCCCATTTCCCTTTGTCAAAAGCCTTGCAGCCTGTGGCAATATTCAGAGCTGGCCAAACAACCTGCGCGCATAACCTCTATTCCTGGGAAGGACAAAAGAGAGCCTGTCTATATGCAAAGAATACAGGGGAAATATATCCCACTTGTTGAAAGCGACCCCCTTAAAATTCATGGAACAAACTATTTGGCTACAAATAGATCCCCTATGCATGTGTCTGATATTTTCCACATTGGAACACACATAATCTTTTCTTTTTCACTGACACCTTCACCAAGTGACCTGTCTCTCTCTCTTTCTGTCACACACACACACACACCACACACCAACCCCTGCTGGCTCCCAGAGCTGTGCCTGTGGGAGGGAGGCCAAATTGTTTGTCTCTCCCTGTGTCAAGGCTCTGCAGCGGGGATGAGACCATGAGAACAACTGCTCCCTGTCTGGCTCCTGGCTGATGGCTCCATCAGGGCAGAGCAACAGGGAGTCTGACGCTGGATGACTTTGAATGTAATGTATGTGTGTGAGAGAGTGTTGCGTTTGACGAGAGGTGGACTGATCTTTACAGGAGTCCAAATGCTGCATAAAGAAGAAGAGCAGTTCAGATAAAAGAGAGCTTGAAAAGCAAAATACAATATCACGTAATGGTTGGCATCAAAGATGGAAACAAACATCAAAACTAAAATATCTGTGAACGAAGTGCAATAGACATAAAAGAAGGTAGCAATCTACAAAAAAAACAGAACTCAGATTATGCTTCTCTAAGAAAACGTTTTACACCACAAGGACTTTGATACATTAAATCCCTCTGCCATCTCTGATTGTCTATAGTCAGCGTTTCCTTTCCTTAATACTTATCAATGCACAGACAAAGAACTTCCTATTTGGTTAATGTTCGTGGACGATGGTGGTTTGGGGTTAAACTTTGAAATCAACATATCCCACTGTATGCTTCAAATGTCATGAACTTGACTTGACCCTTAATCAAAGCTATACGTAAGCTTGACTATCCAAAGCTCTACAAAACACTAACATTGTTTCTTCAATTAAAAAAAAATACAATGTCTGGTTTGAGTTCAGCATCTTTGTGGTATCTTCAGTTTTGGAGTATTTTCTTTCATTTGTAACCAAGAGTTTATTTCCCCTAACCTTAATAGTGTGCTTTGAGTTGCCTAAACGCAATCAAAGCTAGGCTACGTTAGCTTGAAAGTTCAACAACTTTGCTTTGGAGTGTTTTACCAGATACAGTCAGAGAGCAACGCTTTTGGTTTAGTTTCTGTACCAAACCTGGCAACCTGACTGTGAGGAAAAGACTCCAAGAGGCTGCACACAGCTCTTGCACCAAAAACAGGGTTTTAGGACACAAGTTTGTCTGAAATCTATATACAAATAAAGAGTTAGGATGTGTGTATGTGCAGCACTGTAATGTTTTAACCAGGAACATGTAGGAGCACACAGTGGATTACATGCAGGGCAGGAGAGTACTTTTAATACTTTAATACTGAGAGCCATGTTCATCTCTCTAAATATATTTACACATTTCTATACATCCCTACCCAGTGGTGTAAAGTAACTAAGTACATTTAAGTACTGTACTTGAGTACAATATTAAGGTAGTACTTTACTCGAGTAGTTTTTTTTCTTGTAATCGTTCTATTTTTGACCTTCTCTTACAACTTATTTCGTATGTTGTTTATGTTTGCAACACCATACACCAAACCAAATTCCTTGTATGTGTAAACCTACAAAGCAATACATTGATTCTGATTCTGCATTAGTCTTGTTTCCATCCCTGCTCCTCACTGAACTCTCTCCATTCACATTATTTACAGAATCTCCTCCTGTGCTCATGTGCATGCGGAAGTTATGCTGCTGCATGGAGGACCCTCCTCCTCTCTTGACTACGCCTGCAGATGAGTTGAAAGGGTGAGGAGGTCGCAACCTTCCTGGGGGATGTTTTACGACGACACGGCCGGGGAGGTCTGATTTGTCTCCACTGGAGCGTGCTGCTGGCATCTTCACGCCCAGGGAGAGAGAGAGCGCACAGAGGAAGAGTGAATACGTGATGGTTCGGGGGGTGATTGTTGGAGGTTGGACATCGCAGGGATGGAGGGGGGTGGGCTGTAAATGTGATGGTTTGGCACACTGATGGTCAGCAGCAGCAGCACCCACCTTGACCCCCACTTAGGACGTCCAGCTGAGCACTGAGGGAGGAGGAGGAGGAGGAGGAGGAGGAGGAGGAGGAGGAGGAGGAGGAGGAGGAGGAACCTTTATCTCTGTGGTAAACACACACAGATTGTGATCATTCAGGTTACAGTCGTCGTTACTGTTTCAACAAACATTTACTTTTTGACATATTTATGCTGTGTGGTTCTAGTGATTAAGATGCCATTAGCTGTTATTTTTTGTACCATAAAAATGGAAATGTAACCATTGGTATGATCGGAATGGAAAAGCAATATTGAAATGGTAATCCATAGGACATAATGATTTGGTCATCAAACAGATGTTAGCAGTGTTGGAGTGTTTTTTGTTTGTACAACTACTAAAACACTCTGTTAAAATACTCTGTTGCAAGTAAAAGTCCAGCATTTAATATGTTATTTAAAAAGAAAGAATATCAGCAAAATGTACTACTAGTATTAAATGTAAAAAACCCAAAAGACAAATTATTAAGATCAAATAAAAATGAATGTGTATAGATGCCAATTATTTTCTTGCATTCGGCTAATTGATTAATCGTCCGACCGTTCAGCTGTTGCTGGTTTAACTGTCAAACATATCTTAATCATTAAAGTAACTAGTAACCTGCGGATGTAACATGAACATAGTGGAGCACAACATGTTGTGTATGAATTAATTGATACAATAAAATAAAATAAAAAAGGTAAATCAAGGGTCTTGTAAAAGGACAATCTTTTGTCATAAAGATCAACAGCATGAGATCCAACATTTGACCTCTTCTAATCTTTCCAGGAGCGTTCCAGTTGACCTAACTCAATTAACCCCAATTATCTTGCGAAACCTCATAAAGACAGTTTCTCATCTGCGCCTGTTCTCTTGCTATCTTGATATTCACCCTGAAACTTCCCTAACCAAACCTACCTGTCATTTACTTGCTGTACTTACAATCTCAAACCTGTCTCTTATCTCTGTAATGGCGCGTTTCCACTACAGCGCGGAGCACGGTTTAAGAGGGCTGTGACGTCAGCGGCCCGTCTTTGGTTGCGTTTCCACTTGGCCTAGTACCGGCCGGCGGGTCCTAATTCACAGTTTTTCTGGCCTCATAAAATCGCGGGTCTAGGGCCAGAGACAACGAGGCTGAGTCGGGCTGAGTATGCTAAACTAGAGAGAGCATCGCTGGCAAGGGGGCTACAACTACAACAAGATGGACATATTTGACCGTGATTTAATTGTAATACACATTTCAAAATGATGCCGAAGTAACAACATACTGATACCGGTTAGTAAAAACCATGAATTAATGCTTTGTCAAGTCTGCAGACAGACGGCAGGGGAAAAAACCTTTTAAAATGCTTGTTTTCTAAATGGAGATTGGCTAAGCTAACGCAGTATATGCTCCGACCGTCCACACTCACAACAACGGCCTATACAGACATAAATAAAGCAGCGACTGTATTCACCATGACACAGGCAGTCTGTGGTTTGTACTTGTTTAACTTTTGTCTAGTTTCTGAACATATATGAGGAGCTGTGAGCTCTGAGTGCTAACAGCTAACGGCTGTGTTGTTTTTCTGGGGTTCTCTGAAGATCACGTCACGGCTCCGCCTACACTGCGTTACTATAGATACTACCCCAGTTCCTAAACTGTAATGGAAATGCGCCATAAAGTGAGCCAGTCCTAACGAGGCCCAGCCATACCGAGCGGGGCCGAGCGAGGCCGTGTAGTGGAAACGCGTCATAAGTGTCGCTGATAAATATAAGTCAGCTTGTATTCAGTTGTTTGGAAAAAAGGCCCCCATCCGTCCTTTCCGAACAATTTAAGACCCATCTCAAATGACCTTTCATTTCTAAAGTATAGGAAAAACTGAGCAGCTCCTTCATGATATAAAGGGGAATAACATCTTGGGATATTTCCTTCAGGCTTTTGACAAAAACACAGTACTCACACTGCTTTGTTAAGAGTTACAATTAACAACATATTGATAATTATATCTCAAAAAGTCCATTAAATAATGTTTGTAGTAGTTCAGGGCAAGCTCTAATTTGGTTTACGTCACAAACATTTATAAGTCTCCATTGGTAACAAAGTGTCCTATGGGGTGCCTCGGTTTAGATTATATTAGATTCAACGGTAACACTTTATATTAAGGTACACAAATTAACCATCAACTAGTTGTTAATTAACATGCATATTAGCAGTATATTGGCTCTTTATTAGTCATTATAAAACACGTATTAATGCCTTATTCTACATGACCATATTCTACAAGTAATAAGCCATTAGTTGAGAGTTTCTCCTCAATATCCCTCTAATTAGTGCTTATTTATTGCAAGTAAGGAAGTTGTTGTACATGAGTTTTGGTCTTAATATGCTCTGCTCAATATGGGCCTAATAAGGCAGTAGTACCACAAGAATAGTAATTCTCCCATAATAACACTTAACAAATATGATATATTCTTATGTAACAAGACATGAAACTATAAGTGTTAATTGTGTCTAAATAACTCAAAATTAGGTATTTATATCTAATAACATGTTCCCTATTTTAAAGTGAAGTCTTGTTCATAACCAATAAGCTAGTAGTTTGACTCTAATTGACCTGAACAGGTTCCCTATTCTCAAGTTGCCTCCTCTTCACACTTTGTAAATATGATAGCACACAATTAGAGGGTTATTGAGGAAAAACGAATAAAGCGCATTCGTTTTCTATTAATTTACAGAACAAATATAAGGTGCAGGGTTTAGACATATATAGATACATACAGATGTAATAAATAGAAAATACAGATCTTACAAATAGTAAATAAAGACATTGTACATGAGTCACAAGGAGTGCAATGTCCCTGAGTGTGAGGTGCTGTGGGTTAGAGCCCCATGACATTCAAAGGGGAGTGGTAGTGAGATTTACATTGATAATACCAAATAGCCAGGTTCTAGTTTTTACCCTGCAAAAATCCAGCCAATATATGACTGCTGAGAATTGTACATACAAATCTGTTTGTAGATCAAATAAAGTAAAAAAGCATGCAGCACTCGCCACCTTTCACAAATCTCGCCATTTATAGTAAATTGGCCTGTATATTGAACAAATCAATCTCACGCTTGGCAGTTCATCAATCTGCTGTTTCTTTGTTGCTTATTTGCAATCAACGAGCTCATTAATGGAGAAAATGAGTCACCCGAGGCACTTCAGCTGGGGAGGAGAGGGTTAAGCAAGCTACACCAGGAAGAGGAACTTTATTTAGATGGAGTTTGCTGGAATGCACTTCCCTATGGGGCGTAGGTGGGAGAGTTAGCACCATGCAACACACATCCCCAACACACTCTCATAAATCATGTAATCCCTGATACTGGAAGACAAACATGGGAGCAGATCTAATCAGGACTTGGCAGAATCCTTTTATCTGGGCCCATCTCTGCCTGGTCACACACAGTACACAATCCCGCGCTCCCCTTATGACAAACACTCCAATGGTTGATAGTCACTGATGGATAGGAGCTGGGGGTGGGGGCTGGGTGGGGCCTTTTGCCCAATACTGATGTTTTAAGGTTGATACACATCTTTGAATCTGTCCATTCACAAAAACAAATAAATTGCCAATTACCAATAATCTTGAGATGCATTTCTGCTTCTAGATGAATACCTTTTGACAAATAATAGACCAAATCCAAAACATTTAAACTAAAATATTTTTAAATTGACCAAAGATTGTACCAATTTGCAGTCAATTATGCATTTCAGACATGGTGGGATTAAATGGGTGGCAGAGTTTATATTTATGTAGATTTCATGGATTTATTTGTCTTAATATTATTTGTCTGAGCAGATCTGTGTGTAAACGTGTAATATGTTGATGTAAGACACCATCCACAAATGCAACATTTAAAAAAAAAATTGACATTGAAAAGGATCTGCAATAATACAAAGAAATTCCCCAAATAAGAATATATTGAAAATGTTATCAGTATTATTTATAACTTAAGAATACATTTTTGAAAATCTAGTGTTTGATATGCTGATCAAAAATGTGGAAGTGTCCTTGGGTAAGATACTCCCCAAATTGCTCCTGTAGGCTAAACGCATTAGCTAACTGTAATGTACTTTACTGTAGAATAATCTAATATATTTATTAAAGAACAGGAATGAGAGAGTATCTCTTTTGATTAAAGACCGTTATCTTCGTTATATATTGAGTAAAATATAAAGCTACTTGTCATCAGCATAGCTATGCCTTTAATTCTGTATTTCTTGTTGATATTACCAAAAGGGACCATGTATAGTAAAAAGAGGAGTGGACCAAGACAATTTCCCTGAGGAACACCAAAAGGCAAATCATATTTTCCTGATTCTTGACAAAAAGAGGTAAGAGCGCAACCATTGGAAAGCTTTTCCAGACAATCCATTACAAATAATATTGTGAATTTTGTTAAACACATTTTTGTCCAAAAGGAGACCTAATGTCCTCAGTGCTACTTCTGGGGTTACTCACTGACAACTTAAACCTGTTCACTCTAAACCTGGAGGAAAAGAGGAAAACCACTTTTAATGACTCTTGTTTGGTTTAAAACATTGCAAGAATATTCTCTTCAAAAGAAACATTTGATAAAAGTATGACTTACAGAAAATAAGACATACGCAACAGTGTATATGTTCATTGGCCCATGTGAAAAGTGCAAATGTAACACCGTAAGGTGACGGTTGCCCCTCAAATTCCGATGAACCGGTCCTTAGGTAAATATTAAAATATATTATAAATATAATACTGTGTCAGTTACAGGTAGATGACTCGGTGCCCCCCCTTTTCTTCTTCCTGTAACACTGCGACCCACCATGAATCAAAAACACTGCCAATTCACAGGGGAGCTATCACTGGGAATACATAGCAGCGCCTGGGTTACTTTGTATTGTAATAGATGCATTGTGGTGCGGAAGAATATCCCAGCCTGTATTCAAGCAGAATGAACAAAAAGGGAAGCAGAAGAAAGAGTCTGGTGCAGATTCAGGGGAAAGTATTGTAATTAGAAAGAGATGGGATCGGGGGAGGTTCAGTTGCTCTAGATGTGAAATCTAATTTCTATATAATGTCATTTAAATCCTGTGATCCAGGAATTGTATTTGAACTTGGATTATTGGAATCATCAGCCTGTGAATGCCTAAGATCCCAGCCACTGTTTGTGTGTGTGTGTGTATGTGTGTGTGTGTGTGTGTGTGTGTGTGTGTGTGTGTGTGTATGTGTGTGTGTGTGTGTGTGTGTGTGTGTGTGTGTGTGTGTGTGTGTGTGTGTGTGTGTGTGTGTGTGTGTGTGTGTGTGTGTAGGAGGGTGGGGGGATTCAGTGTTACTCAAGTTCACAAGTTGCAAGCATTTTTGGGATGATTATGGTGGAGGAAAGAAAATATGAATTCCATTTAAAGTTGAATCAAAAGGCAGAGCAGGAGAGAATAAAGGAAGCTTTTGAAGATGGCACAGAAAGACAAAATGAGCTTTTGAGAACTTTTATCTTTTGCTTGCAATCACCAGCAAGATTGACAACAATGAAGTGAAAAATGATTTCTTATTTTGTTTGCTGTTTTGCCATGCTTTTATAGAGACGTGTGAAGTCTTAAATGGCAATGACAAAAGTTGTATTATAGGGCCTGTATCAGTCTGTCTCAGCAAGTTCTAGCATTTTTACAATTGTTCCAAATGAGGAGAGCAATGCTGTTGCATGTGGCCTTCCCGGGGAAAGACGTTGCACTCAATGTCTTTTTTCT
The DNA here is from genome assembly GCF_902827165.1 of Trematomus bernacchii. Taxonomy (NCBI): domain Eukaryota; kingdom Metazoa; phylum Chordata; class Actinopteri; order Perciformes; family Nototheniidae; genus Trematomus; species Trematomus bernacchii. Next base: position 1,293,418 of record NW_022987851.1, on the reverse strand, counting down.
CTGGCATGTTTGTGCTGTCACTGTAAAGAATGGAGGGGAAGCTTGTTTTGGACATGCTTTTCTTTGTATGTCAAACTGAATCTTAAAAAAGCCCCCACAAAATAAATTAGAGCAGATTTGCCAACGGGCATAAAATGTTGCCGCAGGTGAGTGTTGTACTTTTAGCAGCAGTGTAGTACATTCTTTATCCTTGTACAATGAAGGGAACCTTAACAACTTCTAAGTTCACTCAAGGCTAATTTCAGTCTTTTCTGCAAAACTCACATATTCATTTCCTTCATCGCATACTCTTTTTTATGTATTCTTAAAGAGGCTCTATTATGCTTTTTGGGGTTTTCTCTGTCCTGTATTGTGTTATATAGGTTTTAGTGCATTTAAATGGTCTGCAAAGGCTAAAATCCCAAAGTTCCCTCCAGAAAGAGTTTCTCTCCCACACACTCCCCCTGTGTCTGAGACGCCTTCATTGGAGTCCTTTTATTTTTACTTCCGTAGCATAATGACATCACCATGTTACGCTTGTGCTTCCCATGCACAGGCAGTATGAGGAAAAAAAGACCTTTATGAACATTAAAGCATGTAAACATGTCACAGTAGAGGGACAACATACAAATATGAACCTGGAATTGAGCATGATATGTCATCTTAAATTACTTTTCTTACTATTAATACTGCTTAGGTTACCTTTTAAAGCATTTAAAACAACTGTCTTTTACATTTAAACCATAATATCTAGTAATGCTCTGCAGCTTCAGCCTTTCAACACACCTTAAAACCCTACTGAGAATAATAATGATATGCTGATGAAGTCGAGCTTACTCCAAGAAAGTAACTTTGAACTTGACAATGATTAAATTGATATTAGCAAAGGAAGGAAGGAATCAGCAAACAGATCCTAAATAAAACATTTTGCCAAACTTGTTTCCATGTAAAAGCCATTGTGGCCAGTGATGTTAAACATATGCACTCAGGTTACTCTTCATTATAGGTAGACCAGATAAAACTAATGCAGTACAATACAACAGTCTGGCATACACCTATATTTGTTGTTCGACAATAACCAGAAATAGTAACTAATCTATCAGCTTGACAACAAAACAATTCAATATGCTGAGGAAGGCCACCAGGTGAAGAATGAACTTTCTATCAACCATATTATTTTGCTGAGTATCGTGTTTTTATGTAGCAGTAGGTATTCCACTTTACATGATGCCATCAAACACATGAGCAGGCATGCAGTACGTGTCACAGCGAGACTGTGTACAGTGTGTTCTGTCAACAGCAGCAGTACCAGCGCTGAGCTGACAATAAAGCAGAGGAAGCTCTCAGTGGAGCCTACAGGTGCACTGCATTGTCTTTCCTCTGTGACAGCCCTGAAAGGAGAACATGCTACTCACTGTGGCGAGCCTGATTGTAGTGGCGTTATCGACCAGCTCCCTGGTGTAATTCCCAGACACAGAGTGGCAGAGACAAACGCAGGTAAAAACACTCAAAATCTTTTATCTCCAGCAAGCAGCCGACGGCAGGGTGAGAGTTCTCCTTTCCCTCAAGCCAAAACACAGAATACTGGCACGGATGCAGGCGTGATGTGCTTCCTGTTACTAGTCGAAACACATGCTTTAGACTAAGACCAGCTTTAAAGGAGATCCAAGACAAGACGAGACCAGAACAAGACAACCGCTGCAGATTAAAGACATTTATTTGATATCTAACACTCTATATACCTTTGAACATCAAGCTAATAACATGTAGAGCAGGGGTTTCCAAAGTGTGGGAAGGTGAGCCTCCCCTCAGAGAACATAAGAACAGCCGCGCCCCCCCTCCCAATTATTATTGCTATTATTATTATTATTGTCGTTGTTGCTATAATGCATGGGTATTCAATTGCATTTCAAAGAGGTCCAGTAAGAGAACATGTCATTAAATGCTCTGTTTTCGCTGTCTACTGTACCTTTCTCTTTTTTGAGCACGCCATTTGAAATGACTCCGACTGTTTCTCTCTTCTTGTCTCGTCTCTGTGTGTGTTTTTGAATCTATCGTGCTGACTCACTGACTGCACCGATTTGATTGGCTGAGTAGCGTCACCTCCTTAAAACATTAAACAATAACTTTTTTAAACCTTTTTATTTTTAAATAATAATGTTTTAAACATTTAAAAAAAACATTTTTAACATTTTCAACATCGTGGATAAATCCTTATATGCTCCCGGCAACACACTGAACGTCAACCTTGCCTCCTTATTACACTCACCCCTACTTCAGTGGGAACAATGAGTCTGCGTCTTTGATGCGCACAGGCAGATGATGCGGGGATGCAATGTAGACAGGAATAAATGCAGCCTTGACCGGTACTTGCTTTTGATCAAAGTAAGTATTATTAACATTAAAATAAAGGGCGGTGCCGGCCGTTCTGTGATTCTCCAGAACACACAGATGGCCAGTCCGCCCCTTCCAGGACCGGTCCATGAAAATCCTAGCTTCAAATAGTCGTGGTCATACTTCCTCCGTTTTCTGCCAGACGCTGTCTCCTCTATCACTTTAGGTAACTTCACTGAAAATCGATCCATGTTGCCGCTCGCATAAAGTTAGCTGAAGTTAACTAGCTAGATTTAACTTTTTCTCGTCATTTCTTCTCACGCTGCACCTCCCCTGAAGCTCTCTGGTGCCCCCCCGGGGAGGCGCGCCTCACACTTTGAAAACCGCTGATGTAGAGGATTCCACTGATGACCTTCAATGACATCCCAACTTAAACATTTCAATGCTGTGTTTACTCCCTTACACATACATACACATTTTTTGTCTGTTTACACTACATTTTTATTGTTTACACAAGTCTAAAATAACATGTCACAGGAACTTCCTGCTGTACTTATAATATCAAAGATTATCTTTAACAACAAATACATTATGTAACTTTTCTGAAATGTGATTGTTAGGGTTAGGGTGAGGGTTAGTGCAATGGATAGCTAGTAATATATATATATTTTTTTACAATGACACAATGAATAGTCACTAATGGCTGAATAATGTATAATTACAGTTACTTTGTAAATGATGGGCTTTGGAAAGCCTCAAGCTCCCTGCTGTAACCCTTATGTTACCAACATTTTCCAGCCCCCGTCCAACCTCCCCTTTCTTTCCAAAAATCCTCAAGCAAGACATTGCTGCTCAATTTAAATCCCACCTCAACTCAAAACACCTCTTTCCACCCTTCCAATCTGACTGACACAGAAACTGCTCTACTGAAAATCACAAACGACACACTTCTCTCTGCAGACTCCAAATTCCTTACCATCCTCATCCATGCCCTCGCCTGGTTCACCTCCTATCTCTTTAACGGACATCAGTACATCTAGATAAATAACTGCCAATCCTCCATTTCCCCAGTTACTCACTGTGTCCCTCAGGGTTGAGTGTTCGGTCCCCTCCTCTTTATCCTGTACATCCTTTCCTCTGACAAATCCTCTGCCAACCTGGCATTTGTTTCCACTGCTATGCTGAGGATACTCAACAACAATTCTCCACTAAGACCGTGACCAACCAAAACAATTGATGCTTCCAACTTTACTGCAACAAATCAGAAATACTCTTCATCGGTCCATATTCTTTCACCCACTCTGCCCTGTCTTCATCACTTATCATCGGCGACTAAAACACAGGTTTGCAACCTTGAATTCTGTTCTAAAGTGTGTTAACATTTAAAGTACACAAAAAGACAACATGGACATAGTAAAACATTTTCTTTTCATATTTTGAAGTTTAGAAATGTAGCTGGAAATGATACACAGCAGCTTGAAAATTCTTCAAAAGCTAGGTTTTTGAATGAAGATCTATCTGTCCTTGTTTTCCATAAAAACAACATAACATAACTTTAATGATTAGCTTGGATAACTTTCTGCTCTTCCTTCATATCCTCCTCTATCATGACTTTTCTCTCACCCTTAACTTTCTCTGTCCTATTCCAACCCCAACCATTCACCTTTGTGTATCCTTTTTCCGTTTCCTTCTGTTCCTGTCTGTCTCATTCCAGCTCTCCATTCACACCACCTCCATCTCGCCATTGTGCCTCACACTCCAGCCCATCAGAAAAAAAGGCAAACAGCAAATCCTGCAGCCTCTTATGGCATCCTTGTTTACCAACCCATAATGCCGTTCTCAGATTTGTTCAGCTCCCAAGATCGCTCCTTGTGTGCATGTACCCCCCCCCTCACCACCCTCCACCTTCCCTTATCGCCCAACAAAGGCGGCGGATGCTGTTTTTTTCAGCTGCAAACCCTCCTGCAACGTTGCCCCGACACCCAGCACCCCCCTGATTGTTATAGTGGTAAGTACGCTGAAGCATCTCGCCGTATCCTGCTGCTAAACCTGGAGACTAAGAGGGGAATTCTGCCAAAAGCTACATACAAAGATAGAGAGGGAGACGCCTGTCAATGCTGCATCCCCACAACCACTAACTCGAGATTAGGCCCCGCTCTGAGCTGGGAGGGATTTCAACGAGACACCTTCTTTTACCTTGATGGGTGGTGGTGGGGGTTTAGGTGAGGGTGACAGCGGAGAGGAAATAACACAAAAAGAAATATAATCTGCATCTATTCATCATTAAAGAAGAGCGCTGAAAGTTGTGGATGTCACTGCCGGGGTTCATCATTGATACCTTGCCAATGCTGGATGGATAATTGAAGTCTGGGCTTTTTCAAAAGAGATGCGCATATGGGGGAAGTTATAATACCCAGGTGGAATAAAAGGATGTGTGTTATGTCTGCCAAAACACTCTAGCCAGTGCTTTAGGTCTCTTTAGGAGAAGAGCACGCACAGCAGACAATGCTATTTTGCAGTTCTTTGTAGACCTCTCTCATCCAGACAGACCTGCAATTCAGATACAATAGAAAGGAGAAAGAAGAACACACACTGGCTAGGATGTATGAAATCTACAGAGCAGGGTCAACTTGGTCTACGGAACAGCATACACTGTTTCTCAATGAGCATCTAAATACATATCATGTAGACACTATTTAAGGCTGGGATTCATTCTGTTATAGCTTTTCATAGTTTTTTCCACTCATTGGTTAGTTCCTTGCATTGTGAGTGGACTTCCACGAAAGCTTCACAGGAAATCAATCATGTATGTACTGGAAACGGAACACTGTGTATGCTCTGTGGGTAGGCATATGACATGTCAATCGCTTTTTCACTAATAGCTAATTAAATATGGACACTTGATCAGGGCCATGTTTTTTGTGTCATTTAGGAGTGTAGGTGTATAGTGGTTAATGATGTAAAATTAAAAAACACGGTTTGGTTAGTTTGAGGAGGCTGCGGCTCAGGAGGTCGTCCACCAAGTGTGAGGGTTAGTGGTTCTATCCCTATAGCCCCTGCAGTCAACATGTCTTGTTTGGTACATATCTTAAGTTCTAGTTAGGTAAAGTCTATTTCACATGTTACTTTTAGTCAAGTACGTAACATGTTACCTTATGTATGCTGACTGACATAATGTTAACTTTTCTTTACAAGTAGTGTTTTTTTTTTTCAACCATCCATCCACCCTGACATTCTTCAGATGCAGACTTACACAGAATTTCAATTCTGACACCATTTTAGGACACCAAGTTATGTGGGAAAGTAGACGTAAGTATACAAGTTATATATCCACCATGAAAATCATTGTTTTCTGCTATAAAAATGCTCTGATTATCATATAACAAACATTGAACACTATCTGTTTTATCATTGGCCGAAGGTAACACTGAATGATTATTAATACACCAAATATTAACATCAGTCTCTTAGAATGACTTTAATCCATCTGCTTAAAGAAACAATCTTTTACTAGCTTGTGCAAGTGAGCATATAATGTGTTTTTACACCTACCCGCTTGGCTGTCAATCAACCATAGGTCCCACCAATCTTACAGCTTTGTATATTCCTTTAAATAATAACAAAAGTATTTACCTAAGAGAAGGAGGACTTTCGTCATTTTAGTCTTAGAAAATGTGGCGATTTCTTTCCAAATAAGAGAGTCTCTGCTGAAATTGGAACTTAAACAGGCAGTATATTTTTAATAGAGTATGGTGAGATGCCATAGATGCTTGAATGAATTCTGTTTATTTTCTACCTTCTCCCTTGTTTACATCTTCTCATTTCCTGGCAATTTTCCCTGTGTGAGATTACTCTCCACACTCACCACGGCTGGTGGTTTCTTAGACCAAAACAAGATGTGCTGTCGACTGAATTTCAATGAATACACCTCTGGGATTTTCTTCACTTGATAGGAAGGTCTGTAAAACAAATTAGTTTGGCAGCACGCTCTAAAAATAGGAGCGACACTGAGGATATGAGCGGGAAAACTGGGAGCACAGAGGTCCTGAATGCCTATTTGTCTGAGCTGGAATTACTTTTGGTTTCATATGGCTTGTTATAACACATGTTATTATAATGAACGCAATGTGACTGCGCATGCACATACTGCAGAAACACAGGCCCAGTGTTGGGCAACACAAGGGAAGCTGGGCAGCAGCCTGCATATACACACTGTTTGTTTTGGACTCAGTGGCGTCTCATTTACACGTGTTAATTGCAGCTAATTGGTTCTAATTAGATGAACAGGAAACCCTCTGGGACCACTCATACCTTTAATTTGAAGTAAATATCATTAATTAACATATGCTAATTCCAAGCCAATTAACATTGATTAAGAGATGCCAGCAACAAGGGGGGAAAGCTACCAACTATCAAAAAAATTACTAATGACTCAGCAAGAGGGGGAAAGAGGAAACGTCACATTGGATGTCAGGCAGAGTGGGTGTGAGTCCAAGCACGATGGGCAACCTTGGCCCGCCCCCTGCATGAGGTCATACTGTGACCACTAACATGGCCACGGTTCCCGCCTTGCTCACTGTACCCAGTGTCTGCCATGGATCATACTCACTGTGCCCACCATCTGCCAGTCCCACCCTGCCTGCCGTACCCTCCACAGTGTCCATGCACACCCTGCCCGGCATACTCTAAGCACTGAACCCCCCACGCTGAGCCCCCCCCCCATACCTGCTGTATCCACTATACCTGCCATGTTGACTCATCTTGCCGTACCAACAGCATACTCAGCTTACTTATCGTGCCAAATCCAAGCTGCCCTGCTCGCCGTACCAAAGCTGCCACGCTCGCCGTACCTATTGTGCGGGCTCTGTGGTACACCTGCACAGGAAACATCCCTGCTGGCTCTGCAGACAGAGGGCATGTGTCTGCCAGGCGATGGAACAGGAGAGATTAGAGGGCTTACTGCTGAGAGAGGGCGCAGAGAGACAGCGGGGGAGGAGAGGGGCAGAGATGGAGGGAGACAGTGACGGTGAGGGATAGGGAGGAATGAATATTAGAGATTTGAGTAACATGCACTCACATTATGATTATGTGTAGACACTACAAGAGGTCAGAACGAGAATACTATGTTAGGATTATAGTGGCTAGTCGAAAAGAAGAAATGTCTGGAAACTTAAAATGGATAAGAGCTGAAACACTTATCGGTTGGTTGACAAAAAAGAAAAATCAAACAAGCTTTAAGTCGTTTTCTGCCTGAATATGAGTGTATTCTGGACTGTTGGTTATTACTTTTTTCATTACATTACATGTCATTTAGCTGCTGCTTTTATCCAAAGCGACTTACATACATACGTAGACACGCCTACAGGGGAAATTTGGATTTAATTATCTTGCCCTCTTATGCCTGGTTCAAACATATATCTGCCCTCTCCCCGTTAACCTGTACTTACCTAATTCCATTTTCAAAATGCCCAAATGAACTGTACGAGGGGTTGAACTGCACCGAAGTTTGATGAGAACGGTGAACATTTTGGCTTTTAATGATACTGGATAACAGGAACAGTCTGGTCAGAGTCGCCTGATCAGCTGTATCGTCTTTGCATGTGTTTATGTTTTTTCTCTGCACGAGAGGAATCAACTCTCCATAGCAGGTGATGCTAGATGGTACTCGTCATTCCAAAAGAGAAACTGAACCTCAAGCTGTTGTTATGATTCACACATTAAAACATTTTCAAACCTTTCTCAGTCACTACTTAGCCTCATGTTTTTGTAAAAGTATCATAGCATTAGAACAATCAGATGAGATGAGAATATAAAAACAGCATCAGTATGCGCCCTCTTGACTTTGGGGTTTGTTTGTTCTCCTCACGTCTGTTTCTCTTCTTGTGCACTGATTTGCTTAAGCTGAACAGTCAGTCAGGTCCTTACAGGCTTAAGGGAACTGAGGATGGGGGGTTCAGGGAATGTGTGTGTGTGTGTGTGTGTGTGATGCTCCCTGTAGATGTGGGCACAGCCACAATACCGGCTACCAGGCTACCCACTGAACCATCTGACACACATTCACACCTCGGCCACCATGCCCGTGGGCTCAAGCAGACAGCACTGGCAGCCTGTTAACCCTGTGTGTGTTTGTTGGCCTTCGACCAATAAGGCAGTTTCAAAGATATCAACAATGTTTATCCACCCTCAACATGATAACTACAGTACTCACAGAAAGCTTTGACCCTTTAAAATATAGACACATAAAACAGGGACAACAAAGGTTATCATAAACAGTTTACACATTTGACTATCTACAGATTTTTTTTAAAAGTGCATATATGAAAGTAGGGGTCTTCAATGTTTTTCAGGCATTGGATCCCTTGGGTGAAACACAGATGGAACCGGGACCCCCTACTACAAATATATAAAAGTGAGTTGCATGTTGAACTGGGGCAACAATTATGTGTATGACAGCCTTGTGTACAATGTATGAACATTGCTTTTTATGGTGCATACAGTCCTAAGCTATTCAAATATTAACACATATCCGGGGCTAACTAGTGTGTCCTTTGGATAGGTGCTGCAAGTGTCTTAGCATATTCGATTCCCCGAGGATTCATGTATGAAAAAGCTGATTTACCCACATAAAGTAACTCTGAAGAGAAGTCTTCATCAGACTGGCGACCCTTGGGAAGAAACTGTACCTGTTTTTGGAAAACTGGAGGGGAGAATTCAAAGAGGGGGTGTCCAGGTTGCATGTTCTTTTTACTGTAAACATGTTGCACATTTCGTCTCCATGCTACCTCTTTTTTAAATCAGCATAACTCTCCACTTTGATTATAGTATATTGTCATGCTTTATTCAATTGTACGTATTTTTCAACTATGTGTCTGCATGCACCACTTATACCAAAGCAAATTCCAAAAAAACTATTCTGATTCTGATGTTCTGCAGGGATGTTTCCTGATGCAGGAAGAGTCCTGGATGGAGGCTGGCACCCATGATACCACTGTTCCACTCCTGTTTGGTGGCTAATCTAAAGCCAATAGTGGTGTATGTGCAGAGAGCAGATTGAAAGATGCTGTGCAGAACTGGAACAGCAACTCTGAGACAGGTTGAAATTCCTGAGCTTGTGCAGGAAGTACGTCCTCCGTTGGGCATTTACTGACTATGTTGGAAGTGCACTTGAGATCCTAGGAGATTGTGTCTGCTGTGGACAACCTTGACGTTTCTTGGATCCCTTTTGTGTGCAACCCTGTGTTGTACAATGGCACTAAATTAACCCTGAACTTTGAACCTTGAAAAGCCTTAGTGTTCTTTAAACAAAGTCCTTGTTGGATTGACTTATCCTTTGAACTCCCATTGAATTGGTGAGATCAATTGATACATACATTTGAGTGCAACACCATACATTACTTCAAAGAGAGACTGAAAGCATACAGTGGTATGAGTAGAGCAGCTGAGTGCACATTTTGGCAGATTCTTTAACTTTGTCGTACAAGCCCAACAATGCACACAGGGACTCATCAAGAGTTAGTTGATACAAAGTTGTAAGTCCCTTGAAAATATTCCAACAAATATGTTTTACATTCAACCTATTAACCCGTTTTCTCTTATCCAAGAAGGGAGTATGATTCAATATAATACTTTTAGCATGAAAACCATCCATTTCCTGCATTATTGAGTGACAATTGATAGCTTCATGTACCCAAGAAATCTTAAAGGTCCCATGTCATGGCCATTTCTACTGATCATAATTCCATTGTTGAAGTATACTAAAATAGATTTATATTGTACAATTTTCCAAAATCACATTGCTTTCTCACACAGCATCTCTGTAACGTATGTGTATTCACTCTCTGTCCTAAACGGCTTGTTGGAGCTCCTGCCCCCCCCCTCCCTATGAGCCCAGTGGCCGTCTGCGAGACACAGCGAAACCCAGCCCGAAAACAGCCCGAATACACACACCCACAGCCTGGCTGGGAGTTTGTGTGTGTGCTCACACACCGACTCACAGCCTCGCCGCGTCCCGCCATCTCAGGGAGGAGAAATCGGCGGAGCTGCAGCTGAGAAAAGATTGAGTGTGTGTGTGTGAGGAAGTCCGCGGATTGGTCCATTTGGACCAATCCACGGACTTAACCTAATGGCTCCGCGGACGTAACGTAACGGCTCCACGGATTGGTCCATTTGGACCAATGGGTCCATTTTGGTATGGGCACGTCACTGTACCCAGGAAGAAAACAATGGCAAAAGAGAAATCTCCAACGAGGCGTTCTGGGGCAGCATAGACAGGTATTTTCTGTGTTAGAGTTTTACTCGCTACAGGGTGTACTTTGAGGGTTTGTGACTTTGCAGACCGTTTACATGCATCAAAACCTTCATAACACACAAGGGGACGGGTAATAACCAGAAAAGCATGGCATGGGACCTTTAACTGGCTGACATTCTTCTTACCAAAGTCAAGATGCCCAATCTTGAACCAGCAGCAGATACTGTCTTCAATCGGGAACACCTTGGCACCTCGATCATCACAAACTTTATCTGAATGTTAAGGTTCCATCTAGTCCTATTTTAAAGGCATTTCTTTTTATACTGTACTAAAATGCAACAAAAAAAGGGTTTGATTCTATTAATTTTGTCTTTTTTTATTGCACTTTGGCAGCAGATTCCTGTGTAGCTTCAGATCTGAGTTGTCTTATTAGTAAGCCTAATTTATACTTTTGTAGCAACACTATTTTTATATAATGGCAAAGAAAGGGTTCAGAGTCTTTTCTTTTTTTCCTGTGTCATATGTGGCAGCACTGTTCAATGTTTCTTGAAAACATTACCCACTGTAGTATGTGACGTGTGAATAAACTCCAACTCTGTATCAACAACACTGTTGTGTAACTTCAGTTAAATACTTGTATGTGTGTGGATTAGAAAGAGGTAAGATAAAGGATCTGCAGTATTTTATGAAGTATTCATCGTACAAAGGTCAGTTTTATACAAGTAGAAGTGTGTATTTACCTGGTAGTAGGCTGTCAGTAATGGCTACGCCTCTCTATTTGGACTGGTAGATCTCGGCAGACTGGCAACTTTAAAAGTAGCTCTCGGTTCAAAAAAGGTTGGGCACCCCTGATCTAGTCTGAAGACCGAGGTTAGAAAAATCCGTAATCAGAAGGAAAGCGGCAGGCTTCACCAATGAAAGGTTAGGGTTACTTGCTGGCGTCCAAAAAACAAATCCTATCATTTTGACCAAAAAGGACAATGTACAGGTCAGCCAAGCAATGCATCTAAACACTAAATATACCTGAACTACTATTGCATTTGATCTGTGTCATCTGCTTTAATCCCCAATACCTTGTTTCTATTTAGGCAAAACACCAAATAGGGTATCAGAAGCCAATAAGACACAACATAGTTGCTTGTACCAATGTGTGGAGGTGAAAAAGGTTTCCAATTTACAACTGAGTGCGACACTCTGACCGTTCCTTTCAGTTTAACCATTCAGAACAGCAATACACACAAGTTAACAAATGTTTTTCCTGGATAACCTGGCCCTAACGTGTTTAACATCCAGCCATGTCAGTGCACCCACACATTTTGGTGGAGTAACTGGTCAATTCCAACCTGTGTGAACAAGCAGATATACTGTACTCCTGGCACATGTGTGTATGTTTTATATTTGAATGTGTTTCCCAGATACTGTATGCGATGTAGAGATGCATCAAGTCGTCGGTCGGGCAGCTATCAGGGGAGGATGACAGTTACTTGGTAATAAAACCTTCAAAAGCTGTCTGATATCACACACAAACACACACACAGCAGCCGGATGGATGAAAGACGAAGACAAAGACCACCAGAGAGAAAGAGGGACAGCAGACGGGGGGAGAGAGGACACTGTTGTCGAGCTTCATGAATATTTAGCGTGACTTGTTGGAGTGGGGATAGCGGTGTGTGTGTGTGTGTGTGTGTGTGTGTGTGTGTACATTGTCAAACACATTTCCCAAGAGTGTGTCTCATGTGTCTGCCTTGTCTTTGTGTATGTCCATACTAAAACACATTTCCCAAGATTGTATTTGTGCACTTCTGCATGTGTGTATCAGTCCTTCTAGTGTTGATGCAAGCATGTGTGGTGGTCTTAGGCTATTCCCATGGCAACAGCGATGATTCAGGTACTGTGACCCCCCCCCCTGTCCCCGTCCCCAAGACCCCCAAACACGGTGTAAGGTTTTATGTTGTATTTATGCAAAGATGATTAGCAGGTCAAACAAGCAGGTCCCACTGTTGTGCAGTGTGTGTGTGTGTATATATATATATATATATATATATATATATATATATATATAGGTGTTGGGAGAAGGAGGGGTCATTTAGGGGGAGGGGAGGGGGGGGGGGGGGAGTCACCCCAGCATTTTGTCATGGCACACTTGACAAAACAAAGACAACTCACTTTGCTGGTCCTCTGCCACATTTAGTATTCAGGAACAAGTCGGGGCACTGGCTGCAAGGACCCGATAACACCTCCTCTCTCCCTCTCTCATGGCGTTGTGCTGGTGGAGGGCTGGCTAGGGAGGGGGGGGGGTCCCTTCACTCCAGACAGAACCTGCCATTCGAATGCAAAGCCTCAGCTGCTGAAAATCCGCCCCTCCTGCCCCCCGCTACCACCACCCTTCTATTATTTTGTGGGATTTCACGGCTATTTTTGGATGGGCAGGCTAAGCCGTCCAAGGATCTCCACTGGAGATATGTCATCAAAACCACGGACACCCCCCCATGTGGCCATTAACATAAAAATTAAAGAATTATATGCAGACAAAATGGCCAGCGAATAAATGAATGAATGAATAAATGAATGAAAATCAACCCTCTTCTGTTTTCACATCTTTTTGCTGAAAGAAAGTGATTGGCTAGTCTGTTCAGATATTGTTGGATTATTTGGTAAGAACTCAGACTAAACATATTCTTACAAATTACTTACAGGAAGTCAGATGGAAATTAGTTGTGACAACTGTGGTTTCTAGGAAATGAGAGAGAATGCGTGTTGTGGTCACCCAATTGGCCTCAAGGTATAGCAGTGGCTTTTTAGCATTTTTCTTTTTTACACATTGTGTTCATATATGTAATCCATTCCAAAGCTGAGAGGAAATGCTGACCACATGCAGTGCACAACGAAGCAGCTGGGTGAAGAAGGGATGTCATGCAATGCTTTCAAAGCAGATGGATGAGACCACACACTCAAAAGTTACATTTAGTTTTTTAAATCAGCCTTGAATTTCTCAGAAATGGAAACCTTCATAAAGAATTTGCCATCTATAAAGCACAAACACATTGCTCCTTATCCAAATAACTTGAATAACAAAAAGCAAGTTTCAAAATTAGAGCATTAAGGAGCAGCCGACGCAAGTTGCAACCTCTCCAAGAACTCTGTGTAGTGTAATCTTTTTAAAAGAAAACTTTGTCGATCACCAGGACATCCTATTTATTGCTCTCTGTTGTGGTTTTTTGGACTAACTACCACTTCATTTTGTATTCATTTATTAATCAGTGTTATAAGCTACTGGGTGCTTAAATCTCTTTAGGGTCAATAAAGCATCCATGCAACCATCAATCCATCCATCCATCAACCCACCTGTCATTCTTTCCCCTATCGTATCTAGGCAATATTTTGCGCTGTGTAGAGGCAATTTACCTTCTTAGAGCAAGGTTACGAGGATACTTGTTAAAGACAAACCTTAGTTCGGAGGTTGTTAGACGCTTAATTCGTCCTTAAGCGTATTCTACATTTGCAAACTTGGTGGTAGTTTGCGTCATCAGCCAGTTGAGCTAGCACTTCTCTCTGCCCCTGACAATAGCATAATCCGAATCACATCCAATAACACTTATCACCTATCTAGGTGAGAACTGATTGACATTGGTGGTGAATATCGTTAGCATTATGTACCAACTTGTATAGCATTGCTACCTAACATTGTGGCGAAGGATACTCCTGTTTCCTCGCTCTAAGCTTGTCCGGTATTTTCTATGTATGCAAGGGATTGGAAGAGGGGAGAAGGTTAGTTTAATGAAAATAAAGGTCTGACAGGCAGACAACATTACAGATACACTATGTTAGCCAAGTATTGGTGGTTTTGGAGTGCCATCCTTTGGCATATAAACATATCACTTGATTAAAGGGGACCTATCATGCAAAATGCACTTTTGTACGTCTTTTATACATGAATATGTGTCTCCGGTGTTCCAGGGAACTCACCAAGTGTCAGAAAACACTCTCTATTTTCCTCCATACCCAAATCTCTAAAAAAGGGGCTGCAACGGATCTGATAAAAACTGATCCAGATTTGAACACTGTCCTGACGTCAGGACGGTGGCGCTACAGCTATTGGGCCAACTCTCCACCTATCAGGGGAATGTGGGGTTGGGCCACGGCCGGCCATTGCCGCTCGAAAGCGCTGGAGACACTGTAGTACATATGCCAGGCCTGTAAGTGGCGCTGTGGTCTGCCACAAAAGCAGTGAAGAAGACTTCCCGCGCATGGTTGCCATGGTTCCCCTTCTGTTTATTCTCCGCTGTGACTTTTTTTCTCCCTCCCCGAGGCAAGCGTTTGCTCCTGCTGCTGTAATTCAATGCAATCCCTCCCCGTCGAGGCAAGCACTGTAATTCTCTCCGGTTAGTCCACCAGCAGATGACAAACACCCACCTCTCCGCCTCTTCCACGGAACGAGGGGACCGTGCGGCAGAGTTTCAGTTAGGTTTTCTTTCGCCGGTCAAGATGTCCGTTAAAGTTTAAATCTTCCGGACAAAATTAGAAAAGTGCCGGTCAAAGGTCTTCTTTGTTATTTATTGAGCTTTAAAAGAAATGAATAACGACTCTATATAATAATATAATAAAACACGGAGGACGGAGATCTATTTTTCTACCCCTCTTCTGACTTGATCAGAGCACGGCTCCCCTCTCCTGCAGGGGGGCGTGGTCAGCTGCAGCTCACAGAATCAGCCCCCTGCAAAAACAGGGCTGGAGAACAGCAAATAGAGCGAAATGAGGCATGGCTAAAATGCATGATCTGTTTGCAGAGTTGGGTGTAACGCGTTTCAAAGTAACGCGTTACTGTAATAATATTACTTTTGTCGGTAACGGAGTAGTGTAACGCGTTACTTTTATAATTCAGTAATCACACTACAGTTACTAACATTGCCCCGACACGCGTTACTTCGTTACTTTTATAAAATCAGTCATAATCACACTGACAGACAAGAGGGGTTTCCGCCGCAGGTTTATATGTACGTAATCTGCGCGACTTGCGCGTCCACATCTCCACGTGCAGTGCTGCATAAACATGGCAGAGTCAGCGATAACTTTCGAGGGGTGGAGGTATGCCCATTATTTTGAGTTCGTCCGAAGAATAGACAGGAATGTGACGGTGAGGTGCAAACTGTGTCCAGGCCAGAAGCTGTTATACACTGCTGCAAACACCACGTCAAACCTCAACAAACACCTGCAAAGAACTCATGCTAAGGTGAAGCTAATAGCTAAGGACCGGACCCCCGAACCCAGAGTGAGGATGTTGTGAGTGCGCCGCCGCCGACTCCGAAGCGGCACAAATTAGAATTTGGAGGACTGGTAACCAAAGCAGAGATGGACAGGCTTGTAGCATCCTTCATAGTAGAGGTAATGTTGCCCATTTGCACAGTGGAATCACCATCGCATCGTTCAGACATATACTGCGCAAAATACAGATAGCAGGAGACAGAGGACAGCCATAGTCAGAGCTATCTGGATCAGTCTTATGCGACAATGGAAACTGAACTAAAGAGAACATTTGAAACTTTAGCAGTCTGCGTGATCTGCCTGTAGGGAGGGGCGGGCCGGCCCTGCGAGTAAAGTAACGAGTAAAGTAACGAGTAAAGTAACGAGTTACTTTATGTAGAGAGTAACGAAGTAGTGTAATATATTACTTTTTTTTAAAGTAATATGTAATATGTAATATATTACTTTTTTTTAGTAACGACCCCATCTCTGTCTGTTTGGTATTTTGAAAACAGAAACGTATAAATATACCTTATATAGGTATGGCCCTACAATACAGTGTGCGAAAAAGCACACGTCCCACCGTCCGGGACGTGTTATTTACAATGTCGGACAAGTAGATCTTTCAATTGACTTGTCCGGCGGACAAGTGACGTTTTTAGCCCTCATTTATTGACAAATTATTGATAAACTCAGTTTACAAAAGGCAGAACTCATTCGCAAATTGTCCGTGTCCGCCATTGTTCGTTTAGAAATGTTAGTTTCGGTTCTGCTTGTCGATTCCTAAGGAAATGCATCTCGCCGCTTTCTGTACTGTTAGACGGGGGCGGGGCGGTGCGGGACGTGTAGCACAGTGGCAGGGTTGGGAAGCAAAACTCGGTTCCGAGTAGGAACAAATAACAATTGTCCGGTACCGGGATTAATAAGAGTTGTGAGGACAGGAGGCCGAGCCCCGCGGACCGCAGCTCTCTCTCTCTGCTCCGGATCATCTGATCGCTGCACGGTGCAGTTCAGCGTCTCTCTCTCTCCCTCTCTCTTTCTACACACAGCGGACCCGCTGCCCGTTTAACAGCCTAATCTTTGTCAAACTTTCTTATGTTCTTTCTTTAACACGTAATGAAGGTTATTAAGCGTTTTAGCTCCTACATTGTTAATATTGACGCCATTTCCTTTATGAAGTAAAGCAGCCTCCCTGTCTGTGTCCTCGCGCTGTCCTCACATCCCCCGACCCCTAGACTTGGAGGAGCACAGGGATGTCAGTATTGTTTATGAAGCAGGGTATAGAAAATACATTATTGAAATGAAAATAGTATTTATTTATTTTTACAAACAGTGAGCAGCTGGGCAGCTGCAGCATGTGTAAGCATGCAAGCGTCTTTGAGTTGTAGAAAAGCGCTAGGCCTATAGGCTATAAATATAATGTATTATTATTATTATTAGGCCTATGTGTTGGACATGTGTGGTTGGACTCTGTCTCACAGGCAGGTTGCAGTGTAACATCAGAGGAGACTGGGCCAATTGTACATTCTCAAACTGCACCACATAGAACTAACTAAACAATGCAGAGATTATTTTTATATAATTGTATTCAATAACCGTAAGAAATTAAACAGTATGAAGTGATTTCTAAATAGGAATACAGATTTGACTTAATGTTTTCATAAATATGTTTTTCTCCCAGTTTGTCATGGGACTTATTTTTACCCTCTCAAAGAACCGGAATCGAGAACCGAAAATAACCGGAATCGAAAAGCAGAACCGGAATCGTTAAAATCCAAACTATACCCAACCCTACATGTGTGATGCAGTAAAATCTTACCGCTCACTTACGTTAGCGGTGTCGTAAAAAACGTGGGAAAATGTAAAATATGTTGGCGAAGAAGAAGATTCCAGTGGCCCCAATTTTTGTCCATTCTGGACAAGTGAATTGCCAAACTCACTTGTCCATGGACAAGTACTCTCTAAAAACTTTTTCTCACACTGATTTAAATATAGCATGATAGGTGTCCTTTAAGTAAATGTGTTGATAATCTAGGAGCTTTAGCCTAATACTAAACTACTATGTGGTGTTTTAACTCCCGAGAATGTCCTGGCTGTCGGGCTATACTGTGTAGAGTAGATACATTTGTTTGTTTCTTCAGTTAAGATTTTGTTAGCTCGTTATCAGGTGTAGCAGAATACAATCCACTAATTGTCTACTGTTGTGCATCGTCAAGGTAGAGTCCATATCCATCAATATTCAATTCATTACCCGAATAAAAAATCTGGGGTACTTATGACACACGTTACCGCGCTCAAAAACCATATGCCCTTCTGGGGTCAGACGTGCACAATCATGTGACATGAAAAACCTTAAATACCTGTGCCCTAGTTAATAAGACAGCGACACCCTTTGACATACACAATTAATAACACATAATGGTAACAAGAGGTGTGTGACCCTCCCCTCGTGTGGTGTAGACCTGCTGATGGAGTCGTGCAACGTGCTGTGTCTGAGGCTGTGTCATCTCTGCTTCTATTTGCAAGGTGTTTACTTTGTCAATGATTTGAGTGTTTGCCCAGCTGGCACCGACTCCGGATCTGGCAGCGCCAATGCACCACCTCCCCTGGGGGGCATAGGGATCTGGGGCCTAACGGATGGAGGGGTGGTTGGAGGTAGGAGGAGCTATGAGAGGTAAATAGAGGGAGCAAGATGCCAGTCCTCCCCTTCATCACCCCATCTGCACCATCTCCACCCTTCTGCACCACACTCTTTTTGCAGACAAGACCAAACCGACCTGGATGAGCGAGTGCGGATGCCCGTCGTAGAGCTGCCACCATTGCCATGAAGGCACACCCCCCCATACTTCCTCCAACAGCCCTCCCCCAAGCCAAAGTGGGGTGGCTTAGCCCCCACATAATCCCTATTGACTGCCTCTTGCTTTGTCTGCCAATTCCCAGCATTGGATTTGTCTCACTCGATGATGCGCTCCACTCCACTTCTCCCACATTAATCCATACTGTTATTACTTTTCAATACCAATGCTAATTATTCCCCCCCCCCCCTCATACCCCCACCTATCTATTCAACCGCACCCTGACATTGCCACACATACCGTTTTGGACGTCAAACAACGGTAAAATAAGAACAAATGACTTAAAAGCCATTGATGACAGGCCAAGGATGTCAGCAAAAGAGATAATTCCATCCTGCTGACAAATCAACTAGCGGCTGCAAAGCGAGTGTGAAATGCAACGTGGGATATAGTGCTGGGCAAGGCACCATGGCAACATGAGGAGACCATCCTCACTACGCTGTGGTTGGAGATGTAGCAGCATGAGCATGTCTGTCACACTTCGCCTTCTTCCTGTTGTCAGGTGCATCATTTGTGTGTTCCTTCTAATGTAGTAAAAAAAACTACGTTGGCTGAGTTTTGAGGCACGTAACAAAGCCAAAATCAACACTTAACTTCCATTTATGAAAAATAACACTGCAAATAAAGAAAATGCTAGCAAACGAATGGTCACCTCTTCCAATTTGACAAAATATATGGCATAAAGAAAGACACTTATAATGTTATATAAAACCCTTTTGGGTTTTGAATTGTGTTGGATAAATCCGTTATACATTATGGATCTTTTGGAATCCCCTGTCAATCCTTATTGACATCAGTTATCAACAAAGCACCAACAGGAACCATTTACTAATAAAAACAACATATGAAATGAAAGGTTCCTGAACAAGAGCTACATTAGCTCTGTACACAACGTCAAAGTGCATTGACAACATTTCGGGAAACATTATCTTAATGATATATGGGTCTGTTCTTTTAAAATGAGCATCATTAAAATAATAATAAATACAGGTCTACATAAGCGGGCTGACAACTTGCTTATACTCACACAGTTATACACTGCTTATATGCAGAAGCACCAAATTATTGTGTAAAATGTTTTTCTTTATGTTGAGGAAAACACCTAACTCAAGCAGCAGGTGACTTCATAATATATTGTAACAAATAAAGTAAGTGAATATTACATACAAATACACGTAAATTAAATGTATAAATTATTATATATGTGACATATATGTCATAAAAGAGAACTATAAATACAGTAAATAAGAATATTTTTGTTTAGAAGATATATGAAGATATATATATCATACACATACTTCCATTAGGCGGGAAATGCTTTAAAGGTCTCATATTATATTATTTTTCAACAATATATTATAGGTCTCAGATATATACATAACATGTCTCTGAAGTCTTTGGCTCGAAATACCAAACAGATCATGTAGCATCCCATAAACCCCTCTGTTTCCGCCCTGGTTAACACTTTACAATAAGGTAAACAAAATGTGCTTAGTTACTGAGTAGTGAATAAGGAACGACTAGATAGTTAATGGTTAGTTAATGAGGAGTTCCTGAGTGACTGTGATTGTAGAACTGATGGTTAGTTACTGGTTAACAGACTGGGGGGTACTGTATTAATGAATCGTTCGTTAATGGTTAGTTAATGAGGAGTTCCTGGGTGACTTTGATTGAAGCAATTGTCCGCTGCAGCACGGCACTTTTAAACCTGCCTTCGGCTGGCTTGGGTCCCACACTGGATCGACTGGTGGAGGTTGATCCGACTCACGTGTTACTGCTTAAGTCATCATTACTTACCTTACCATTACTTAGGCAGATTGGGTACGGTAAACTCAAGTAACGCATACAAAAAGAGTAGTTACCCATTACCTAATGATTACCTTACCGTTCCTTAAGCAGTTTGTGTCCCCTCAAGTAAAGTAATGCATTAAAAACAGTAGTTACCCATTACCTAATGATTACCTTACCGTTACTTAAGCAGTTTGTGTCCCCTCAAGTAAAGTAATGCATTAAAAACAGTCGTTACCATTACCTAATGATTACCTTACCGTTAAGCAGTTTGTGTCCCCTCAAGTAAAGTAATGCATTAAAAACAGTAGTTACCCATTACCTAATGATTACCTTACTGTTACTTAAAGGTGGGGTAGGTAAGTTTGAGAAACCGGCTCGAGATACACTTTTTGTTATATTCCATGGAATGCTCTTAACATCCCGATAGCAATGAATATCTTAAGTGCTTCGACAAAAAATCCATGAAAAAATTTCATCTGTGGAAGCCGTAGTATTGTAAAAAGCACGACCAATAATTTTAGCCGGCCTGGCTAAAATAACTGGATGGCCTACCTGCCTGTCAGCCTTCCATCTGTGCACAAACTTATCTCGTGCCCTCATTGGTCATGTGCGCGTTCGGGTGTGTTGGAGGAGGGGCTCTGTAAGGAAGTGGCAGATTTTTTCCGGCTGTGTATTTTCAAATTCGAGCGCACTCGAGCTGGTTTCTCCAAAATTACCTACCCCACCTTTAAGCAGTGTGTGTCCCCTCAACAGTAGTTACCCATTACCTAATGATTACCTTACCGTTACGGGCCGTCTCCACGGCAGCGTTAAAAAATCTTGAAACGCTTCTGCCCATTCACTTTGAATGGGGTGACGTCACTTTTTTTCGCTTTCGCCGAAATGCATTGTGGGCAGGCGAGCGGAGATTCTCAGGATTTTCAAGATCCAAAGTTGAACAATGTTCAACTTTTGAAGCTGAGGAGGAAGCGTCAGCCAATCAAATCCCGTGTACGCAAATCTGACAGTTCAAGCTCTAGCCAATTAAACGGCGTGTATGCTGGGAGAGCCAGACCGCAGGTCATTTCCTCATATTCCAAAAAATGGAGGAGAAATTAGCGGTAGCGAATCAATCACCCGGTGCTTTATGACCAGACCTACCGGGATATAAACCGGAGGAGCCAGGCATGGAGGGAGGTGGCAGAGACAGTGGTATGTTTTCGCCTGTTTTGGGGAGTTTATATCCAGTTTACTTCGGGCTTTTTGGCTTCGTATGTCGCGGGCGGGAGATTCATGTGATTGGTTGATCGCAAAAAAATCCCCAAGCCTCAGATACGCCCACCTCCAAGATTTTTTTAACGCTGCTGTGGAGACGGTCCGTTACTTAAGCAGTGTGTGTCCCCTCAAGTAAAGTAATGCATCAAAAACAGTAGTTACCCATTACATAATAATTTCCTCACCATTATCTTACCATTAGTTAAGCAGTTTAACAAATAAACAAACACTGTTGATGACAATGACGGATCTACAGCCACTTTAGTTTACATTTTTATTCAAACAACCTTTTTAACGTTCATACGTTAATATGATTATATTGTTAACTAGGAACATAAAAAAAAACGACTTTTTATAAAACAAAACTAAAAACAGGAGAGCATCAATATTAAAAAAGTCATATCAATTTAAAACATTAGAACAAAATAAAATAAATGGCCTGTTAAAACAAAAAAAACATCCATTCCTCACTTCCCCCTTGGATATATGGATAAAAGTCCTCTATTGGACTTCAACTCCTGGACCTTCCACTCTAAATTGTTGTCCTTAATTGCAGACTTGCAATTTTCGGAGAAACGGAGAAGGGTTTCCCCCTTCTTCAGTGTTCCCCGGATTTCTCTGAAGATGTCCGGGTTCACGGCATTGAGTTCTGCAATTCCTGCAGTGTCTGTAATTGTTTTTCGGTCCACTCCTACCGCTCTGTATGCCGCCGTTTTGTTTTTCCCCTTGTTCACAGCCTCTAGAACACGCTTGTAGCGGGTTATGGCCTCTTCTGGGGTCAGGACTGAAACAGAAAAAAAGACAAATATTTAACTATTTAACAACAGTACTTTGTTGTTGCCTATCCTAATGATGTCTGTAGTGCAGTGTCATGTAACACCTGTGTCACGGTGGGTCCTCGTGGTTTAGCTAGCAACCTCAAATCAGATAGCCAGCAATCCCTTAGTGACTATTTTGGCTAACAAGCACAGAACAAAAAGTGTAATACATGTGTCAATTGAGATGATTTCGCAAAGTAGTGTTACTAATTCTTCAAATAAAAAAAACATTTCAACTCATACTTACATTCTGACAATAAACGCTTGGGGGTCGCCATCTTCTTGCGTTTGCTTCTCCTCATCTCCATTTTGAGTTCCAAGCATGTAGAGGTTGGGTTGAACTCACGTGTTGTCACCAGAGCCGTATAAAGGCCCTGACACACCAGGCAGTCACCAGAGAACTCGCCGACACCCGACACCGACAGTTCCATCTAGTTCTCCTGCGTCTTGGCCGTGTGTCGCACTGGAAATCACCGCAAAGACTTCAGCCGAGCACGTACGAACTGCGCATGCGTGAGTGGCAATAACTCTCCTTACCAGCAGGCGGCGGTAGTGTGTATTCGTCATTCAAAATAGGCAACAACCGGAAGACAGAGAAGAAGAACAGACTGATATAAACAAACAAATAGCGTGTGCGTTCCATTTTCACTCTCGTCCATCGAAAACATGTTTTAGAATATAAAAATACATGAATGATGAAATGAGCACATAAAGTGCAGACATACTATAAAATCACAGTTAATAGACCTGCATCTGATGATCGCAGTGTTCTGGCGGGTGTGTAGTTTATTGAGTCAGCAATGTAATAATGGCCACTTCTTGCTAAATTTACGATGAGATGAAAAACCGGACTTGACCAAACAAATCACGGAGCTCTCAGCAGAGGACAGCCGGGGACGCTCCCGCCGATATCAGAGATGTCCCTGCTATGTGTGGGAGGTAAGAGAGGACATTTAAGGGCTATGTTTGATGTATTTAAGTATCACCTGCTGGTGTTTAGCTGCTGTCTTGTGCCTTAAATCGTTTGTTTACGTCCCTCACTTCCGTTTCGCTTCTCATTTGCTAGCTGAACAGCTGATCAGAGTGGTTTCTTGGCCCGATAGCTTGTGTCCGACACCCGGCCGATTCAACATGTTGAATCGGCCGGGTGTCGACCGTGAAAGGCCAAATAAGGCGTGTCACGGCCGAGGGTTCGGGACACACCAAATTGACTTTGGGCGACAAGGAACCCGTTGTCGCCAAACAACGCAAGACGGCTGATATCGGCCTGGTGTGTAGGGGCCTTAATAGAAGAGTTACGACATCTCTGTTCACTCCAATGGACTTTCTTTTTTACAGCAATGGCGGATCGTGGAGCCTCTCAATAGTTCCCTGGAAGTTAGCTTGCCGCTGACTTCCGGGGGACTATTGAGAGGCTCCGCGGTTAGCAGCACAGTAGAGTTGCAGCATAATAGACCGTTCGTGATGGACTTTTAAAGGTAAGAAGACGTTTAAAGATTTATATTGCGGATATTATCAGCACATCTGAGTCAAATTAACATGTGTATTAACCTGTTAAGCCCGAGAGACCCCGGTACCGGGGCCCTCCCGCAACATCTTGCAGGAAACAGTGTCTGAGGGCATGTTCATTTAATAAACTATGAATGTTTTATATCCATGTAACGGGAAGAAACTCATCTAACTGATAATTTTTATTTTGTTTTAAAAAAAAAAACCACAATGCTAACGCTGAGCCTCTGAATTAGCAACGAGCGAAAAATGCTAACAGATTTACTGCACCGAAACTCACTTATAAAACCTTATTATTTATCCTTTCTGCACATCCAACCCATCGATCTGATCATGAGATGACACAGAATCGATGGGTACATACATTATCACTCTATGATACCAACTCGCGACTTTATAAACAAAAACAGACATCAAAACATGTGGCGCTAGGTAGCTAAAAACACTAACATGGCTTACCTGTGTCGTAGTCTGGTCAAAAGTGGTCTTCAATGGCATTAAAACGATAAAGACGCTGCTGAAGTTAATCCATAGGTTAATCCAATGTGTCTGTGTCCCTTTGAAATGATTTCTGATAATCCATGAGCAATAAAACTGCTTTTCCGTTTCCAGATGTCAGAGCGAGAGATAGGTTCGCTCTGATGCAAAACTGCATGCGCGAAGCCCCCACCTTTTTTTTTTTACCATGTGTGTGTGTGGGGAAATTCCTCTTCGATTCTATTGGCTCTAACGGTCAGAAAGAGATGTCAATCACCAAAATCGACCAATGGGTTCCAGAGAAACGGTAAAACCCCCATTTCCACCCAAATCACCTCAGAGGTGGAGTTTGTTTTGCTAAACCTCTCTAAAAAGGTCAAATGTCACTTGTTTTGCATCAATCTTGATACAGGGTACTTATTATATGTTGTACTTTGGATTCCTAAAGCTTTTAGTCTACCTTACCATCATCCAAGGGTAGTTTTCACTATAAGTAAAAAATATTTTAATAATATTTGGACGGACACTATAATTTACAGTTTTTTACTATGTTCAATCTGAATTTTCTTTAAAATAAAAAACATCTATATTGATTCTGACTTTTCTACATCCAACTCACAGGTTTATCATTACTTTGAGAAAAAAGATTATTAATTAAAAAATGTTAGAAGGGAAGATATGGTCATTTGTTCTGGGAATGTCATTTTCGAGCCTGAGACCTGAAAAACAGGCTCAGGGCTTAACAGGTTAAAGGATGTTAGTGGATTATCCCTAAATCAGTATATTTAGGGAACGTTTACAGATAACAGATTAGGCTAGGATACCGTATAAAGTTAGCAACACACGTTAACCACGAACAGCCTATTAATCCGTTCTCCTAATGTTATTTCATCCAACGTTGTGGAATTAGAGAGAAGGGCTTCTAAACGTGATTTTTTTTGCGTGGTGGAGGGAGTTAAATATTAGTTAAATATAACATTGGGGCGTGTGATTGTAGTGGGTGGAGGTGTTGAAATGAGGATATCCATTTTGGAGTTCAAGCTAGTATAATATAGTTAACGTTACACAATAATAAGGAAGAGAGCTATTTTTGTGATACATCGCTATTGATATGGATTTAGAGTGCATATTTGAGACTTCCAAACAGTAAACAAAAACGTAACTTATGAGTGAGTGTTTTTAGCAGAGCCATATTATGTCCTTGTGATTCTGTTTATTATTACCTGTCTGTATTATGTTGCAGCTCAGCTGATTTTGGATTGATGGCAAAGGGAGAGGGACTTAAGTGAGAGTGAAAACACAAGGTAAGTATAAAATAGGTCAGCAATTTCCCATCCTATAGGTTGCTAGATGTATCTAACCCTTTCTCCTGTCTTTGTCTCCCTCTTTCAGCACAAGAACCCCAGGGGGATTCAATGGAGCCTGAAGACCTGCAATGAGACCCTCACCCTGCACCTGAGTCTCAACTCCCAGAGTTTTGCAAGCATAAAAATAAGGAACAGGGAGAGCCTGTTCCTTATTTTTATTAAACCAGACATTAAGCTTCCCAATGGTGTGGTCTTCGTTTTGTGAAAAATATGATTAGGCCTACCTCACATATTTTGTTGCTGTTGTTGTCTTTTGTGATAGTTAAATTGCTCCTGCTGACTTGAGCCAGCCATTCTTTCCTCCTCTCTGTGTCAGTGGGGAAACTTTACATTTGTACTCCTTTCTCTGAGCGCTTGGAGCATCCCCAGGCAGCACAGCAAACCATGGGGGAGACTATATGCCAGGACAACACGGAGGAAAAGGCACAGACAAACTGCATGATATGCTATTCAATGTTTATTGAATTCTATGTATTTACATGGATGTTCCTAAAACAACACATTTAACATCATCATCATGCTGCTGCTGCTAGACCTTTGACTCATTGTGCTGTCAGTTCACAATCATTGATAGGCACCTGTCGGTCTCCTGTCCTTTCTGAAAGTCATAAAGATTACATTAGTCATTTAGATTACTTATGTCCTCAATTACCATGGGATTACTGAAACCACCATGAATTAAAGAAATGGTAGAAATTAATCTAATCTGAATTTTGAAGCCTTCCTTCACATCCCCTCCCTCTAAATCAGGGGTGGGGAACTTTTTTCCTCTCAAGGGCCATTTTAATTTTTTCAACATCCTCCGAGGGCCGTACAAATTATTGACCTCTGCTTAAAAAAACTAAAATCACAGCCCATTCATTTCGCCTTTCTTTCATGCTGTGCAAAGAAAAAGCAACCTCTTAATCCAGATATCTTACCATGACTCGCGCATGCATGCACGTGCACGGTTGTGGCATGACCACCAAAACAGAAAGATATGGACACAAGATGTGTGCAAATGTATTTAGTTTCTTATCCATGTGGACATGATTTAAGTCGGGGGGGGACCTAACCTCCTCTAGGGCGGTCCGGGGGCATGCTCCCCCGGGAAGATTTGTTTTTAAATGTTGAAGTTAAAAGCATCAATCTGGTGCACTTTGAGAGCAACATGAAGAGATCTATGGATACATCTCTCAACACCCATAGGAAACAGAACTGTAAGCAGATTTCTTTTTCTTTATGGATATTTTACAAATCACTCCCCTTTCAAACTCTATTCTTGTTTATTAATAACAACTTTTTTTTACTGTCATATAGTATTTTATACCTGTTTACTTTATTCTCTTATTTTTTTATAACTATAATGATCATATAAAGATGTGCCTTTACCTCACTGGTTGTAGAAGCTTCTTATATTCGTTAGCATAGCTAGCTAACCAGATGCTAATAACAACAACGTTATTGACTGTATGATCAGTATGACAGATGAACAGATCGCCACTGGGCTTTCAACTAAAGACACAGCAAAAAACTGCGGCATTTGTACAGCTCCTTATGGGTACTGCAATTTTTGGAAGTGGCGGAGCGGCGTTTTGGTGCTCTCCGTCAGAACTCCACCCCTGTCAGACCAGACATATACCACGTGATGACACGTTAGGCTCGTGTTGTGTTCAAGGACCCTGACCTTCGCCAGGAAAAACAGGCACTCTTTTTTGCGGTCTAGATTTCTTACATTTTTTTCTTTTTTGCGTGTGTTTATAAATGACCTCGAGGGCCGTACCAAATGGTCTCGCGGGCCGTATACGGCCCGGGGGCCGGAGGTTCCCCACCCCTGCTCTAAATATATCAATAAACATTAGGAAGCGATGCTCCTGACTACCATACAAGTTTAAGAAGATAATATTTGTTTTAAAGAATTCAAAGCAATAAACAACAGCAACAGGATCTTTAACCAAGGCAACGTTAGCCCAGTGGTTCTCAAACTTTTTCTGTCAGGCCCCCCCTTTGGAGAAAAAAAAAAGTCGGGCCCCCCCAACACAAATAGTCAGGCTCAGTGGCGGCGCCAGATATTTATTTTGGGGTGCTGTGGGGTAGCTTGACGTTTCATAGAGGGTGCTCAAACATTTAGGGTTTCCCATTAATGTACCGGTCGCTACAGTTGAATTTTCTACTGCAACACTCCCCACGCAAATACACAGTGTGACAGTTACAATGAAGGCTCGAGGCATATAGGTGTAAGCAGGGGTAACGTGCTATTTTTATAGGTGGTGTGTGGACCTCACATAGGGGGGTCCGGGGGCAAGCTCCCCCGGGAAGATTTATTTTTAAATATTGAAGTTAAAAGCATCAATCTGGTGCACTTTGAGAGCAAAATGAAGAGATCTATGGATACATCTCTCAACACCTATATGAGACAGAACTGTAAACAGATTTACTTTTTCTTTATGGATATTTTACAAATCACCCTTTTAAACTTTATTCTTTTTTTACTGTCATACCTGTTTTTCATTTATTCTCTTATTTTTTTATAACTATAATGATCATATAAACGTGTGCCTCGGAAATAATTGTTTACATTAATGGTGACCAAAACGTTTGAGACCCACTGAGATAACTTAGACTAAAGTTACTAAAGACTAAACCAGGGGTACTCAAACTTTTTTATTAAAGGTCCACTTGTGAACTTTATACAAGGTCACTGGTCCGGATCAATGCCAGTAAAGTCAAGGTAAACTTACGGTTAACTTGCGGTCTGCAATGCGTGTCACGCATAAATATATATGTAAATAGTAAATATACATGGGCGTAGGAAGCATCCTGAATGTGGGGGGGACATTTTTAACGGGGGTGTGGGGGCGAAAAAAAATATAGATTTCCTGTATTCTGGTGCATTTTAACAGGTGGTTTGATACTTTTATGTGGCTATACTAGCATGAGGAAAATGATGGGTACATTTTGTAATTTCAGTAGTAAAGAAAGGAAACATATTTGATTATTAATTCAGAGCTGTCTTTGAATTAATAAAAAGCAGTTTAAATGCCCATTTTTTGTACATTTATATACAACAATAAATATTTGTGAGTGCATTGAGAGATATTGTTGTGGAGAGTCATTTATATATAAATCGCAAAATACATTTGTGAATCCTTCTGTGAGCATTTATTAATATTGAGACTGATCTGACTCCATACGGATGTTAAGTTCACCTAGGAATGGTATCATTGACTTAAATGTTCAAATAAATGTTGCTCTTCTGTCTATATTGGTCATATGATGCCCCTTGACTGAAATGTTTCCTGTTCAATATCCCCACTGATTTCCTTAAAATCCTGGGATGAGAGTCCACATCACAATTTACTCTCAACTGTCATTTCCCTTTCATCACTCACCTCAGCAATGGACCTCTCTCCACTGTCCCTGTATTCTGCCTCTGACTCACTCTCAAGTGCCTAGATGTCAAGAGAGGTGGTGAAGTGATAATAAATACTGATAAATACTAGTAACCTGGCATTTCGATGCCTTTTCTCATCTAAACTATTCAGTATTTGTATCTCTCTATCATGACATAAAGACGAAACTCCTCTCCAGAAGTGAGACGCTGCCATCACTGTTAACTGATTAACTGCTACCAGCTGATGACTTACTTTCCTCTTCTTTGAAAAAAATGTTCTTATGTCCATGTTGTCTGGGGGAGAAAACATATCAAACCAAGAGATCGTCAGCTTTGATTTTCGCTGTATTAACCATTTCCTGAACATTTGGTGTGTGTGCCTTACCTCCGCTACCGGCATCGCTTCATACAACAGATCTGAGCTGTCCAACTATGACAACACTCCTTGAACATGCGCGCGCTATGTGAGAATCTGCCTTGGTACAAAGTAGCAGTGAAAACATGGTACGGAGTTTCATTGATTTGGGCATTCTCTCAATAAGCAAGTGGAATGGATTTCATTTGATAGTGAAGCACTGACACAGCGCTCTACAAAGTGCGGCGAGTGGATAGACCGATTCACGGACTTTCCGCATAGTAAAAGTGGGGGGGTCTAAACTAATCATTTGAAAAAGTGGGGGGGACTTGTCCCACCCTCATATAATGGCTGCGACGCCCATGTAAATATATATGCACGTTCATTCTCACAATGCGTCAGACACAAGACGCACGTACACAATGATGTACATTAATTTATCAGAATCAGAATTTTTTGAATTTTTTTTTTTTTTTAGAATGGGACACAGGGTTCGGTCCGGATTGATTTGCAGTTCGGTCCGGATCCGGACCTTGGTCCGGAGTTTGAGAAGCCCTGATCTAAACACTCAGAGAGTCCTTTAGTTCACTGAGCCTCTCAGTCTGAAAGGAGAGGACTCTCCTCCACCTTGTTGTTGAAAAAACTCCTTATATCCGTTAGCGTAGCTCGCTAGCACCAGAAGCTAACAACAACGATCTCCGGTACCGGTGCGCTCTCTCTCTCTCGCTCGCGCACGCACACAAAATGGCTCGTTCCACACACACACAGAGCCGAGCTTTAATGAAACACAGAGACCCAGACGTAATAGTACTGTATCATATTATTTTCGAATCAATAATTTTTCAAATTATGATTTTCTTTTTTTGAAATCTTTTTTTTTTTTTTTTTAATAACCATTTTTCCTCCTGGTCTCTCGCGCCCCCCACTTTGGGAACCACTGCGTTAGCCTAACATGTATATGTTAACAGGTAAGATAGCTGTTCACACTATGTATATTTTCTGCTATTTTATTTCTATTTAAGATCTTTACATTTTCGATTGTTTAATTCTAGTCTTTTAACTGTCTTATGTACAATGCCTTGTCTTTTGCTGCTGCAAAGCAAACATTTCCCAAATTGTTATCAATAAAGTACTTCTTATTTTATCTTAATCCTCAAATATTAGCGAATTTAACTTTTTTTTTTTAAAACATATTGATGTAACTACATACACATATCGATATGTTGTATAAATATTGCAAATCAAAACCTTTATTGACTACTAATTACCAAAAATCGCAGTTCTATCTCCTGTTATTAATGCATTCAAACGGCCCGCCACGAACTTCCGGGAACAATCTGAGTCTCCATGAACCACGAGACGATCAAGCATTTTGGACTTCCGTTGTCGTAACTCTTCTCTCTAGCGCTGGTTGTCACTAGCCGAGATGCACGTGACAGGCTAATGGCCAATCGTAGCACTTGAATGCTATAAAGGGGCGTGTCTTGCGTAGTGCTCCAGCCGGATCCCGATTTGCAGCGCATTAAGACTTTATTACGGTTTTAATATTTGAATTGTATATCAGTGAAGATACAGAAGCTGTGCTTTGTCAATTTAACAAGGAAGATGAAATACCTGATTCAAAACATCAAAACTATTGGTGTGAATCGTGTGAACAAGAAATGAGGATCAGGGTGCTAGGGCGCCCCGCGGAGTTCGCTGTGCTTCCACGTCCGGTCTGGCCCAGCGGCAGCACATCTTGAACTACGCTGGGTGTTAGGGTTACCCCTCGATTCCACCGGGTCCGTCTACGTTGCGTCACGGCTGCGCCGCGTTTTCGGTCCGGCCTCCTCCTACTGGGCGCATTTCAGAAGCGGAGCGTCTTGCCTGCCGGCTCGCAGTTTTTGTTGATTTGGGCATATTTCCTGGACAGGCTACTTTGTACAGACAGAGTTTATAATAATTGTAATATTCCAGTTATACACGACATGAATCAAAGATGTGTTGCTGTATTATAGTGGTAAAAAAAATGCATTCATCATCATAATTATTCTATATATAAAATGTACACAGTTCCTGTAAACCGGAGGAGAACGCTGGCATTTCTCCTCCTACTTGAAAGACTACGTGTTCTTTGCGAACACCGCGGCACAGCCGTAACACGGCCGTAACGCGGCCGTAACGCGACGCAGACGGACCCGGTGGAATCTAGGGGTTAGTGTGGACGGGCCACAGTAACGCAGTAGTAACGCAGTATTCTATGGTTTTAGGTTATCATGACACTGCACACCAAAGTACTCAGTCTTATTGACGGAAGACAGACTTTTAAAAAAAAGAAAAAATTAATTGAATGGCTAATGAAAAGGGAGTTGCTTCAAGGAAAAATGAAATGCAAACTCTGCAAAAAGAGGTTGAAACTGGAGAAACACTCAAACGTCGACGGACTGCAGTGGTAAGTCTTACATTTTTAGCACGGGTTTTAGCGATGACTTCCTCTGTTTACTGATATGTAATGTTACAAAGATAAGTTCTTTATCAGGAAAAAAGGACTAGGAATTTAGGATTTGTCTTTTGTAGGAAGTGCCGACGTAAAAAACACCGAGGGAAAACAACGAAGAAGTCAGTGAGGTGTTTGTCCCTTTTTGAGAGGAGCAAATTATCCTTGTTCAGCTGGATGAAATACATTTACAGGTAATATTAATTCATCAATAATAGGAGTCATTTCCACAGAGCACAGGAAATGAATGCCTGTAAGTATTACGTTTGTTTATTTTAAGCATGTTGACTGTTGTTTAACATTACCGAGATCTAAATGTTATCGCGTCAATGACGTTATCCATTATATGTTAGCATTGAGCTAGCGGACTAAGCGCTAGTTATTTGGCAATTCACAACGCAGGCTGCTTGGAGGTGTGGCGGGGCACATTAGCTGCGCTTTCACACCAAGTACTTTTCCCAGGAATAGTTCCCGGAACTTTTCCCTGCAACTTTTATTTCCTGGAACTATCTAGTAAATCGCGTTCACACCGGAATAGTCCCTGAGGGAGGATTAGGCAAATGAAGCATGAAGCCGCTGACGTCACTTCTTCTTCTTCTGCTTTGGGTTTACTGGCAGACCGCAAACAACATCACGGCGTATACTGCCACCCGAAGTCCCCGGCCTTGGGGACTGGCTTCAGTAGAAGCTGCTGGGAGTCTTCCCAGCTGCTTCTAAGACGGAAGTTAAAGTGGTAATGGAAGTGCAAATCAACGCGGCAAAGAAAATAGCCATTTATATGCAGTAAGAAGGATATAGCTGCTTATCAGATTCAACAGTTTATTTGGGATGGGGGAGGGAGTATTCAGACTTATCCAGACACCAAATTATTATAAATCTAAATGATTTACTTGAGATTGTTTTGTTTTTTTGCAAGAAATATTATATATATTCCATCCCTACAGTGGAAATAAAAAAGAAAATGGGTTCAGAATGTTTCAATGTGTGATTATTCTAATAGCTTAAAAATACATGCGTAGATGCTCTGATATAGGGAAACTCGATAGATACAATTAATTAGCAACATTAAAATATTCTGTTTCATTTGAAGTAATAACAAATGTCTAATGTGAATTATATAATTAATACATTAGCCACTGGTGCTGAATGCGTTTGTCTTCATATGTTTTTGTTCATATTTAGTAATTTTATATTGATCTTTAACAGATTTTCCCAGGGACTGCAGCTAAGGCAAATTGACATGCTGCAGAATGGCGTGGCAGCAAGCAGTCGCACGCTGTCAAAAATTAGCCAGAAGTTGAGGAAGGTCTGCAAGAGTGCAATCAAGAGGAGAGAAAGGAGGGGAAAGCAGACACTTGGAGGACCAAACAAATTTGTCATGCTGGACGAAAGCAACTTCTACCACAAAAGGAAGGTGTGTATAAACTACAGAGCCTTAGCCTTTGGCCTCACTAAAACTAAGACCTTTGTTTTTCAAGGTGAAATAACAACATATCTTTTAAGGTCAGAGATTAACAAATGAATGAGCAAAGTAATGTAATTTTATAATTGTGCCATTCACACCCTTATGACTGGCGTGCTTAGGCTTCCAAGACACAGTATACATTAGAGCAGGGGTACTCAAACTTTTTTATTAAAGGTCCAGTTGTGAACTTTATACAAGGTCACTGGTCCGGATGAATGCCAGTAAAGTCCGTCGTCGTCGTCGTCGTCCCCCCCCCCGAGCGGAGAAACGAAACTGAAATTAAGAAGCAGTTTCTTGGCGCTCTAAGCATGGGTGTTTCATGTTGTCGTTGCTGTGGACTTTCTTAATCTACCTTCTTTGGGGGACCCCTTCTGGTCCAAGCACTTGCCTGCCTTGCCTGTCGGTAAACGGCGCCCCTGTATACACACACACATTCAATACATACATACAGTATGGTGGCTTGAACTAGTGGGAGAAATGGCACTGTTTGTCTGTAGTCAATGCTTTGAACCTCTGCAAAAAAGGCATTAGAAGCATTAGAAAGTCAAGTAAACTTGCGGTCTGCTATGCGTGTCACGCTCGCACACACAAGTAAATATATATGCACGTTCATTCTCACAACGTGTCAGACACAAGACGCGCGTACATGATGATGTACATTAATTGATCAGAATCAAAATTATTATTATTTTTTATTTTTTTTAATAATTTTTTATTTTTATTTTTTATAATGGGACACAGGGTTCGGTCCGGATTGATTTGCAGTTCGGTCCGGATCCGGACCTTGGTCCGGAGTTTGAGAAGCCCTGCATTAGAGAGAGCCAGTTCCACAGTGTATACACAGTCAAATAACAGAAAAAAAGAATTTAGAAGATAAGAAGTATCTCACCCAATCAGATCATTAATCAATAAGGACATAAATCCATATTCTTACTTTTATTACTAACATTTTAAAAGTGCATAATCTATTTATATATCATCTAATTTGAATATCTATCTTAGCTTTTCATGTCTCTTGCAGCAAAATAAGCAAACTTTAACTTAAAAAAATTAAACAGCCTTTTCTGTTTGTACCACCACATTTTCATTTTTTTCTCTTCTTTTTTGAGAAAGGAAGTGATTATTTTTAAATTGTAAAAGAACGCAAATAACAAACACATTTATCAATTGAAATTCCTGATGTTTATTTTTATATAATTGTGTTGTCCTTTTTCACTGCTTTATTACAGTATGGTAGGGGAAGATTCAGTCCTACGTGGAGGAGGAGAAAATGGGTCTTTGGTATGCTGGGCATCAGAGGAACAAGGAGAAGACCGATCCTGAGGCTGGTGAAACAAAGATCAAGGCGCCACTTAATTCCTCTGGTCACAAAATACGTTCGCCAAGGGACCACGGTGATAACGGACATGTGGAGGGAGTACATGACTGCAATCGCAGAAAGTGGCTTTGTCCATTTCAGGTCTGGAGACTGCGGGGAAACCGCACAGTGAAGACTCTGAAGACTCATCTTGCTTTCATCGAGTGGACACATTGGCTGGCAAATGAACACAAAGATGGTCCCAGATTGCTGCATGACATACGCCACTTTCACAAGTTCTAAAAGCAACCTCGTTTTCGTTATTAGTGTCATTTGGATTGTTGTTTAAATAAAAATGTAAACTTGAGTGCACAGTGTTTGTTTGTTTGTTAAACTGCTTAACTAATGGTAAGATAATGGTGAGGAAATTATTAGTTAATGGGTAACTACTGTTTTTAATGCATTACTTTACTTCAGGGGACACACACTGCTTAAGTAACGGTAAGGTAATCATTAGGTAATGGGTAACTACTGTTTTTAATGCATTACTTTACTTGAGGGGACACACACTGCTTAAGACCCCATTTACAAGGGATTGTTTGGGTTTACGCACCGTATGCGTTTTCAAAAAAGTCTTCCGTTCACACGCATTCGATTCATTTAACGTGTCCGTTCACACGAGACCGCTGGAAATACTGGAAGCGCTGTAGTACATATGCCGGACCTGTAAGTGGCGCTGCTGCCGCCACAAAATACACCAAAAGCAGCGAAGAAGACCCCGGAGCATGGTTGCCATGGTTGCCCTTCTGTTTATTCTCCGCGGTGGACGGCGTGTGCTCCTGCTGTAAATCTCTCCGGTAGTCCACCAGCAGATGAAAAACACCCACCTCTCCGCCTCTTTCAAGCGACGAGGGAACCATGCGGCAGAGTTTCCGTTAAAAAAAATGTTCGCCGGTCAACATGTTCGTTAAAGTTTAAATCTTCCGGACTAAATTAGAAAAGGGCCGGTCAGAGGTCTTCTTTGTTATTTATTGAGCTTTAAAACAAATTGATAACGACTCTATATAATAATATAAGAATAATAAACAGAGCTTCTCTTTTCCTCCCCCTCTTCTGACAGCCCAGCAGCTGATCTCTGAGCAGGAGACGTGGGGAGAGGGAGGCGGGGCTATTTCATCGTTATCAGAAAATGATCGTATAGAGGTGTACACACGGAGCCTTTTGCCCCCCCAGAGCATTCCGTTTGCAGATCTATCCACCTTGGGACCCGTTATCGTTTGCGGGGTCCGTTTCTATCGTTTTGTTACGGCCTCGTGTAAACGAAAGGGCTATACGCAAGAGAAACTATGCGGATACAACCCGTATCGTCCTCGTGTAAACGGTGTCTAAGTAACGGTAAGGTAATCATTAGGTAATGGGTAACTACTGTTTTTAATGCATTACTTTACTTGAGGGGACACACACTGCTTAAGTATCGGTAAGGTAATCATTAGTTAATGGTAACGACTGTTTTTAATGCATTACTTTACTTGAGGGGACACAAACTGCTTAAGGAATGGTAAAGTAATCATTAGGTAATGGGTAACTACTCTTTTTGTATGCGTTACTTGAGTTTACCGTACCCAATCTGCCTAAGTAATGGTAAGGTAAGTAATGATGACTTAAGCAGTAACACGTGAGTCTGATCAACCTCCACCAGTCGATCCAGTGTGGGACCCAAGCCAGCCGAAGATGGCAGGTTTAAAAGTGCCCTGCTGCAGCGGACCATTGCTTCAATCAAAGTCACCCAGGAACTCCTCATTAACTAACCATTAACGAATGATTCATTAATACAGTACCCCCCAGTCTGTTAACCAGTAACTAACCATCAGTTCTACAATCACAGTCACTCAGGAACTCCTCATTAACTAACCATTAACTATCTAGTCGTTCCTTATTCACTACTCAGTAACTAAGCACATTTTGTGTACCTTATTGTAAAGTGTTACCCCGCCCTGTTTCAAAAAGGCTGATTCTGTGTCTGTAGCTTTACATGCTAATGAGCTGCTGCTGGCCACGCCCCTTTGTGAGATGATTAGTTTAAAAAAACACAACGCTATCCAGTCATATTACAGTATAAAAGAAACACAGTTTAAACTGCCGTATGCAGGAAAAAGGTCCGGCAAAAATCACCGACATGAAAATTAATAGAATATCGTTGCCCATCTTCAGAACAATTTGACTGTTATTACATTTGCGGCAAGCAAACTTACTTAAATATCTGCCACAACATAAGCAACAAGAACAAAGTAACACAGAGCATTGCGTACCGTCTGCGACACTGTGACTTCAGACGCCGACGTGTCACACTTATCATTATCACATCATCAATCACATCATATCACATTATAATATATCACATCACATCACAATACTAATAATCATATATTTCCATATTCTTGTCAGCTTCTCAAGATGTTTCTGGCCGTGCAACATTTCAATTGTCGCATACTGTATGCAGAAGTACGGTGGCCCTGAAGTGCAAGTCAAAACAGCATTTCGGGAAACACCACAGCATTTCAGAAACCACCACAGCATTTCAGAAAACGCCACAGCATTTCAGAAAACACCACAGCATTTCACAAAACGCCACAGCATTTCACAAAACACCACAGCATTTCACAAAACACCACAGCATTTCACAAAACACCACAGCATTTCAGAAAACACCACAGCATTTCAGAAAACACCGCAGCATTTGACAAAACACTACAGCATTTGACAAAACGCAACAGCATTTCAGAAAACAGCATTTGAGAAAACACCACAGCATTTCACAAAACACTACAGCATTTCACAAAACACCACAGCATTTCACAAAACACCACAGCATTTCAGAAAACACCACAGCATTTCAGAAAACACCGCAGCATTTCACAAAACACTACAGCATTTGACAAAACGCAACAGCATTTCAGAAAACACCACAGCATTTCAGAAAACACCACAGCATTTCAACTTATACGGAAAGGGTATTCCTTTATGGAGAACACTTCTTGTTTGTGATTGGACAGAGCCAGCCAGAGAAGCACTGCTGTGATTGGTTGTTTTTGCTGCCAGTCAAGAAATGACGCTTCGTGATTGGTCAGCACCCGACAGCGCAACATATCCCAAAAACATGATGTTCATTTTGTTGTAGTCTACCATAGTATTTACATGGATATAAACCCCGAATATTCGCATCGCTCTAATCGCTCGAGTTTCAGGTTTCACCGCGGCTGTTCAGCTGTGTTTACTCCTGTCATTCAAACAAGACGCGCTGGAGAAGGGGCGGGGCTTATATCCATGCAAATACTTTGGTAGATACCAACTACAACAAAATGAACATATTTTACCGTGATTTAATTGTAATACACGTTTCAAAATGATGCCGAAGTAACAACATACTGATACGGGTTAGTAAAAACAAGTGTGCAGACAAGAAGGCAGGCGAAAAACCTTTTAAAATTCGTGTTTTCTGAATGGAGATCGGATCGATCAGGATAAACCAACCTGTAGCTGCTCCGTCCTGTTAGATGTATTCTTTGTTCTCGCGTCCAGGAGAGAAGCTTAAAATAAAGAGACTAATGGAGTCTCTCAAAAGGTTCAAATGGGTACTTTAATTAAGTAGCGCGGTAATGAAACAAACAGAGCGAGTACAGGTGGAGACAGAGCAGCTGTTGCCTCGCAGGGGTGAAGAAGAGACCGACAAGCCAGGAACCCCCCGTCTATAGCTGAAGAAATGGCTCCTCCTTTCATGGCGGCTGTTGACGTAAAAAGGGAACCTCCCTCCCTGTGTTCTTCTGTGTCCGATCTCGCGCATAACAGAGGATTTAGACATTGTATATTCATTGCATAACTCCACACGCCTCTTCTCCATACATACTCTCATGACTTTTTATTTAATGCATTTTAACGGCTGTAATCATTGCTAACATAAAACCGGAAGTTAAGCTCACTGTTGGTATTCCGGAGACTTCTTCCGGTAAAGCTTTTCAAAATAAACTTTAGCAACAACGTTAGCCACAGACGAATGCTAACCGGAAATGTTTTCAGAATAAAACAGTTTTAAGCTTACTGTATGTTTAAACTAAATTATGTCATTAAACATTGATTTTAATTTCTTACAGTCCAAACTCACAACAACGTCATGCAGACATAAATAAAGCAGCGACTGTATTCACCATGACATAGACAGTCTGTGGTTTGTTCATGTCTAACTTTTATCCAGTTTCTGAACAGATATGAGGAGCTGTGAGCTCTGAGTGTGTGCTAACAGCTAACGGCTGATGTTTCGGGACATGTTGCGCTGTCGGATGCTGACCAATCACGAAGCGTCATTTCTTGACTGGCAGCAAAAACAACCAATCACAGCAGTGCTTCTCTGGCTGGCTCTGTCCAATCACAAACAATAAGTGTTCTACCTAAAGGAATACCCTTTCCGTATAAGTTGAAATGCTGTGGTGTTTTATGAAATGCTGTGGTGTTTTATGAAATGCTGTGGCATTTTGTGAAATGCTGTGGCGTTTTATGAAATGCTGTGGTGTTTTGTGAAATGCTGTGGTGTTTTGTGAAATGCTGTGGCGTTTTGTGAAATGCTGTGGTGTTTTGTGAAATGCTGTGGCGTTTTGTGAAATGCTGTGGTGTTTTGTGAAATGCTGTGGCGTTTTGTGAAATGCTGTGGTGTTTTGTGAAATGCTGTGGCGTTTTATGAAATGCTGTGGTGTTTTGTGAAATGCTGTGGTGTTTTGTGAAATGCTGTAGCGTTTTGTGAAATGCTGTATCGTTTTCTGAAATGCTGTGGTGTTTTCTGAAATGCTGTGGGGTTTTCTAAAATGCTGTATCGTTTTCTGAAATGCTGTGGTGTTTTCTGAAATGCTGTAGCGTTTTCTAAAATGCTGGGGTGTTTTTTGAAATGCTGTGGTGTTTCCTGAAATGCTGTTTTGACTTGCACATCAGGGCCACCGTACAGAAATGTTATTTAAAACACATTAAGTTGAAACACTCAAGTGTAATTAGAGTCAGATCCACTCATGTCTTAGATGGGGCTGTGATATCATAAACCTGTTAATGTACGCATTCAAACACTCAGTAGTTGTTTTTTTACCAGCTGTTCTTCCTGCACCTTGCAGCTACAATTATGTTGCTTTTATCCTGGATTAAGTGTTTAAGTCATGGATGTTTAAAGTTCAACTTTTTCATATTTGTCTAACATGATAGTTTACTCTTCAATCTTCATTCATGAAGTATGACGCTCGCTGTCATTGCACTTTTCCAGGTTTGTGATTGGTAAAATGTTGCTAACCCCGCCCCTTTCACGTGAACGCGCTCTCAGCCGGAGAGAGAAACCCTGGGTTGATTTACCGAGTTGATAACCAGCGTCGTAGGACCGCTTAGCGAGATAGCGTTTGTTAGGGTTAGTTAAGCCTTGTACCTCAAATATATCCAGGGTATGTTGAACTGGCTTCGTCATACAGGCCACAGTTGTCTATTTTTTGTATGATTGTCATAACAAGGTAGTTATTGTTGTGTTCCCTACAACTGATAATTGTAGAATATTTGGATCTATCTATCTATATATATCATATAACAGATATTTATTCCACTTATTGACTCTAAATATGTTTTTTGGACAGAGGGTCTCCTAATTCATTTATTTAGGTTATATAATCCTGTTTGTTATGCCAATATGTTGAGTCCCCTAAAACTAATAATTTTGGATATATCAAGAAAAAGAGGCAGTAGCTAATGTTTTTGGGTGTTTAATCGCTTAGCGAGATAGCGTTTGTTAGGGTTAGTTAAGCCTTGTAACTCAAATATATCCAGGGTATGTTGAACTGGCTTTGTCATACAGGCCACAGTTGTCTATTTGTTGTATGATTGTCATAACAAGGTAGTTATTGTTGTGTTCCCTACAACTGATAATTGTAGAATATTTGGATCTATCTATCTATATATATCATAACAGCATTGGGCCCAGCCAGGAGCATCCACAGTCGCTCAGGCTACAAAGAAGCTGCTGCCAATGGTCCAGTTATTTGCTCTGTGTGTGTGTTTGTGTATGTGGGAGATTGTGTGTATGCCTTTCGTTTAGAAATTAGTTCTAGTCAGTATAAGTCTGGATTCTGCTTTTTTGCAGGAACTATGCATGCCCTTACATCGCTGCAGGCTCAACTTTGGTTTGACTGATGATTTAAAATGAATGTATTGCTTCCACTGAGAAAAAATTGTCCATTCTACTGCGTAGCAACAGGTGGAAGTGGGCGATAGCAAAATATCTTAAACGATGGAAGCACTGACCTAGGTTTTCTGCCTGGTTACTGTCCAAGTCAGTTCACATTTTCTTTTTCATTAACCAGTCTTTAAACAATGCCAGAGCAGACCAAATTCCCTTAAGTGTTTACTTCCTGTCTGTCTTCTTCTGCCTTATTTCCTGTCTGTCTTCTTCTGCTAATTTCTCATCGTCCAGTGCTTTCGTCTTTCCTTTTCTTGCGCAGTTTTCCTCTGCTTTTTCTATTTTATTTTCTTAACTGGGGATAGTTCAGGCAGCATATATCCAATCTTCCATGCACCCCTAATATATAATATATTTATTATTATTATATCATATAAATATTCTGACCTCCGGATGCCCAAATCAGAATCAAGTATTCAACCAAGCTGTGTAATAACAATGAAGAATGACAGTAAACCTGTAGTAAACCTGCAGTAAACCTGCATATCTTTCACTACATACATTTTTTAGGCACTGATTTTTTTTGGTTATGTGTCAGAATGGTAATCTATGTACAACCTATCAGATATGACTTTTGTCTCAAGCAAATGTCTGCAAAGCCTTGCCAGAACACAATGAGTACATCAGATGTCTCATCCCCAAATATATTAATCATCTGTTGCTGACAAATCACTTTGTTTTCCAGAAGTCTATGTATAGTTAAGTGTTGACTGATTTATGACACTGGAAATTGCATCAGTCAGAAGCTAGTGTTTAATTTCCGACGAGCTCATTATGTACGATGCATGCATTTTTAATGCAGTGTCTTTTTCAGTTCAAAATGACTTTATTCATGTACCTTTCTCCTCCAGTCTCCCAGGGCAATGGAGTAGCAGAGTGAGCAAACACAGTCACACAGCCTAACGAGAAGTTAAACC
The DNA here is from genome assembly GCF_902827165.1 of Trematomus bernacchii. NCBI lineage: Eukaryota > Metazoa > Chordata > Actinopteri > Perciformes > Nototheniidae > Trematomus > Trematomus bernacchii. The sequence goes on along the minus strand of NW_022987851.1, from coordinate 1,251,409 downwards.
TTCCACCTGACCTGACACTGGCAGAGTTTTGCCTCAGTTAACCCTCAGACCTTCTAAATGACATGTAAAGGGGTTATTTTGTTTTGTGTTGGTTCATACTGTTTAATGCTAGAACCCTTAGGATGGACATTCAGTAGACTTGACACACACACACACACACACACACACACACACACACACACACACACACACACACACACTGTTAGAAATTGTTAATAGCAATGTTAATAGCATAATTAGTCTAAAATATATCGTCAGTTTTAAAAACTGTTTTATTGTGAAAAAACCCGGAAGTTCACAAAGTCTCAATGCCAAGCTTTTATTCTGAAAATCCTTCATATCCGGTCAGTACGTAGCATGTCGCGAACAATGTTTTAAACTAACTTACAGCTGTTTATAAGGGATTAAATAGAAAGTCATGAAAGACATAAGGAAGAGAAAAGGCTTAAGGAAGTAGACAGGGAATACAGAATGTCGAAATCATCTGTACTCTCGCGATATCGAACCAAAACAGATGAGAAGGGCGTACCCACTATCTGCACAGCGGGAGACAACGAGAGGAGGATAAAAACAGATGACGGACAACGACTCGCACTCCTTCTTCGCTGCAGCCACTCTGAAGACAACACCGGCTTTGTCTTTTCCCTTACCCTCTGCTTGTTGTATCATCGTGCCATTTAATTAAACTCACCAATTTGAACCTTTTCGGAGACTCCATTAGTCTCTTCATTCTAAGCTCCTCTCCTGGACGCGAGAACATCGAATACTTCTAATAACACACACACACACACAGTGTTCCTAGTTGGCCAGTCAGACAGGGCCGTTTCCAGCCTAGCCTTCATCAGATACCAGTTTACCTTTAATGGCCAGGCAGCACAGACAGAGACAGCAAACAACCTGTCTTATCACATACTCACACACTCTCACACACACACTCACACACACACACACACACACACACACACACACACACACACACACACACACACACACACACACACACACACACACACACACACACACACACACACACACACACGGGGTGTTTCTCAATGTCGAGGAAGGCTGCTCCAGAGCCACTATTTCAAGCATACTACGTCATCGAGTGCCGCCGAAGGATGTCCAGCATACTTGGAATTCTACCGAGGCCGGCATACTTCGTAGTGAGACATTTCGAGGCTGCACATGTGTAGACTCCGCGATCTTAAAATCCCCACAATGGTTTGCGCACAGACCAATTTCCAAATCTTTGGCGGAAATCGCACTCCATTTAAGGCGGGGCCTCGCATATGACGCACACCTGCACACCTGTTAGCCTGTTCCACAATTCTTCGTTTTCCGAGGCTAGGAAGGATTCTTGCCTCGCTTCTGAAGCAAGTGACTCGGAAGACATGTGCTACCAAGCAAGCGTCCTCGACATTGAGAAACACCCATTGTGTTCCTAGTTGGTCAGTCAGACAGGGCCGTTTCCAGCCTAGCCTTCATCAGATAGCAATTTACCTTTAATGGCCAGGCACACACACACACGCACACACACACACACATGCACACGCACACATACACATGACTTGTTGACTGTCCTTGTGAAAGTGTTTGTTAATGTGGGAATCTCTTTATCCATGCTCATTATATAGTATTATTAACACATGAAAGTTTATGCATGTTACCTTTACATTCTGTGAACACTAACATTATATCCCGGTACCGTGGGGTTATGTTTTTGTAGTTTTATTTTGGCAATCACATCAGCTTCTTGTTTTAGATACCTCACCTCCTGCCCCGTTTGTTTTTCAGACTGTTTGATTGCTTTCCCCACCCTAGCTAGTTTCATCTGTCCCTCATTTTCCTTCCCCCCTGTGTATTGTGCCATTAAGTATTTACTTTGTACAACTCCAACAGTTTAATATCTCAGTCCATCTGGCTGAAAATAATCAGAAACCTTCAAGAGTGAACACTTTCGATATGATTAAAATGTATTGTTGGATTGATAATTTGACTTTTAAAATATGTTCATACATGTATCTAAATGTAAAAGTATTTTTAAGAGAGGAACATTCCAGGTGGTTTTGGTAAGTTGTTGGCTATTTTGTTTAACCTACTTTTAAGTTTTATTGGTGTCTCAAAAAATGATGGTGGACAGGCATCTTAAAAATCAGGCTTTATTATAAAGAGGACATATAGATTGGAAAATGTGAGAAATAAGGGACAGCAGTACATTGACCCCAGCTATCATTTGAATATAGTGTAGCCAAACCATAAGAGTGTTGTTAGAAAGATTGATTCCAGACTAATGAGACGGACGGACAAAAAGTATAATTGTTGAAAAGCAGAATGAAAGAAAGAGCGTCTTCAACATTACTGCAAGTTCCATTCAGAACCCTCTGAGTAACAGATCAAAGCCTTGGCCTTAAAATAAAATAATGTCTGCAATACACATATCCTCTGTGTGTTTCTGACTGGCAACCATCTACCTCGCCCCATCATTACTTATGGCACCACGTGTACGTGTGTGTGGTGGTACTGTGTGTGGCACAGTAGCGGTCACACTCCATGTGTGAATATTGTGCTGGTGAGTTGTGTGTGTGTGTGTGTGTGTGTGTGTGTGTGTGTGTGTGTGTGTGTGTGTGTGTGTGTGTGTGTGTGTGTGTGTGTGTGTGTGCGTGTGTGTGTGTGTGTGGTGTGTGTGTGTGTGTGTGTGTGTGTGTGTGTTGTGTGTGTGTGGTGTTGGGGGGGGAGTCAAGGTGCAGTGGAGCAGATAGCTCAGCTCTATGCATACTAAAACCAACATCGCCACCGGCAGCAAAGATAGAGCTGGGGGGTTGGCGGGTGTACGGGGGCTGGTGGGGAGGAGGGGGGGGGGGGGGGGGGGAAGGAGGGAGCGACATAGCTCCCCAGGGAGCCCCTTCCTTATCGCACCTCTCGGCTCACTTTATCTGATTAGACATGACCCGAGAGAGAGAGAGAGCGAAGAGAGAGATAGGAGAGGAGAGAGAGATGAGAGCGCGTGAGAGAGAGAGAGCATGAGAGAGAGTGGAGAGATGAAGGAGAGAGAAGAGATGAGAAGAGATAGAAGAGAGAGAGAGAGAGAGAAGGCGCTGGAGAGAGAAGAGAGAAGAGGAGAGAGAGAGGGGAAGTGGATGCAGAGGGAGAGGACACAGGGGGAGTTATTTAGTATGATGATCACTGGCATCACTCTGAGAATTGGGCTGAACGGAGTGATATTAACAGTGATTGTTCTCTTCATCAAGATTATGCAATGCAAGGTGTCTGAGTATGAAGAAGCGATGAAGAACTTCTTTCAGTACGTTGAATTGTTAGTCAAAAGTAAAGCTCATGGACTGGAACTGAATGTGCTGCGTTTCTAACTCACAGTTAAATGAGTCAAGCTTGTGAATGTCTAATGATTTATAACAGTGTTGAAGTGAAGTTTTTATTTCCTTCACTTCAGTTTTATATTAATAATACCAAATCAATTATCAATATATATATATATATATATATATATATATATATATATATATATAATGGTCAATAATTAAGACGTATGTGCTTTACTTGTTTTAATACGTTTTCATGCTGCAGTTGTAAATGTAAGTTGTTAAATATTTGATTTGGGCAAGCCAAATCCCAACATTCCAAATGCTGTCATTGTTTTTTGGAAATGAGTGATCTATAGCAGTGATACATACGGTGGCCAACACAACGGCCCAAAACACTTCCATTAGAATTGAAAAATTATGCAAATAAAAAAACGCAAATGTTCCCAAAATCATGCAGATAAAGAAACATCTTCACCAAATTGGCAACACACGCGCAACAGTTAGAAAACATTCACCAACTTGACGAAACAAGCACAGCGTTTACTAAAAGCACAGCATTAACGAAACGCTGCAAACAAACAACGCTTAAAGATGCTCAAAACACAACGGAAACACGGTTCGGTGACACCGAACAGTGATGCACACAGCTGGGACCCTAGCTGGGACCCTAGCTGGGACCCTAGCTGGGACCCAAGCTGGGACCCAAGCGCTGGTTGACGTTAGGGGATTATGAAGTTGGCCAACTGTCGAAACTATGTTGAGCAGGTAAAGACCACCATATTTTAACCCTTTGATACACAACGTGGGTCAAAAGTGACCCGAGTGAGTTTTAATTGTAAATATCTTTGCAACGAATTACTTGAATAATTCAGAATTCCAGGTATTCCTCAATTAACTTGTTTTTAATCATCACAAATTCTTACTTTCATTTTTCCTTTCTTACTTTTTGAATACAATTTATTTTTGTATCACTACCCTTCTAAGGGACAACATGGGTAAAAAATGACCCGTATTGACCTACAATGTTATTTGATGCATGGGTGAGTGTTTCTTAGCTATATTTTTGGAAATGAATTTATTTAATCATTTAATATTCCAAGTATTCATTAAATATCTTATTTTTGATCACCACACATAATTATTGTCATTCTACCTTTCTTAATTTATGAACTAAAATAGTTTTTGTATTTCAACATCAGGGTTACATACATGGGTCAAAAATGACCCATGTGTGCAAGTGTGATCAAAATGAAAAAAAGACGTACTATAATTATTTAGTTATAAATAATTATTTTACAGTGATTTGGACCAAGCATGTATTCACTAAGGAATCTTATAGGAAGCTTTTATTTGTAAACGATTGCCGTTATGAACATGTTAACCGTGGACAACATTTCACATGCCAAACTTGTCACAACTCAACAGGCTGCTTTTGCACTTCTGATTCATGTAAGTCTTATTTTACACTTCTTCTACCTAAGAAGATACTTGGTAACTTGTGAAAGATAACAGTACATAATATTTGAACATTACCTGACCTTGTCATCCATTACTAGTGAGGAAGAGACTTCATGTCTATGTCAAATTACACAGAAGGAACTGGCCAAATGCTGCTAGTGTACGATTATTAAGAAGAAGAAGAAGATATACTTTATTTATCCCTTACAGGGAAATTTCTTTCCCGACTCTGTTGTGTTTACACACATTACACACACAGGGGAGGATATACATGCACAAACACAGAGGATATACATGCACACACACACAACCACATGCAGATAGGAGAGGTGGCAGAGCAGAGAGGCTGCCAGGTACCCGGCGCCATGGGAGCAGTTTCGAGGTTAGGTGCCATGCTCAAGGGCACCTCGGCAGTGGCTTTGGAGGTGAACTGGCACCTCTCCAGCTACCAGCTACCAGCTCATTCCAAGACCAAGTCCATACAGACTAAGCCACTGCCGCCAACATATATATATCGCAACATCACAATGGACAACTTCTTCACCAGTATCCCTCTGGCTGAAAAGCTCCTTGAGAAGAACCTGACCATTGTGGGGACCCTTCGCCAGAAGAAGCCAGACATACCGCCTGTCATGAAGCCATCCAAATTGAGGGAAAAGCATAGCTCAGAATGTAGATTAATTGGCAACATGACCATGGTGAGCTATGTGCCGAAAAAGGGGAAAGCTGTTGTCCTCCTGAGCACTACGCATGAGGACAGAGCAGTGGATGACAACAGTTTAAAGAAGAAACCAGAAGTGATTCAGTAATATAACATAACAAAATCAGGAGTGGACACAATGGATCAGATGGTTCCCTGAACGGTTGGTGCCGGAGTTCACATGCAAGCGGAGAATATGGAGGAGGCCCATGGTGCTCTGGCACAATGTGCTCAATGTTGCCACCCTCAATGACTACTCCATCTTTACTGCACAACACCCTGATTACATGGGTGGTGTGACCAATGCACGGCGGCGTTTCATCAAGGAGCTGGGCAAAGAGCTTGTCATGCCACATACACTATATGAAAAAAGTTGAGGAGCATAGTGCGTAAAAGTGGCCAAAGCTTTGCTGACTCAATAACTGCAGAGTTCCAGCTCTGGCATTAGTATCAGCACCAAAACTGTGCGCCGGGAGCTTCATGGCATTTTGGACAATTCTATGCTTCCAACTTTGTGGAAACAGTTTGGGGAAGACCCTTTTTTGTTCCAGCATGACTGTGCCCCACAAAGCAAGGTCCATAAAGGCATGGTTGGATGAGTTTGGTGTGGAAGAAGTTGAATGGCCCGCACAGAGCCCTGACCCCCACCCCACTGAACACCTTTGGGATGAACTAGAATGGAGAGCCAGGCCCTCTCGTCCAACATCAGTGTCTGACCTCACTAATGCTCTTCTGGATGAATGGCAAAAATTCCCACAGATACACTCCAAAATCTTGTCGAAAGGCTTCCCAGAAGAGTGGAAGCTTCTGTGACAATTAAGCTTATTCATTGCATTACATTTGTTAAAGATGTTTGTTTTTTACCCTTACGTGTGTTACAAATGAATGTGAATATGGCATAGGACATATATTTAATTTGACTGTCTCATAAACAACTATTCCAAAGTAACAGTAAAATAAAAAGGACAACAACTATACAATAATACACAATCCAACTGATAAGATACAGTAAGGGCTGCGATATCCAGCACTTTTTTTTAAGGATAATCAAAAAGATTAGGACATGACGTTTGCATGTAAAAAAGTCTGTGACCAACACATTGTTACTTTACATCTGTTTGTTTAAAGTTTCCAGGTGATGCAGACAGACCAGAGGATGCTGACCATGAGAGACAGACCTATTCCTAACATCAGTGAACTTCAGCATGGGCTCAAAGGTTAATTCATAATCTGATTATCTTTGTAGTACAAAGTGATGAATTTAAAAAACACATTCAAATAATGTTGTATTTATTTCTACAGCCCTCTAACGCACCTCTTTCATAAATAACACACTTACATATGACGCAATAATGTCATATGATTTATGTTTCTTGTCATTTCTGTTAGGAAAGGACATACCTGAAGGACACAACTGCCTCACCGTTTTCTCCGAGGGGCAAGAAGAAAATGAAAAGCTGATATGAGATTAAAGACCAATACAAGACATTCACTAAGAAACTACTCTTTTATTGTGAACACAAAGATCTGCACACTGAATAGTGTGTATTCAAACAGGACCATCATTTGTTTGTGACAGCTGTGCCCAGTATGGGCTCACAGATGCAGTTAGGTGGTTTCTTCATCAGGCCTGGTCCTCCTCCCAGGGAAAGGCCGCTCCACCTCAGTCCTTTCCAGCCAAACCAACAGACAGGACATCCGTCACGCTGAGGTTTCTCCCAAAGTCTCTGCAGCTCCCTGGACACCACACTGTCTCAATTGATCCACACTGTGAATATGAGAGGGGAACATGTGTGTAATAAATGCTTAAGACAATAAGAAATATGAAGTTAACTGTGGCTCAGTTTTTTTAAATAAACAACACTATTACTGTATTTCAATATCTCACGTCTGAAAGTTTCATTTAAAAGAAGAAGAGGCACCTAAAATGAAGATTGTTATTTCAATACATTTAGTTTATTTTGTCTTTTTAATTGTTTAAAGTAAAGTAGATAGAACTGGTACTTAAGAGTTTTAACCTCTTAAAGGTAGGGTAGGTAAGTTTGAGAAACCGGCTCGAGATACACTTTTTGTTATATTCCATGGAATGCTCTTAACATCCCGATAGCAATGAATATCTTAAGTGCTTTGACAAAAAATCCATAAAAAAATGTCATCTGTGGAAGCCGTAGTACTGTAAAAAGCACGACCAATCATTTTAGCCGGCCCGGCTAAAATAACTGGATGGCCTACCTGCTGTCAGCCTTCCATCTGTGCACAAATTTATCTCGTGCCCTCATTGGTCATGTGCACGTTCGTGTGTGTTGGAGGAGGGGCTCTATAAGGAAGTGGCAGATTTTCTCCGGTTGTGTATTTTCAAATTCTAACGATCTCGAGCCGGTTTCTCAAACTTACCTACCCTACCTTTAAGGACGACGGTCCCCCCATTGGACCCCTTCCACCGTTTTCTTTTTGAGACAATGTCTCAGGGCTTCTTAACATTTATGAAACTATTAATGTGTAGCACCAGATTAACGGGAAGAATCTCAGCTAACTGAAGATATGAACCATTTTTACCAAAACAAAACACAAGTTTCATAAGAAGCGTCTAAATGACCCCTGAGCGAAAAAATGCCAAACTGACTTTGGCACACAATTCAAGATAAAGATACCCTTATTACTTATCGTAGCTGCACATACAATATATCCGATTAAAGCTGAGACTCCACAGATTATTTAGGTATAGCATCATCACTGAGCGATCCGAACTTGCGACAGGGGAAGCAAACACAGACATCACAACACGTACCTTTACGGAGCTTTTACGGCAGATCGTCTCACCGTAAGGCAAGGCAAGGCAAGGCAAGTTTATTTATATAGCACTTTTCTGTACGCGACAATTCAAAGTGCTTTACAAAACAAATTAAAATACTTTTTATGAATAAATACAGTAAAAACACATTATATAATGGCATTTTACAACAGGCATTACAAAGCAAAGATAATAAAATAATAAAAATAAACACCACAGGTATACAATACATGTTTAAAAGGCATACTGTAGTTCGAATCCGTAGCTGTCAATTAGATCAAAAGAGGTGTTCAATGGCATTAAAACGAAAAAAAAAAATGCTACAACTGTTGATCCATAGGTTAATAATGTACCTGTGCCTTTGAAAAAATTATTTATAATCCATAATTCCATTTTTATGTAAAAATCGGAGCGGAAAAGTTAGCTGCTAATGGTAGCCACCAGAGTGTATGCAGCTTCCGGTTTTGGTCACGAGTCACTTTCACTCCTTATTTGTTAACGTTTTGGTGTGTATAGAACTTTCCCTCCATTCCATTGGCTCTAGCGGTTATAAAGAGATTTCATTCATCAAAATCGACCAAGGGGGGCCAGAGATAGGTCAAATCCACCCAAATGACCCCAGAAGTGGGTTTTTTTGGCTAAATCTCTCTAAAAAGGTCAAATTTCACTTGTTTTGCATCAATCTTAATACAGGGTACTTATTATATGTTGTACTCTGGATTCCTACAGCTTTTAGTCTACTAACCCATCATCAAAGGGTAGTTTTCACTATAAGTAAAAAATAATTTTTGGACGGACACTATAATTTACAGTTTTTTACTATGTAAAATCTGAATTTTCTTTAAAATAAAAATCATCTATATTGATTCTGACTTTTCTACATCCAACTCACAGGTTTATCATTACTTTGAGAATAAAGATTATTAATCTAACCCTTTTAGAAGGGAAGATATGGTCATTTGTTCTGGGAATGTCATTTTCGAGCCTGAGACCTGCAAAACAGGCTCAGGGCTTAAGAGGTTAATACAGTCTGGTTGTGGAGGAGGCACACAGGTAAGAGCACTCACTAGCTACCATCACTTGTACAAAATAATTTTTGGACAGACACTATAATTTACAGTTTTTTACTATGTAAAATCTGAATTCTCTTTAAAATAAAAAACATCTATATTGATTCTGACTTTTCTACATCCAACTCACAGGTTTATCATTACTTTGAGAATAAAGATTATTAATCTAACCCTTTTAGAAGGGAAGATATGGTCATTTGTTCTGGGAATGTCATTTTCGAGCCTGAGACCTGAAAACAGGCTCAGGGCTTAAGAGGTTAATACAGTCTGGTTGTGGAGCAGGCACACAGGTAAGAGCACTCACTAGCTACCATCACATGTAACTAAGCTTGACCTGAATTTATTAAAAGTATAATTAAGTAACAGCAATAACTAAAACTAGAGAATGCAATTCCTGAAGAAATTGCTAGTGGGAATGCTTTATGCTGAAAAGCTGACGCTAAACTGCTATGCTGAAATGTAATGTGTAAGAAGAAAGTGAAGAATTTAGATTTAAATGATACATGAACACTGGGGGCTTGAATGTTTGATTAGAGAAGAAAAAGTAAAAAGGCTTGGAAAAGCAGCAGAATATTTGAACTGCAAACTTTTGAACTAACTTGATGGCGAATGATCTGTCGCCATGGCAACGGCATTTGATGACATCCCTTAATACGCTTAGATGCGTTGATGGCTGCATCGTTACCAAACCTGTGAAGTTTTGGGCTGTTTGGAGTATTTTCACTGAAGTTATGAGAAAACCGTGTTTCATGGCGAGCATTGTGTTGCCATGGCAACGGCATTTGAAGAAATCTCAAAACTGTCTCGTAGATGTCTTCACGGCTGGACTGTTAGCACACATGTGAATTTTGAGCACTTTTTGAACATTTTCATAGGAGTTAAAGGGACATCGTGTTTTATGGCGAGGGATGCGTTTCCATGGAAATGGCATATGGTGAGATTTCAGATTTGGCGTAGAGCTGTTGAGGCATGGACAAGTGAAGTTTGGGGGACGATTGGACGTTGTCCATTGGACTTACAGCGACATCGTGTTTCATGGCGAGTGGTCTGTCGCCATGGCAACGGCATTTGATGACACCCCATAATACGCTTAGATGCATTGATGGCTGCATCGTTACGAAACCTGTGAAGTTTTGGGCCGTTTGGAACATTGTGTGTGAGAGAGAGAGAGAGAAGAGAGAGAGAGAGAGAGAGAGAGAGAGGAGAGAGAGAGAGAGAAGAGAGAGAGAGAGAGAGAGAGAGAGAGAGAGAGAGAGAGAGAGAGAGAGAGAGAGTGTGTGTGTGTGTGTGTGAGTGAGTATGAAATGAACAGTTACAAAATTCAAAATTAGCCTAACCCTAAACCTTTTCGACATGGATATAAGGCTCTCCCTCACCCTCCCTTCGGCAAATCAGACCACATCTCACTGCTGCTGCTGCCTGCTTACAGGCAGAAACTTAAACGGGATAGACCGGTAACAAGGACAGTATAGCGATGGAGTGAGGAGTCAGATTCAGCACTGCAGGATTGCTTTGCATCTACAGATTGGAGTGTGTTTGAGGACAATAACATCAACACACACACGGATACGGTAATCTGCTACATTGGGAAATGCATCGATGACGTGGTACCGAAGGTTTCTGTACGAACATTCCCAAATCAAAAGCCCTGGATAAACGGCGAGGTGCGTGGCAAACTGAAATCGCGCACAGAGCTGGAGATTTGGAGGAGTTCAGGAATTCTAGGTATGAACTCCGGAGAGCTATCAGCAGTGCAAAGAGACATACAAAGACAAGGTGGAATCAGACTTCAAAGGCTGTAACACCCGGAACATGTGGGCGGGACTAATAACAATGACAGACTACAAAGGAGCAGCGGGGGGTGCTGCGGGAGTGTCTGTGTGCGCATCTCTCCCAGACGAGCTGAACAGTTTTTTTGCTCGCTTCGAGAGCAGCCAGGCGGGCGGTGCAGAGAAGGATCAGGAGCCCTGCCCTTTTGTTTTAAACAGGGCAGATGTGTGTAAATCCTTTTAAAAGGGTTAACCCACACAAGGCTCCTGGAACTGATGGCATCCCCGGCCGTGTTCTCAGGGTGTGTGCAGTTCAGCTGGCAGAGGTGTTCACAGACATATTCAACAGGTCCCTGCTGCAGTCTGTAGTCCCCACATGTTTTAAACACTCCACCATCGTTCCTGTCCACAAAAAGACAAAAATCACCAGCCTCAATGACTACTGCCCAGTAGCACTCACCTCCATCATAATGAAGTGCTCCTCCCTCCCTGACTCTCTGGACCCCCTGCAGTTTGCCTACAGAGCAAACAGGTGCACAGACGATGCCATAGCCCTCACCATCCACACTGCCCTCTCACACCTAGACCAGAGGAACACATATGTGAGAATGCTGTTCATTGATTACAGTTCAGCCTTCAATACCATTGTGCCCTCCAAGCTGGTCATCAAGCTCAGAGACCTTGGGCTCAACAGCGCCCCCTGTGACTGGATCCTGAACTTCCTGACGGGCACACCCCAGGCAGTGCGGGTGGGAAACATCACATCCTCCACCCTGATCCTCAACACTGGAGCCCCTCAAGGCTGCGTGCTCAGCCCTCTCCTCTACTCCCTGTTCACTCACGACTGCATGGCTACACACAGCTCCAACACCATCGTGAAGTTTGATGACGACACGACCGTCATCGGCCAGATCACCGACGGCGACGAGACGGCGTACAGAGAGGAGGTCGAAAACCTGACATCTTGGTGCCAGGATAACAACCTCCATCTCAACTTCAGCAAAACAAAGGAGCTGATTGTGGATTACAGGAAGCAGCAGGGAGAGGGACACGCCCCCATCGCCATCAATGGGACTACGGTGGAGAGAGTCAGCAGCTTCAGGTTCCTCGGTGTCCACATCACTGAGGACCTGACATGGACTCATCACACCACCACCATCACCAAAAAAGATTGACAGCGGCTCTTCTTCCTCCGCAGGCTGAGGAGGTTCGACATGGACTACAGGATACTCTGCAACTTCTACAGGTGCACCATAGAGAGTATCCTGACTGGCTGCATCACAGCCTGGTACGGCAGCTGCCCCGCCCTCAATCGTAAGGCTTTACAGAGGGTTGGGAAAACTGCACAGAACATCACCAGGACGGAGCTGCCATCCATGGACGACCTTTACTCCCAGCGGCTCAGGAAGAAATCCCTCCAGATTAGAAAAGACCCCCATCACCCCAGCCACAAACTGTTCAGTCTGCTGCCGTCTGGCAGGCGTTACCGCAGCATCCGGACAACAACCACCAGATTCAGAGACAGTTTCATCCCACAACATCCATAAGATTAATCTACTACTTAGTAATTATTTATCTATTTATCTAACATATCATTCCCATAGCTTGCATATAGACTCTTATTTCACTATTTCACTTTTTTTAAACAATTTTTCTTTTTGTATTTACTTTTTAATATTGACTTGCACTATATTTGTCTGTTTATCTGTATTATTGTGTTGCACTGTTGGAGAAGCCTGTGACCTAAGATTTTCATCGACATAACTACTCTGTAGCTATGTTCGTATGACAAATAAAGAACCTTGAACCTTGAACGTAAGCGACGTGCCGTCAAGCCGTCAAAGTCTGTGATAAAATGTTCGTCAAATCTCTTTGTGAATATAATTATTGCTGGGTACACTCTGTACACTTGGAAATGATCCAAATCCAATTAATAAAGAAGGTAAGCACATGAACCAAAAATGGAAATGATTGTTTGCAATGCAAATACAAATTGGCTTAGAGGGGAACGTGAATCTAAAAAAGGATTCCAAAAAGAGGAGAATTTTTTAAAGAAGTTAGATTGCACGAAAACGTGGACGCACTTGTATATGTTTCGTCCTGTGGTTAAGATAATTATATATGGTAAAATAATAATAAATACTGAAGAAGACAGACGCTTTATTTTTCTACATTTGACTTTTATTTCCCATCTGTGTTCAGTCTGGCCTCATCATCTATAGCCTGGAGCGGATGGAGGTGTGTGTGTGTGTGGTGTGTGTGTGTGTGTGTGTGTGTGGTGTGTGTGTGTGTGTGTGGTGGTGTGGTGTGTGTGTGTGTGTGTGTGTGTGTGTGTGTGTGTGTGTGTGTGTGTGTGTGTTTGAGACAATGATAAGGTCTTGAGGTCTTGGGTACGAGTGTCTGTATGAAGGAGCAGGAGGGAGAAGTGTGTGTGTGTGTGTGTGTGTGTGTGTGTGTGTGTGTGTGTGTGTGTGTGTGTGTGTGTGTGTGTGTGTGTGTGTGTGTGTGTGTGTGTGTGTGTGTGTGTGTGTGTGTGTGTGTGTGTGTGTTGTTTGAGACAATGATAAGGTCTTGAGGTATTGGGTACGAGTGTCTGTATGAAGGAGCAGGAGGGAGAACTGTGTGTGTGTGTGTGTGTGTGTGTGTGTGTGTGTGTGTGTGTGTGTGTGTGTGTGTGTGTGTGTGTGTGTGTGTGTGTGTGTGTGTGTGTGTGTGTGTGTGTGTGTGTGTGTGTGTGTGCGTGCGGGGACATCCTCGTCAGTGAGAGGGCTCAGGGGACGGCCCGGCCTCCTCAGCCTCCTCATGATGATTGATGCTGGCGGGCCACACACGCCCCGGCCGCCCAGCTAAATTAAAAGCCTATTTTGTAAAGTTGTAAAGAGAACAGAATGGTTGGAGGGTTGCTGTGTGTGTGTGTGTGTGTGTGTGTGTGTGTGTGTGTGTGTGGGTGTGTGTGTGTTGTGTGTGTGTGTTTGCTGATGTGTGTGTGTGTGGGGGGGGGGGGTCACAGCCGGGGCGCTCTCCAGTGTCTTTAGTATCATCACCCCTCAGAGGATAGCCAGAGGGGGTCTCCTCCATCATGCCTGATGCTCGTTCTCTGTCTCATTCACACATACACACAGGCATAAACACACACACACAAATTCACACAGAAACCAAAACACATAAACATACACTAGTAAAAGCCTTTTTGTGTTTAAGATCAGTAAATGAACCCTGAAGAAAACATTAGCAGAATTAGGCCAGTTTTTACTTTATTACTGTCATCATCAAAAAGGCACTCAAATACTGAAATATATTACTTTCGAATAAAAAGCACATTATATATATAATGTGCTTTTTATTCGAAAGTAAATATTACTGTTGTTGTCCAAGTACTGTACTGTTTTACTACTAAACTGAAGATAATGATGAAGCAATTTTATACAAGTACCTTTTTTAAATAAAAAGGTGCACTCTCTCGTCAACCAAATTCATTATGCTTAGTTTTGGTCATCATTTTTATTTTTATTTTATGACTGCAACTCAAAGCCAACAGACAGATTTTGATTCTTCATACAATCCAATACAAACTTGAACCTGTATTTGAAAAGAGACTTTTAAACGGGTCCACATACTTGCAAACTGTTATGTACTGATCCAAAAAACGCATCATGTTGGACAGGTCTCCCTTGAAAAAGAGATCGAGGATCTCAATGGGACCACCTGGTTAAATAAAGGTTTGAATTGAATTAATTCATCACTTATGGTCAGCCATTCACAAATTATAAGTTTAGATTTATGGTAAATAATGAGTGATCATAAAAATATAGGTTCGGTTACTGGTTAATGTTTGGTTAACAATATGGTGGACAACAGGTCCAAAACGTGGCAAAATACAAACACCATATCAAGAAACATCTACTCCAACTAGACAACACATGCGCAGGCATTTACTAAAGCGCTGCATAAACAAAACGCTACAATACAAAATTACTGCAAATAAAATAACGCTGCAAGAAGCTCAAAACACCAAGGAAACGTACAGTTCAGTGATGAAACACAGGAGCGCTTGTTTCCGTTCAGGGATTATAAAGTTGGTCAACAGAGCTGCTAGCTTGTTAACCTAGCAAATTTAGTTATTCCAAATATACTGACAAAACATTTGATACTTTGATACTTGTTGCCATTTAAAAATGTTGGTCAGTACTCATAGGTTTGTTAACCAGCCTAACCCAGGGTACACTTAAATGAATCGAAGCCTATGAAAAAATTGTATAACTATTTGTATAAATGACTATTATGTAAAAAATGTCGTATTCTGTTATATGATCCGTCTCTGTATTTGTAGATATGCGACCTTGACAGCCACTAAAAAAACAGGACAACACTCTTGTTTGTATATCATCTTTGCAAATCAATTTATCCTCAATGTGGAATTTAATTGACAGACGATTCCGGCGGACAACAACCAGCACACACACATCCAAACACACACACGCCCTTCATGTCACCCACCCCAGCACACACACACTCCAAACCACACGCCACGCCTTCATGTCACCCCCCCCCCCCAGCCAACCTCCCTCTCTGCATTCAAGCTATGCCAGACACGCCCCCCCCCCCCCCTCCCTCTCTTCTGCTGTTGGCAAGCAAGAGGTGAGTGGAGTGACAGCCCACCCTGAGTCTGACCAACCAGCAGGACACACACACACAACACACAAAAAGCACACACAAAAATGCATGCGTGCACACCATAGAGGTGCACACACACAAACCAGAGGTCAGCCCTGTGTCAACTGGGGTGTGGAGGCCAGCTGAGGATGTGTATTGTGCTAATTTGTGGTGTGTGTGTGTGTGTGTGTGTGTGTGTGTGTGTGTGTGTGTGTGTGTGTGTATATACATGTGTTTGTATGTGTTATTGTTGTGTAACTGCTTTATTGATGTTGTGTAACTGTGTTGGTGATGTAAGGACTGACAGAAGGTTGAGTAATTGTCATGCAACATTTGCAGCTACAGGCTAAATATGCTATAACCTTTTTTTAAGCTATGCAAGTAAACCATGCTGTGCCCAAATATTGCATTTATAGTAGGTCAAGGTTGAAGCAGAAAGAGAAGCAAGGTTGAGTCAGTTTATACGCATATACATTATACATACTGTACAGAAAAAGATTAATGGCTCATCATAAGGGCCTAGCCTAGGCCACTAAATTATTGACAACACACAAATACTATACAACAGTCACCTATATGATGCACATTTGACCTATTTACAAAAAGAAATATTATAAATAATTGGTGAATGCATACTTTATTGTTATTCTCTAATCAGTAAGCTAGCTACTTGCCGAAGTTACATGTTGCTTATATGGGATATGCTCCATTTGCTTTTGTCAATATTAACATTGCATTTTTATAATTTTGCAAAATGACTACTCCTTACAATGTTTTAAAGGGGCCCTATTATGCTATAGTTATGCTATATGCTCAGGTTCATATTTGTATGTAGTGCTTCTACTGTGACATGTTTGGGATTTTAGCCTTTGCAGACCTTTTACATGCAGCCTATATAACACACTACAGGAAAGGGAAAATCCCCAAAAGAATAATAGGGCCCCTTTAAAGTAAGGGGTCATGTCCCCAGCATCTTCAGTGTAAATGACACCTGATGGTCAGTGCTATGAAAGTAAAAGTATTCAACAACAGCGTAGGAATATGTAAAAGTCCTGCATTTATTTTATTACTTGAGTAAAAGTAGAAAATGTATTAAAATTAAAATAAGCTTGAAGTACCAAAACTAAGACACAGAATTTCCAGAACAATATATTTATCATATTACGCTATTATAATTATTGATGCATTCATTTCTTCATCATTTATATTTTTCAGCTGGTAAATGTGGAGCTAACTTTAATGACTTTTTATACTGCTTGGTATTTTAAAGTACATCCTCAATTAGTTCATTTAAATGTATTTCAACATATAAACCTGCAAAGTAACTAGTAACACATGTTTACAAATAAATGTAGAAGAGTAAAAAGTAAACAGTATTAGATGTGGAAATGCTCAGGTATACAAGTCCCTCAAAATTGTAATTAAGTAAACTTAGTTACCTTCCAACAGTGGTTGTTTGTGAACCTGCTTTAATGATATTCTGCCTATTGAAGTCAGTGACTTCAGGCAGAATAATGGAGTGGTAACAAAATGACCATTCAGTCTGAATCAGTCCGTCTCGTCTTCATCATCACCACAGTCATCATCAGAACTGTCATCATCCTCTACCTGCTCTTTACCTTTGTCATCCTCACATCACCATAGCAATTTCTCCATCATGGTCATTAGTGTGGTACTCTGTGGTTTCTCATTTTCCTCATTCATGAACATATCAGTGCATACACACAACACACAACCACACACACAAACACACACACACACACACACACACCACACACACACACACAACACACACACACACACACAACACACACACACACACACACACCACACACACACACACACACACACACACACACACACACACACACACACACACACACACACTCATCAGAGAGAGGTCTTAACCCCAGTTGAAGGATGGGAAATGCTGAGCTAGGCCACCTATCAACACTGTCATATATGACCACAACACCCCCACCCACCACACACACACAGATCTGTCGCTATATAGTAAAGTGGCAGTGGGGGGGTTACAAAGGCAGGGAGAGTGTGTCTGTGTGTGTGTGTTTTGTATGCATGCTGTCATGATCAATTTCATTCTGAGAGGTGAAAAGCAGATTTTCTCAGTCACCTCATGCACCACCCTATTGTGCTCGTGCACATGTCTGTCTCTGCAGCTTCAGTTGCGTGCTGCGATTGTGCAAAATACGTATGTACCATATGTGCGCCTCCTTGAGAGCATATTGGTATTTGTTTCTGCATCTGTGTGTGTGTGTCTGCATCCAAATGTAGAACGGATCAAGCTATGTTGACACTGTCTCTCTATCTGTGTGTGTTCCTTTATCTGTACACAGAGTATGATTCTTCAAACTAAGCAGAATCCTCCAAAGTAATGGTATTTTCTGCATCGTCTACTGCTGTTTTAATTTTTCCTTTAAAAAAAAAAAATCTAGCGTTGAGAAATCGGTTCAAAGGATAATTGCCCTACAAATTGGGGCTTATTTTTCGTAGGTCTCCACCATCACCTCTATCAATTATCATATGTGATACCAAAATACTGTGATCAAGGGAAACAGAAGCAACAATGCTACATCATATTTAGCTTACATTTTAGCCACATCATGTGTCATTTAAAGGGTCACCTCTTAAGCTTTTTTGGGATTTCCCTTTACTGCAGTCTGATAGGGGTGTGTGCATGTAAATGGTCTACAAAGGCTAAAATCCCATGGTTTGGTAAAGCATGTAAACATGTCACAGTAGAGGCACAAAATATGACCCTGAAAATGAGCATAATAGGGCCCCTTTAATAAATAGTAAGAAGTAGTTTATTTGCACAATTAGAAAAACAATGCAAAGTCAATATTGTAGACGCATTATTGTCCCATAAAAGCAACTTGGACTCTTTGTTTACTTCTGTTACATCGTGACATCACTATGTAACACTCACACTTTGGTTGGCTTACGCTCCAACACATTGTATGTGATAGGCTAAGGGATGGGACATCTATAAGCGGATGACAAATCATAACAGAGCCGGCTAGCTAACCAATAAGAGCGGTCTGGGCTCTGGTTTCAGACAGAGGGTGAAAAAATGTACTGAAGCACAGGCAGTATGAGAAAATAAATCACTTTGTTACAAATCTCAGTTATGAACTTGCCAAGTATTGAGTTATTATTACCTATGAAAGACAATTCTAATAAAATCAAGTTGCACTAAACCTCTAATCAAAGGACATCCTTCACAAGTATAGTTACACCATTCCATGCATGTGTGGCCAGACAGACATGAAGAAGTGAAGAGTGGGAGGTTCTGGGTTGCACCGAGGGTCCATGCTGTCATTCTGTCATCCCTCCCATACCCCCGCCCTGTCTCTGGGCCAGGCCCGATCTGGGGCCCTTGTGTCACCAACAGATGGGCCTCTCACAAAAGGACCCCTCAGCCCGCCAAGCCGGTCTCCTGCACACCCGATTAAATCTCAATAGCAAAGTTAGAATTGATGCACTGAGTCTATGGGGATTCAATTAGGGCAGGGCGGCATGAGGAAAAGACAGGGCGATAGAGAGGGAAACAATAAGTGGATAGTTAGAAAGTCATTTACCTGGTGTTATTTTGGTCAGAAGAACAGGGGCCAGACAGCCCCACGCTAATGTTTGGTGGGATAATGTGCTCTTGGCTTGTGGCAGAGATATATCAAAGTAGGCTGATCTGAAGACTCACTGGAGACACTCAGTATTACTGACTCGCTGAATTACTGACTTCTTAAGAGCCATGTCGATGCCTACACATCAACTAGAGCTTTGCATGCTGCAGATACACGCTTTACAACATCAGGAGGATACGTCCCCATCTGACCAAGAAAGCGACGCAGATTCTGTCCCAGGCTCTCGTCATCTCACGCCTAGACTACTGCAACTCCCTCCTGGCTGGTCTACCTGCATGTGCCATCCGACCTCTGCAGCTCATCCACAATGCAGCGGCTCGTCTGGTCTTCACCTTCCAACATTTTCCACACCACGCGCTCCTCCGCTCACTTCACTGGCTTCCAGTTATTGCTAGAATCCACTTCAAGACAATGGTACTTGCGTACCATGCTGTGAATGGTTCTGGCCCTTCCTACATCCAGGACATGGTTAAACTGTACACCCCAGCACGGCACTCCGCTCTGCATCGGCCAAACGGCTCGCTGCACCAGCACTGCGAGGGGGACCCAAGTTCCCATCAGCAAAAACATGTCGGTTTGCTATCCTGGCTCCAAAATGGTGGAATGAGCTCCCCATTGAAATCAGGACTGCAGATAGCGTGCACATCTTCCGGCGCAGACTGAAAACTCATCTCTTTCGACTCCGCTTCGAGCGAGAGAAGCACTAACAAAGAATTGCTAACAAAGCACTTATATACTAATAAAGGACTGGCTTATCTAAAGCCAGTTGAGTAGCACTTGAAATGTTTTAGCTCTATGAAACCAGATGTACTTATATGATTCTGTTTTCTTCAAGTTTGTATCTTGTTGGTCGAATGCACTTATTGTAAGTCGCTTTGGATAAAAGCGTCAGCTAAATGCAATGTAATGTAATGTATATGCAGGTTAAAATTAGCAACAATGTTTTCACAGAGTGACCTCGTATCAATTTAAAGCCAATCTATGAAGACTTTTTTTAAGTGGTAGCACCTTTTATCATATTATGAGGCGTTGGTTTTTTATTTGTAGAAAGTGATAGCAGTGTCTATTGCTGTCAACAATGGGGAAGCACCCAAACAGTTATGTCAATTCAGGTAGATCTAGTTCATTTTTAGCTTCATATAAAGTTTACCTATTCTCAAACTAGGGTTGGTAATCTTGAGAAGGTAGCTCAATCACAGAAGGTTTGAAAAGTATCCTAGAGAGAAAAAAAATACCAACACTACATCTAGAAAGTCTTAAAGTTGGCAAAACTGACAACCCTTCAAAGCGTTTTCCCCCAAATTATCATTTTGAAGGAAAACGTAGAACATGGCTATTGTTAGCATGCACAGCTGTCAGGCTAGCAGCTTGTGGAAGACTCCAGTGATGTGCAATGAGTACAGGGATTGTGCACCACAGCCGGAAGACAGGATCTGATTCTTTTTGGATTTCCCTGAGGCCCTATGTCCACATAGAATTGTTTTCTGGCAGTGCATTGGGTAGAGCCTACTCCCAGGGTTTCCTTAAAAAAAACAGTCCCAGTTTTATTTCAATGTTTCTATGACTACGATATCTTGAAAACATAATGTCGCTTTTTTAAGACAGGGTTGCTTCGCCCCCTTGCCTTTGGTCTATCTATTAGGGCTTCTTTATAATGGTTTGATATTTCTTTTTTTCCCATGGACACAAACCAGAAGGTGCTTGCTCTCATACTTTGTATGAATGAGCTTCACTCCTCAATCTGCCAGCTGTAGGGTAAGGAAGAGAGTTGACGTACGACGATAGAAGTACACTCACCGGCAGCAACATCTAAGGTCCGCCTGGCCGATCTGCTCAAAGAAATGGGCTATTTGTTTTTTTGGCTTTGGTCTTACATACGGATTATGTTAAGGATAGAAGGACTCATCTGACAACAAGGTTCTCCAATTTTCCAATGACATCATCAGCCCCTTTCTGAAAAGTTAAAATATTTTTTACGAAGAACAGTGACAACAAACAAAGCCGCCATGCCCAGGAAAAACAGACGCTGGGTGTAGCGTATTTTCTCGAGGTGGCTTTATGTGACGGCATGGGCTTATTTCTCTTTGAAAACAAGACGAAAAAGACGATGTCGCTCAAAAAAGGCGCTATGTTTACTTAATTCTGATTAATTCAATAAAGGTTTCTCTTACTATGTTTATGTTATTCACCAATACACCTTAACAGATTCCTTGCATGTGACCAACTGACAATCAATGACGGACTGACAGATGGATTTAGTGACTGACTGGCTGAGTGACCAATATACTGCCCCCCCCCCCATTCATAGAAATACTGGCACCTACAAACTGACTGCCCTACTGCAAAATCACCTCTGCTTACCACGGCGCCAAGCGGCGACCTGGGGCCACTAGGATGACTGACAGACGTTCTCGTCTCACCCTCTCCAGGAGAGGGAGAATGAGACGCAGCGGTGGAAAGGCGTAGAGCAGCTATCTTGGCCATGGCGTGTCCTGCCGAGCCAGGGAGAACCACCATTCGTCTGGCAGGGGCCCGCCTCTTGACATGAGGCCGGCCGCCCTGTTCTCCAGTCCCGGAATGTTGGGGGCCTTCAGAGATAAAAACCTTCTCTGAGGCCCACAACCACAGGTTCTCCGCTGCGCTAAAGAAGGTGGAGGAGCTGACTCCGTCCTGCCTGTTGATGTAAGCCACTGTGGTGCGTTTGTCGCTCCTCAACCAGCACATGTGTGCCCTGTAGTAAGGGTTTGCAGTGCTGGTAGGAGCAGTACTACTGCCCGTAGCTCTAGAAGGTTGATGTGCCGAGTTTCTGTCAGAGGCCAGCCACCACCTATAGCTCTCTTTAGGCAGGCCCCCCCCCATCCTGTCACGGATGCATCTTGAACACCGTGACGTAGGAGGTCACCCGCCCCAGCGGGGTTCCCCTCCGCAGATGCGTCGTGTGTGCCTCTTGGGATCTAAACGAAGGCCGGCAAACCACCTCTGCAGGCGAGTAAGTAACCCCAGTGGTACCACGAGGTGAGCAGCCGCCATGAGACCCAGAGTCTGCATGATGGTCAAAGCTGTCACCGTTGCCCCCTGTCGCAGTCTGCAAACTGCCTGAAGCAGGGATGCCTGTCTGCTCTCTGACAGGGTGGCACGTAGTCTGCCTGCATCGAGCAAAAATCCCCAGATACCCCATCTGCTGGTGAGGTATGGGACTGCTCTTCTTCCAATTGACCGCAATCCACTTGGATCAATTGGGCTGTGTTTGCCTCTTCCCTGGACCTGGCCATGACTATGAGGTCGTATTAGAAAACCCTCATGCCATGGTCGCAAAGCGGCTGAAGCGCTGTGGCCACACATTTGCTGAACTTGCGTGAGGATAGGGAGTAGCCAAACGGTAGTCTGTTGTACTCGTAGGCTACCCCCCTGGAAGGCAAAACGCAAATACTTTCTGTGCTTTGGAGCAATTTTCGACATGAAAGTAAGCGTCCTTCAGGTCGATGGTTGTAAACCAATCGCCCGGCTGCCGTAGTTCCAGTAATTGGTTTACATATGTAACTTTTGGCAGGCAATGTGCTGATTCAGGCTGCGAAGATCCAGAATGGGTCTGAATTCTCCTGTCTTCTTGGGAACCAGGAAGTACATGGAGTAAAGCCCCTTTTCTCCGTCCTGAGAGTGCACACTGTTGAAAGGAAACCTATCTCCTCCTGGATGATAGATTTGCCTGAATGGAGGAGGGACGCTGCAAAACTGAGTGAGTACCCCAGTTTCAGTGTCCTGTCCATCCATTCCAGCGACGTGCAATCAGGGGAGGCAGGGGAGGCACAGCCTCACCTGTCATACTCCAATGTAACGGAAAAACAACTAAAGAAAAACTAAATAGTAATAATAATAAAATGTCTCCACTGATCTGTGTTGTAAGTGTGATTTATGTGTGATTCCAATCGCTTTTTATAGTCAAAATCAGCAAATTTGCCGAGCTCCGCTACGGGAGCAATGAGAAGTGAGGCAGGGACGTGCTCTGCCTCTCGTAAGCCCACAGTAACTTGCTGGAGCACGGGCACTAATTTAGCGCGGGCATTTATTTTGTGAGCGCGCTCAAGCCAGTTACTGTGGGGTGAGGTGAGGCACAGATGAGATCTGCCTCACCTCAGAATGCGTCACCCCACAGAAACTGGCTGGAAAGCGGGCCCTAAGCGCATGCCTGTTACCATCTCACTGTAGGTCACCAATGTAATGTTTGTAGATCCCTTTATTACATTTATCCTCGCCATCCATAGTCTCTAAATAACTTATTTCACGTATATATGATATTTAGGCTCGCTGGTCTCATCATACAACGGCAATGAAAAAAGGACCAGGGGAGGCAGCCATAACCTCTGCCGCACTGAAGGGGGCGCATGTGAGCCCACAGGTTCTTGTTGCTACTGTTATTCTACACAGAGACGGTAGACGCAAACAACAAACTAGACTTTTGAAACTACAGGAAGATAAGGAGGACTTTTACAAAAAAGTAATAGAGATTGTTGTCCAGAAGGATAGCATGGACTTCATCTTCAAGTCAAGGTAAGACCACATTTCTAATGAAAATGGGATCTTACTAAGAAAGAACAATCCAATATTTAGATTTTGGGTATCCTTTTGTTGAACGGTCTGTTTAAAATGAATCGAAGCATCAGACTAAAAAAGCTTTTGAAAATAATCGAATATTTCGATTAAGGTCAAAATATAATATTTGTAAATCTGACTCAGTGAGTCAGTGCCTCACCAGCCATGAACCTCACCGCACGTCACTGATCCATTCTGTCAGTACACAGCTGTGGAGTCGCAGCTAAGAAGCTGTAGCACTCTCACAGCTCCTCATATCTGTTCAGAAACTGGACAAAAGTTAAACATGTACAAACCACAGCCTGTCTATGTCATGGTGAATACAGTCGCTGCTTTATTTATGTCTGTATGACATTGTTGTGAGTGTGGACGGAGCAGCTACAGGTTAGTTTAGCCTGATCGATCCGATCTCCATTCAGAAAACAAGCATTTAAAAAGTGTTTTCGCCTGCCGTCTTGTCTGCACACTTGTCAAAGCATTAATTTATGGTTATACATTACATTAGGAGGTTACATTACTCTCTCTCTTCTCTTGATCGCCCTCTCTCTTCTCTTGATCACCCTCTCAATCTTCTATCGCCTCTCTCTCTTCTCTTGATCGCCCTCTCTCTCTTCTCTTGATCGCCCTCTCTCTCTTCTCTCTCTCTTCTCTTGATCGCCCTCTCTCTCATCTCTTGATCGCCCTCTCTCTCTTCTCTTGATCACCCTCTCACTCTTCTATCACCCTCTCTCTCTTCTCTTGATCGCCCTCCCTCTCTCTCTTCTCTTGATCACCCTCTCTCTCTTCTCTTGATCACTCTCTCACTCTTCTATCATCCTCTCTCTCTTCTCTTGATCGCCCTCTCTCTCTTCTCTTGATCGCCCTCTCTCTCCCCTCTTGATCGCCCTCTCTCTCTTCTCTTGATCGCCCTCTCACTCTTCTATCGCCCTCTCTCTCTTCTCTTGATCGCCCTCTCACTCTTCTATCGCCCTCTGTCTCTTCTCTTGATCGCTCTCTCTCTCTTCTCTTGATCACCTTCTCTCTCTTCTCTTGATCGCCCTCTTTCTCTTCTCTTGATCGCCCTCTCTCTCTCCTCTTGATCGCCCTCTCTCTTTTCTTGATCGCCCTCTCACAGGAGAACACTTCACTGTAGGGTTTCTGCCATGTCTCCACTTTAGTTTGACTCTCTCTCTTCTCTTCTCTCTCTTCTCTTGACTGCCCTCTCTCTCTTCTCTCTCTCTTCTCTTGCTCGCCCTCTCTCTCTTCTCTTGATCGCCCTCTCTCTCCCCTCTTGATCGCCCTCTCTCTCTTCTCTTGATCGCCCTCTCTCTCTTCTCTTGATCGCCCTCTCACTCTTCTATCGCCCTCTGTCTCTTCTCTTGATCGCTCTCTCTCTCTTCTCTTGATCACCCTCTCTCTCTTCTCTTGATCGCCCTCTTTCTCTTCTCTTGATCGCCCTCTCTCTCTCCTCTTGATCGCCCTCTCTCTTTTCTTGATCGCCCTCTCACAGGAGAACACTTCACTGTAGGGTTTCTGCCATGTCTCCACTTTAGTTTGACTCTCTCTCTTCTCTTCTCTCTCTTCTCTTGACCGCCTTCTCTCTCTTCTCTCTCTCTTCTCTTGCTCGCCCTCTCTCTCTTCTCTTGATCTCCCTCTCTCTCTTCTCTTGATCACCCTCTCACTCTTCTATCACCCTCTCTCTTCTCTTGATCGCCCTCTCTCTCTTCTCTTGATCACCCTCTCACTCTTCTATCACCCTCGCTCGCTTCTCTTGATCGCCCTCTCTCTCTTCTCTTGATCGCCCCTCTCTCTCTCCTCTTGATCGCCCTCTCTCTCTTCTCTTGATCGCCCTCTTGATCTTCCATGGAAACGGCATATGATGACACCCCATAATTGACGTAGAGCTGTTGAGGGCAGGACCATTAACCATTATCTGAAGTCTGCTGCTCTGAGCATGTCAGTTGGAGTTATGACATCATCGTGTTCCATGACACAGGTGTTTATATTTGAGCTAACGAGGTGTCCAGAGATCAGAGGTTTCCATTGTTCTGAATGAGAGATAAATCTGTTACATGTGAACGTTTGGTTGAAGAACCGTAACAGATATCGGTGAAATTTCAAAGCGTGAAGCATCACAAGGACCTTGAGTATCTGAAGTGTGCTTTTTGTGTACTTTCGGGTCAATAATGTGGCCTTTTTGGCAGATTAACTAAAGGTTAAAGCTGCTGCTGTGAGGAAATATCAGCCTGACATTACAATAGGCTTTAATGGAGGCATGTTGAAAGTTTTTGTCACTTCATGCCCTCAAGAGGCATTTTGTTTAATTATTTGTCATTTTTCAAGCTACGATATGTTTTCCTAAGTTTGTCATGAAAAATTATGTCTCAGGAATGTAGGGTTTGGGAATTATGGCAGTTTTAAAAAAATATATGAAGGCAAATTTCAAGATTTCCTACACTCTAGCTGTGACATCACGCACTCTAGTTAATGTTAAAATCTGAAGAAAGCCTCTTTACCAAGGTCTGAACAATGTTTAATATCTCTAAAAGTAAGAATCAGATTTAAAAGTTGTGTTACACGAATAATGTCAGAAAGATGTGTAACATTTTAAAGTTGGAATGAGGTTTCTGAGTGAAAGTATGAATGAACAGTTAGTAGTTGAAGTCGCATGAAGATTTGTTGAAGTGTGAAGATTTTCTTTATTGACTTCAATGGTTACAAATGTGATGAATTATGGGATGTATCTCTGGAATTATGAAAGTTATGAATGAGAAAAGTAATAGCCATCGATTCCCGACCGAGCTGAACGTTTTGATGTTTGAACGGAGTTTCTGCGATGTTCAATGCGGGAGAAGAAGACCGGCAAAATAACGGGCGGAATAATAATAAAGAATTTTGTGCGTTGAAGAACAGATAGTTGGAATGCTGTTAACGGCATTCCCACTAAATTATACTCTTATAAGATGTATAGATAGTATAACAAATGTTCGAGTCCAGTTTTGGATCGTCTGCCATCGATGGGTTTCATTCCATTTCAAAGTGCTGTTTGACGCTCGGCGTAAACTTTGCGCACTGCCACTCCAACATCCAATCACAGAGCTTGAGGACTAATCACGGGGTTTGTCGCCGACATGGACCGCATCGGTAGGCAGTTAAAGGTGCTTCCCTGAGCGTCAAATACCGCCGCCGATGGGAATACATTGCAATCAGTTGAAAGCTCTTTGCGTCCGTTTATGAAGCTGAAGGAGACTCGGTGCGTCACAACTGCACGCCAAAGGACCCTGACCAAGCGTCGCTATTGGACTCTCAGGGAGTGAGACTGTGTTGTATC
Source organism: Trematomus bernacchii (assembly GCF_902827165.1). Classification (NCBI taxonomy): domain Eukaryota; kingdom Metazoa; phylum Chordata; class Actinopteri; order Perciformes; family Nototheniidae; genus Trematomus; species Trematomus bernacchii. The sequence continues at coordinate 1,224,083 of NW_022987851.1, read as the reverse complement.
AGTTTGCTTGACACCTATGTTCAAAAGCCCTGCTCCTGAAGCTGCGTTGCCAGCTTTAACGACCATCCTTTCACATCCCTGTTACATGGCAGCTCCAACATTTTGCCATTCTTTGATGTTGTGACTCAGCTGCTCACTTAATAATGTGAGAGTAAAGTACATAAATAATGAAAGATAACTGGGGTTCTTATGTTTGTGCTGGAGGCCAGGGTTATGCCATCCAGATTAACTACATCTTTAGATAATGCGTTACAAAGGTGCTTCTAATGATTACATTCTAAAACCTCAGCTTTTTCTGTCCATGTTTCTATTTCTTCTTATTCTTGGTAGCCTCATTCAATACATGGGTACATGTTATTACAATCCCAATCAATTAATAATGCAACTGATGAAGAATAAGCATTCATAAAGGAGCATGAGGGCCTCTGTAATTCCCTTGTGTGTGTTTGTTTATTTGTGTGTGTTGCCGGCATGTGTTAGTCAAATATACTCTCTACAGTGGTACTATTGGCAAGGCCAAGCCGATAGGACACCGAGGCCGACAGTAAGATGGATGTACTACACCGCCACCCCAACACACCGTAATTGAATGCACTGTGTCTGTATCGTGTGTTTCAGCAAATGTTCAGTCATTAATTGTGAAGAAGGATATCAGCTGATTGTGATTGTACACTTCCCTGTTCTTCTTGCTTTGTGAGGACCCAATGGTCCCTTACCCTAACCTCAGTTTAACAACCACAATTTAATGCCTAACCTTAACAAAGACCGTAATTTAATCCTTATTCTAAGATGAAACAAAAATGTGTTTGCCTTACAAAAATGTCCTCACTCCGTAAGTGTAAAACTCAAACAGGGCCTTGCAAAGATACCTAGACAGATATACATATGTGTGCGTCCGCTTTTGTGCACTGCAACTTCTAAAGTGTGTGTGGCAGCAGCACGTGGTTGTAATGAATGATATGTGTTACATGTGCTGTCTGTCTGGTATGCCAAGCACGTCAAGCCCGCTTAAGATCGGCACAGCCCCTATAGAGATGGCTTATCAGTGAAGGTACATATGGAAGAACAGTTTGCCTATGCAGAGTCTCCTACCACCCCCTGTCAGAGAGAGAGAAAGAAATCCTTATCTCATAGCGCTCGTCTTCCCCTCCATTCTCTTTCTCCCTCCTTCTCCTCTCCTTACGCTCTCTATCTCTGTCTCGTCTTGGAGATATGCTAATCGCTGTGTAAGTATATCCTGTCAAATAATTACCATATATTAAGCTCAACTCATCTTGGCATAATTTCCCCTACTACATAATCGTATTTGGGCTTCTTCCTTTGGAAAAAAGCAGCGGACTGCAGGGACTTACCTTAGGCAAGTTAAGCAAGTTCATCTTCATTGATTGAATATCAGGCTCATCAATGTGTTAACAAAATGTGTGTGTGACTTGTAGTGGGTGGGGAAAAGTCTTCAAATTGTTCATGTGTGGTTCCGGTTGGTGGATCAACACTATATAACTATACTATATAAAGTATTTGGTTGCTTCAGGTGCAAATTTGAGACAGGTCATTGAGGCACTCAAGAGGAACTCCGGAACTATACGGACGAGCCTTAACCATTAATCAATCACATTTTTGTTATATAGAGCAATATCTCAAATTACACATTTGTCTGAAGGGGCTTTAAAGCATGCAACACACTGTGTTCTTAGACCCTCGTAGTGTACATGGAAAAACTTGTACATTAAAGACATTTAAAAAAATGCTCGGGAAAAACAACAGACATGTAAAAAATTAAGTTATGTTAAGTGAACATATACCAAGAATAGGAGCATGTTGGATGGGGATGTGTTGTTTGTGTAAACTATTATTCTAAATCAATGCATCTTTATTCCCCAAATCTCAAAGTCAGAAACCTAGGAATTGCGGTGTGTTTGTTTGAATGTGTGTGTGTGTGTGTGTGTGTGTGTGTGTGTGTGTGTGTGTGTGTGTGTGTGTGTGTGTGTGTGTGTGTGTGTGTGTGTGTGTGCGTGCGTGTGCATGGTTCTCCCAGCCTGGATCTGTCCTCCAGATGACACTCAAGTGACATTGTAATCTACATGGCTGATAAATGCTGCGTGTCATTAGAGCCAGGAGAGGCTCTCCATCGCTCTCAGTGCAGCTTTACATCAGAGAGCAGTGAATCTCGCTGGGGATGCACAGCTGTGTGAAGGCTGACACCCCTGTATCTGGAGTGAAGCTTCCTAAAATCTAAACCGTGCCACTGTCTTAAATAACTTTGGCTTTTGAGCTTCAAAGCTGCAATTCAAATACATGTTTGTGTGTTTGGGGGGGATGGGGGGTTACATGGTATTCTTCGAGGGAGCCAGTGCTCTCCACCGAGGCATCCATCTCTGGGGCCTTTTGTGTTGGGATCAACAGCCAAGGTCAGCAGCAAAGAGCTTTCCTTGTGTGTGTGTGTGTGTGTGTGTGTGTGTGTGTGTGTGTGTGTGTGTGTGTGTGTGTGTGTGTGTGTGTGTGTGTGTGTGTGTGTGTGTGTGTGTGTGTGTGTGTGTGTGTGTGTGTGTGTGTGTGTGTGTGTGTGTGTGGATCCTTGGCCTATTAATTGGCCTGACAATGATAAAGGAAATGGAAGTGGATGCTATTTGTCTCTAATGCAGCCACACTCATATTAGCCCAAAGACAAATGGACACTGTTTTCCCACATGAGCTATTTTTTAAAAACCCTTCTGAGGGTGTGTGTTCTTTATGGACAGTGTGTATTGTATATGTCTGTGTAGTTTTTGTACGTGTTAGGAAAAATCTTTCAAAAAATAATAAATCAAACTATTATTGGCATTTGGGTCCTTGATGAGAGGTATCAATCAAATGATGTAGTGATGATGTCAATAATAAAGTGTGTGTATGTGCGTGTGTGTGTGTGTGTGTGAGTGTGTGTATACGCATGCGTGCAGCGTGCGGGGGTGCATGCATGTGTGTGTTTGTGTGCTAAGTGGGTCTAAGGGGGTCAAGGGGTCAAGTGTTGCATGTGCAGTCACAGTTGTGTTTAATAACACAAAGATACACATTCATACGCAGACGTAGGACTTAAATAATCACATGCGCATATGTATGTAGTACATACGTGCATGCGAGTAAATATGCGCAGGTTAGGCATGTGAGGGTACACAGAGATGAGGGGGGTCATGGTCAACACCTGGCTATACCTGAGGTCAAGGGTCAAGGATAGACTAAAACACACACACACACACACACACACACACACGTAAATACACACACAAGCCCTTAGGCACGTCCATGCACAACACATTTGATATTTCCAGGGGCCCTCAGAAATAGTGATTCCATTCCAGCCTCATTCTAAGCCAGCATCCACCACTATATTCGTATATGTTGGTCTGACTGAAAACACATTTCATGACAAACTGATTTTTATATTTAATGTCGATGTTTATTTTCGGTGGTTATATTACAGTGAGAATGAGGCAGTAGAGCAGGTAAACAAAGTACAGAAAGCTGTTCAGACAGTGAGTACAGCACAGACTCGCTTGATGGCACTTGTGTTAATATTTGTATGCTCCTCTGGGTAGAATATAGTATACGTTATGATTACTTTGTTGTCAGACCAAGTCTGAAATGTGTCTTGCATCACAGCATCTTCATTTGCAACATCAAGAGGGACAAATATTCCAGACTACAAACAAAGGAACAAAGATTTAAAGAGGCCCTTTTATACTTTTTGGGGTTTTCTCTTTCCTGTAGTGATATATAGGTTTTAGTGCATGTAAATGGTCTGCAAAGGCTAAAATCCCAAAGTTCATGTCAGAGGGAGTTCCTCTCGCACAAACTCCCCCCCTTGCCTGAAACTCCTCCATTGGACTCCTTTGTTTACTTCTGTAACATAATGACTCACTGTAACACTCGCGTACGGTGGCCCGGAAGTGCAAGACACCACAGCATTTCACAAAACACCACAGCATTTCACAAAACACAACAGCATTTCACAAAACACAACAGCATTTCACAAAACACCACAGCATTTCAGAAAACACAACAGCATTTCAGAAAACGCCGCAGCATTTCAGAAAACGCTACACCATTTCAGAAAACACAACAGCATTTCAGAAAACACAACAGCATTTCAGAAAACGCCGCAGCATTTCACAAAACACAACAGCATTTCACAAAACACAACAGCATTTCACAAAACACAACAGCATTTCACAAAACACTACAGCATTTCACAAAACACAACAGCATTTCACAAAACACAACAGCATTTCAGAAAACACCACAGCATTTCACATTGGACGGAAAGGGTATTCCTTTAGGGAGAACACTTCTTGTTTGTGATTGGACAGAGCCAGCCAGAGAAGCACTGCTGTGATTGGTTGTTTTTGCTGCCAGTCAAGAAATGACGCTTCGTGATTGGTCAGCACCCGACAGCGCAACATGTCCCAACACATCAACCGTTAGCTGTTAGCACACACTCAGAGCTCACAGCTCCTCATATCTGTTCAGAAACTGGACAAAAGTTAAACAAGTACAAACCACAGACTGTCTATGTCATGGCGAATACAGTCGCTGCTTTATTTATGTCTGTATGACGTTGTTGTGAGTGTGGACGGAGCAGCTACAGGTTAGTTTAGCCTGATCGATCCGCCTCCTCTCCAGCACGTCTTGTTTGAATGACAGGAGTAAACACTGACAGCTGCGGTGAAACTAGAGCGATTAGAGCGATGCGAAAAAACCATGAATTAATGCTTTATTAATTCATGGTTTTTAAGGGGCTTATCTCCATGTAAATACTATGGTAGACTACCCAATATTCGCATCGCTCTAATCGCTCGAGTTTCACCGCGGCTGTCAGCTGTGTTTGCTCCTGTCATTCAAACAAGACGCGCTGGAGAGGGGGCGGGGCGTATCTCCATGTAAATCCTATGGGAGATACCAACTACAACAAAATGAACATATTGACCGTGATTTAATTGTAATACACGTTTCAAAGTGATGCCGAAGTAACTACATACTGATACCGGTTAGTAAAAACCATGAATGAATGCTTTGACAAGTCTGCAGACAAGACGGCAGGCGAAAAGCTTTTAAAATGCGTGTTTTCTGAATGGAATCAGATCCATCAGGCTAAACTAACCTGTAGCTGCTCCGTCCACACTCACAACAACGTCATACAGACATAAATAAAGCAGCGACTGTATTCACCATGACATAGACAGTCTGTGGTTTGTACTTGTTTAACTTTTGTCCAGTTTCTGAAAAGATATGAGGAGCTGTGAGCTCTGAGTGTGTGCTAACAGCTAATGGTTGATGTGTTGGGACTAGGGCTGTCAAGTTAACGCGTTAATAACGCGTTAACGCAAAAGAAAATTAACGCCACTAATTATTTTAACGCGATTAACGCATGTGTATTTTTTGTCCTCGGCCGCCCCGTAGTTTCAGAGCGCATCGAGTTTAAAATACCATCTACAAGCTGATGCTTACAGCCCCGCTCCTGCCGCCCGCTTGTGGCAGACCACACTTCCACGCTCACCGGCAGGCCCGGACTGGCCATCGGGAGGACCGGGAGGGTGTGTGTATGTGTGGCGCGACTCGCGCGAGCGAGGCACACCTTACGTGTTGTTGTTGTTAGCATCTGGTGCTAGCTAGCTGCGCTAACGGATATAAGGAGCTGTGTCAATGACATTCGCCGACAACTGCGCCGAGCACTTGACTTTATGCAGGTAAACTTTATGCTCCCGTTCGAGCAGATATGCCTTGAGCTGCACATAGCTCCAACGATCCATCACAGTGTCTCCACATTCTCACACACACACACACACACACACACACACACACACACACACACACACACACACACACACACACACACACACACACACACACACACACACACACACACACACACAGTATTGTATTATTGTATGAGAGAGGTTCCAGGTTGAATCGAATATTTGTAATGTTCAGAGGTTGTTGTGTTTAATATTCATGAGAATATTTGTCATTGTTCAAATGATAATAAACAAACATATAAAGCATATTTGTCCACTCATATGTTGATAAGAGTATTAAAAACTTGAAAAATATCCCTCTAAGGTACATTTAGAACAGATAAAAAATGTGCGATTAATTTGCGATTAACTATGGACAATCATGCGATTAATCGCGATTAAATATTTTAATCGACTGACAGCCCTAGTTGGGACATGTTGCGCTGTCGGGTGCTGACCAATCACGAAGCGTCATTTCTTGACTGGCAGCAAAAACAACCAATCACAGCAGTGCTTCTCTGGCTGGCTCTGTCCAATCACAAACAAGAAGTGTTCTCCCTAAAGGAATACCCTTTCCGTCCAATGTGAAATGCTGCGGCGTTTTCTGAAATGCTGCGGCGTTTTCTGAAATGCTGTTGTGTTTTGTGAAATGCTGTTGTGTTTTGTGAAATGCTGCGGCGTTTTGTGAAATGCTGTGGCGTTTTGTGAAATGCTGTTGTGTTTTGTGAAATGCTGTGGTGTTTTGTGAAATGCTGTTGTGTTTTGTGAAATGCTGTGGCGTTTTCTGAAATGCTGTGGTGTTTTCTGAAATGCTGTTGTGTTTTCTGAAATGCTGTTGTGTTTTGTGAAATGCTGTGGTGTCTTGCACTTCCGGGCCACCGTACTCGCGCTTCTAACTGGATAGCGCTCCAACACACTGTACGTTCACAGAAAATGTTATTATTGTAGGTTCATTCATAGAGTGACCCAGGTTGACCTACAATCTTTCAGCAGATTATAATTGTGTGGGGCAGTTTTATCATCAAACAATGCAGATGGTTCTGGATATGTGTGAAGTTTTAACAAAGAAGAATTCTTGTGTCGAGTGGTAAAAAACAATTCTGGAGCAACCTGGCTGTTTTCAGTACCTTCTCACGACCACAGGAAAAGCCCTTATCATGTATGTTTATAGTATTATCTGGGAAATGATTCAGAGTAACCAGGATGTAGTTTTTTGTAATGCGGATTGGGTGATCTAGCAACAACATTACTTAACAAACAGACATGATCACCTTGTTTTTTTTTCACAATACAAACATTAGTGGTAGTATTTTTTTAAATAAATCCCATTATCCGTAGTCCAAGAAGTTTTCTTATTGCTCCTTTGAAATGATGAAGCTCTGGTAAAAAATAAACAAGAAATCTAGCAGAGGTTTTCCATCTTGTACAGAATGTGTCCCTTCCTTTCCCCCCTTTATATTTGAATGTGAGCAATGTGTCCAGAAATGGGTATCCGTGTTTAAGTGTGTGTAAAGCGTGATAAGGGAGAATGGGATCTGATAGGGCATGATAAAATACCTGGGTAATGTCTTGGTGGATTTGTATGTTTCTCCTGAGGAGGATGTTATCTCCAGACTGGAAAGCCATGTTTCCCCCTCCAGGGAATCCCCCCCCCCCTCCAATGCCAATGCCCTAAAGCGCTGGTTGGACTGGGCATGTGTCCACACCCCCTCCCCCGCCATCCAACCCCCCTTTCTCGTTTATCCTATCTTTTTTTTCTTCTCCGTATTGGCCGAATCACTCCCTAACCATTTTTCAACTAGCTGCTTTTGTCAGTAAACAACTTTATCTCTTGGGATATGGGTTATTCTCTCTAGCATTATCTATATTATGTTATCGCCTTTCATTATCTTTAGGCTCGAAACCTTATGGAACATGATAGTGGATCCTGTGTATAATACCAGACGTTCCTTTTTTCTTAGACAGAATGTGGATCAAAGAAGGAGTTATTTTCTTATTTTTTATAAATGTTGAAGAAACCAAAGTCCAAAGGGAAAACACCTGCAGTGGATCTATAGAGCTACCATTTATACAACTAATATTTGCTCTTCTGTAGTGCAACCCCATATCTGCCATCTATGCTTTACTGCTTTACTAGTGTTTTGTGGTCTTTGGATAGCATTACAAATCAATTTAAATTGTTAAAGGCAACAATACATATGTCTTTAGATTGTTTAACCCTTTGGACTTACCTAAAGTAATGCGAATAGATTACAGTCCAGTACAGAACAGACCCTCAAAAAGAGTCCATAGAGTCCTGGTTTTGGCTAAAGGTTGTTAATCAAAGAGTCTTTGGTTCAGTTTCTGTGAGTATATTAGCAGTTTCGATCGTCAACATGAAAAAGGGAAAACTTTGGAGAGGCTGTCAGCCATTATTCAGTAAGTGTCCCAAAATGAACGATTCTCTCTTTAAATTCTCCCTGTTCACATTGCATGCTGCCCTGACCAACACTTATCCTACCTGTGGTGGCTGATTATCTACTACCGACCACCTCATGTAGCGTCATTTGAAATGTTTACATATTTGTTCAATTCCGCCGTTAATTATCATTGATTGCGTGTAAGCACCAGGTAATTCCTTATGAGCACATATAAATTTCATTTTGAATTTATCCATTTCAGATGACTCATTATCTGAACTCTTTCACATTGTGAACACACTGACATGTAAATTGAGTCCAGGTCAGAGGTTGCATCTTTGCTGAGTGGTCTAGCCATGACCTGAGGTGTTGCAGCCCCATCCTCCCCCCCCCCCCCCCCCCCCCCCATCCCCAGGTCTCTGCTCAATGCTCATTGCTAGACTCTGTGTCTCATTTGAATATATTGATTGGGCCATCTGTAAGCCATTTATCTCCTTCAAAAGACCGTTAAAGTAGGCTTCTCCACCTCTCAACCCGCCCACCACTGTTTCCCTGACAGAGAGGATTATACATGAACATAAAGCAGGAGACACACACACCGGTTGAAGAAATGGACCATACATCCTTGATGGTGAATTGTTTTACTGAAACACTACCTTAAAACAAATAAAGCAGAAGCCGCCGTGTTCTCTGCGATTTGAGATAAGAGCTGAGAAAACACATCATGTAAACATTGGCCCATGGTGGGCGAGCAGTAAGTGGACAACTCCGGCCTGCTTTGGGGAACCAAACACTATCTAATGCTTTATTTAGTGTTGCTGAAATATCCCACCAAATAATGAAACCAATTATTGCATTCATACGGCGAATAATGCCTCCTTCAAATAATCTGCTTATCTGGCCTTCCCTTCATGGTTTTACATGTGTGTGTGTATGTATGTTTGTGTGTGTATCTGCCTATCATCGTAAACTGCGTCCTGATGTTGCAGAAGCAGGGTTCTGGCACATCTGCAAGCCCTAGATATTCTTTGAACACGCGTACGTGTCGTCAGCACAGTGCATGCATCATCATGATTTACTTATTCCTGACATCCCCAGTGGTAAAGCCTGAGTAAAGGATTACTCTCTAGTCTTGGACTGCTGCCCACTGTACAGTAAGACCCTTGTGCACACACACATAAAAA
>NW_022987851.1:1072436-1214609 GCF_902827165.1 Trematomus bernacchii | reverse complement strand
CACATAAAAAAAACACACAAAACTGTGCATCTCCAACAGGCATACGTCTCTTTGTGTTTAGCGCCTTTTACTGCCTCTTTGTTCCCTCTTTTGTCTCCATTCTTCATTCAAATCGGTTTTCTCCTCAGACAAACCGTTGGCGGGCAGCCATTTGCAAGACCGAGCAAGGGGGGAGCACAGAGCCAGAGAGAAGGCAAGATGAAGAGAGGTAGACGGGGGAAGGCAGAGGAAGAAAAGGAGGAGTGGGGAGAAGCAGGGAAGCATGGTAGGCGGGGAAACTGAGAGGGAAAGAGAGAGCAGGGAGAACGAAAAGGGAAACAAAATGAAATGGTAGAGGTGAATTTGTGCGACGCCCTTCAGCATGAGCAGATGCAGATTGCACTGTTAGCTCTGTACTCCTACTCCAGGTTAACATTTGAAATGTCTCTGCTCCGACAAGGTGAAGGGTGGCGGTCGCTATCCAGCAGAGACCTCGCCTCTGTGTGTAAGTACAGAGCACGGGCAGATGGTGGAAAATTGGCGTCGGCGCTTGAACCATACGGAGCATATGCACATGGGGGAGTTTGCAAAGACCCCGGGCATGGGGTGCGAGCCGATGACCGGCGCCCGCTGAGGCTGGCACAAGAAACAAGACACTGTCATTGGCACTGGGGTAACAGTGCGCCTGAACTTCTCTTGGAAGGCCATAAAACAAGAGACCTCGACTACTAACCAGACAACAAAACACTTATTCATATATTTACATTTACAGCTGCTAGCAAACATGTAGTTAAAGGTCCACTCTGTTTTTCATGCATAAATACACATTTGGATTGCAGCAGAGAGAAATGCTACTCATTATCAGTTAGTGCCTACTGTACACGAATGCTTGCCAGATCGTCTAACAATGTCTAAAACCTATATATGCTGGTGGTGAGGGCATTGGCTGTGGCCGACAACATTTTAAACTTTGTGTACAACACCATGAATTACTTGAAGGGATACTACCTGAAAGTGTGAGCTGTTTCAAGCTTCTTTTTTTTTACAATTTCTGCCATCCCATTCCTATATTCAAAACAAACCCTTTTGCCTTTGGTCAAACAGCACACCCTACAAATCCAGTGAGCCTAAAGCCTCAGTAGCAGGCTAAACGTTCTTTATTCCCCTTGATATGAAAGTCGGGGACATAATGTAGTTGTAGTTTATAATGTAATGTCTGTCCTGAAAATGCTGCTGGTTAAAATAAAAAATGGTTAAACTAAATGGCTGTCTTTAAATGATTTACAGTGAACATTATCAACACAAGGACAACTTTCGCTGACATACTTGACTTGGACTTGTTCTATTATGTGAAAATCACATGACAACATGTTGCTGTTCAATAAGTGGATTGGTGAATCACGAAAAGTAATGAAAAACTAGCATTCCATCTAACATTGTGAAGAACCTTTATGTGCAGTTTTTGAGACAAGCTCAGTGAAAATTGCTAGAAAAGTTAGAAATTGTGGCCTTGAGTAACGATGAAGTAAGTAAGTAAGTAAAACTTTATTTATATAGCACCCTTCTCAACACGAATGTACAAAGTGCTTTACAGTACAGTACACAATTCACAGTACAATGAATGCTCTAATACTAGCCTTAGCCTTTATTCACCTTTTGTACAAGAGTCTGAACTCTTAGAACATGCAGAGGCAGATCTTTATTATTCTGTAGAGCCAGTATGTTACATGGCTTTAAAAAGGAATTCTACTGATCTGCTTCCATTTGAATCGTTCAAGGTTTACATTAAGTAGGTCTTGAATGCCATTGACCATAGTTCAAATACGGAAGAGTTGAAGTAATTGGAATTATTTAGGGGTGGAAAGAAATATTTGTTCAAATGAAAAACCATAAGGAACAGATTGGTTTGCGACCCAATTATGGCATTTTACTGATGAATTAATGCTGTGGAATTGCTCATAATGCAGAACTCACTCAAAAGCCATTATTATATATACTTTTATCAGCCTTTAATTTCCTTAGGCAATTTTTTTAATACATGCCTTAATATGAGAACTTGTTGTACATTTTTCTTTTTCACAATATGTAATTGAGGATTGGGTTTTATGACCATGTACAATTATTTTTACCCAACATTCTCACTGCAATAGCAACAGTGTCAAAATCCAGCTTTTGGCAAAGCTGCAACAATAATGTAACCTCCATTACAGCTCCTCCCTTGAAATCAGGACAATGATGTACAAGTGTATCTCAGGCAAGTGTGTATGTTTACCAATCGATCTACTCAACCCTGACATGTTCCGAGTCCTAGTGTCATTATGGCCACTGTTTGGTGCTATAAACAGAGTTGGACAGTGCTGATAGCAGTGAGGGATATGGATGGGCCTGTACCGAGTTAGACAGCAGCATGGCCATACATCTTCCAGGGTGGAGGCCTGTCAGCGTCTCACTGCCACTGAGGGTTGGTCATAGAAGCGTGCACACGCGCAAGTCCAGTATTCATGCATAACACTACGCACACACTCACACACTCCCGCACCCACATTTTTGTAGTGAAAACCTTATTTCTGCCTTGTCCCATCTTCCTATCACCAGTCCGTCACACCTTCCTTAAAACACACACAACACCCATTCCACCCCCCTGCGCACACACACACACACGGTTCTTTCTTCCTTAGATGTGTCTGTACACGACTCCCTGGCCGCAAATCCTTCAGTAGGATGGATGAGTGTCTCCAGCCCATTCATCATCCGCCTTATCCGCCACCCTCGCCACTGTTTTTATATCAGCCAGCAGTCACACTGACAACTGATGGCCCTCTCTCCCTCTCTCTCCCTCTCCCTCTTTTCTTTCTGTTCCCCCCCCTCAAGTCTTTCTCGTGCCATTTCTCTTCTTTCTCACTCCCCAGTGCCCTACTTGCTTTGCTTGTACGCCTGACAGTGTTCATGTTTGTGGCCGTTCATGCACGCTTTCTTTCTCACCTGCCCGCCTCCTCCTCCTTGTTCCCCCCCCCACTTGTACAGATCTCCTTGCTCCACCTCCCGCTCTTCCTCTCCCACCCTCCCCTTCTCGTCTTTCCTCTGCATCTATCTATCTCTCTCCTGTGCACCATTGGGACCAGAGTGGCACCTTCAGAGCGGGCCATAAAAAGGCCCTATAAAAAGCCCCAACACGGGGAAGAAAGGGTAATGATGAAATTTAACTGCTCCTCTTGGTGCACCTGGGGTCTGGCCCTGTGTGTGTGTGTGGATATTGAGCATGTGTGTGTTTCGTGTATGTGTTTGTGTGTGTTTGGCGAGCGTGAGGCCTGGGCACTGAACCGGAACTGCCCTGCGAGGGGGGGTCAATGTCACGGCACCGCCCATGAGAGTTATCGCTTTTTAAAGACGGCGCTATAGATTTTGTGAGGGAACTCATTTACACCGGCATAAAAAAGGAAGGTGGCAGGGGAAGTTTAAAATCTAAAAAGGATGGGGGACTGGGACCGGGAGGAAAATGGGCTCGATGGCTTGAGTGGCCCTCACAGGTTGAGATTTAACCCTTTTGTGGAGGATGATGGACACTGCTTTATATCACTTTTTTTTCCACAGACGGACTGAAACAAAAGTTGAACCTAGGAGCGACTCAATTGTGCCTTTTGTCTGTTAGGATGCTCGCACTTTATGCAGTATACTATGTACAGTATATGTCTATAAAAGCCATACGGAGTTATGTCCACTGCAGACTCCGAAATAGTATGTTGTTAAAGTGATTTATGAAGTGTGTCTCTTCAAATTTTTTTAATGTTTATTGATGCAGGAGAGCCATAACGTCAATGAATAGATCCCATTAAAATCTAATGGCCTTGTGGTGCATGTGTTTGTTGATGCCAAGGTAAATTCTCCAACTATATGTGTGGTGTGGTGTGTGTGTGTGTGTGTGTGTGTGTGTGTGTGTGTGTGTGTGTGTGTGTGTGTGTGTGTGTGTGTGTGTGTGTGTGTGTACAATCATGCCTGTGTGTTAGGCCAGGACTATTTTCAGTTACTGGCTAGAGCCCAACACCCTTCCCAGGCTCAGATGCTGGCTCACCGGCCTCCCCTTTCCTCCCCTGCCTCCCACCTGTCCCTGGCTGCGGTCCTCCTCGGCTGGCCCGCCGGCGTGGAAAATCAGGCTTTGATGGCCTGTGGGGACTGCAGGAGGGGATGGCCGGGGTTGTGGAGAGGATGAAAGCCCCGGGAGGAGCAGCATGCACTGACTGACAGGGCTTGACACTGAAAGGGCCCGCCCGCCCAGGCCTGGCACTTTTCCTCCCCCAGGCCTCATTGACTGGCCTGCAGAGCAGGGGGCCCATAGTGACTTCCAGGGCCTCCATGTAAAGAGCCCTTTTTCAACAGCAATGTGCTAATCCAATTCAAGCTGCACTAAACAAGATTGTATACAAAATTGCAGCCTTCTTATCTCCCAAAATGACAAATTGGGGTTGCAACCTGTAACCCGTAACCCTAACCCTAATCTGGCTTCTCTCATTTGCCCTGCAACGCATTTATTTTACAACATACATCAAATGTAGATGTATAATAGATAATTGACAGCTCTCCTTCAGTCAGCTTTGAGCCTTTTCTTTTCATACTTCAAATTAAAACATTATTAAAAACTAGACAAATCATCAACAAACGTGAGGATTAGTTCAATCAAACTATTATACATGATATACATACGTTTTTTCCTTAAAATAATGACTGACCAAGTCTTAGATGGACTCTGCTTCCCATCCTAACCCATATATTATTAACCTCTGGTCTCTGAGTAGAGGGTTAGTTCGAGTTTACTGGTCTTGAAGCTTATAATTATTTACTTTGACCCACAACAAATCCCACATTACAGATGAATATTTATCAAATTCTCAATGTGTTAATATTTAGTGAAACCATCAATGGTCAACCCTACAAGGTATTTGTCATATTTTCTAGCCCAGCCCTACCAATTGTTAACTATATTCTCTGACTTATTGACCCTTTTGCCTTATTTGAAGCAATGTTGCGAGAGTTTGTGATTTGAGCAATTAAGAGAATAAGCGAGTAGAATGTTGTCATAACTGAAAACAATCTATGAACAGAGATGCAAATATAAAACCCAAATTGTCAACAATAGTTTTTTCTTCAAGGCACCATCATCCGCATGATGATGAGTTGGACAGCATCAAAGTCATCAGGAGACAAACACATGAGGCCTTAATAATAATTGTGAAACACTTACCTACAGAGACAAGTATCAGTTCATGTGAGATACTGGATATTGTTTGTTTGATATTGGTTATTAACTGTTGCGATCTTTAATTGCCAAGCGACATAATTGCACCAGTCTGTGTGGTATGTCCATCCTGCCAATGCAAAATCCAATTGAAACATGTGCCATGCATAAATTACAATCTACTTCCTGCAAAACAGCTTATTGCTAAAAGGATTATGGTGACACATATAAACAACACAAACATGCTAATCCTCATTAGTACTGCTGAAAGCCCCTCTGATGCAGTGGTGGAGAGGGGGCACATGTAGCCAGGAAGGATGGTGGGAGGCATAGAGACAGTTAGCTGCTAATGCAAATGGAGTTGGAATCTGGAGTGTACACACAGACAGACAGGTTGTGTGGTTTGCTCGCGTCAGATACAAGTTGATCGATAGTGTGTGAGTGTGAATGAGAGGAAGGGGTCGAAGAGGAGAAGAGTGGCAGTAGACACGGACCTTCAGCCAACAGTGCTGGCACACACCGCAGGCTCCCTCTTGGTTTTTGGATCTGACAACGCCAATGTAATAACAGATAAATAGAGAGGGCTTGTCAGGCCACAAAAGCAAACAGCTTGGGCTTGCCAAGGAGAACAGAGGGAGTCAATGTTGGAGGGCGTGCATATGTATTTGCGCATGTAGAGAAAGGAGAGAGAGTGAGAAAGAGCTAATGGCTGACATCTGGCAGCAGTCGCACCCATCTGAGTCCTGCGCTTCAGCCCCATACTGTCATGCTGAATGATAAAGCAGAGGGATTGCCTTGGAATCGGCACACTTGTAAAGCCCCCTGGCTAGCCCAACGGCCATGGGCAGGACGGCCTATTCCAGCCATTCTCCGGTTAATGTGCCAATTTGTTTTCCAGATCGCTTAAAGGAGGACTTTATCGCCATGTTCTGTGGTAGGCAAATGCTAATAAAATGGTCTTTCGCTGAAATGTACTTAATTGGCCACAGCTCGAGGAGGAAAACGAGAGTTTGCCAAGGCCAAAACGTTTTGCAGATGATCCCCTTTCCATCTCATACACTTCCCCCAACACCAATCCAACACTTTGAAATATACACACTCCCGTCATCTACCTCCACCTGATCCACCTTTTGACCCATTGATAGATGCAACCAGTGGCACAGTATGCTTTACTCTACAGAGGGTGGTGAAAACTGCACAGAACATCACCAGGACGGAGCTGCCATCCATGGAGGACCTTTACTCCCAGCGGCTCAGGAAGAAAGCCCTCAGGATTACAAAAGACCCCCACCAACCCAGCCACAAACTGTTCTGTCTGCTGCATCAGGACTAAAACCACCAGACTCAGGGACAGTTTTCATCCCACAGGCCATAAGACTGTTAAACACCTGAACTTGCACAATTTGTATTTATTTTTATTTTTGGAGTATTTTATTTTTGTAAAATGTATGTCTTGTTATTGCACTGTTGAGGAACCTTTGACTTACGTTTTTCATTAATTGCATATCTACACCGTAGCTGTGTATATGATATGACAATAAATCTTTGAATCTTAAATCTTACTAGCCAGCCGCTAGATGAGGAAAAATATGGCAACTTAATGCTTTCTTCACACTCTTGTAAAAGTATTGGAAAGAACATTTAATTGTGGAGAAACTGTGCCGGTAGCGTTCAGGCATTCAGCACACTATTTGGAAATATAACACTACATTTGGCTGACACAAATTGGAAGACCAAGTTGGCAGACATCACTCACTGTGACTGGGAAGAGATGA
The DNA here is from genome assembly GCF_902827165.1 of Trematomus bernacchii. Taxonomy (NCBI): domain Eukaryota; kingdom Metazoa; phylum Chordata; class Actinopteri; order Perciformes; family Nototheniidae; genus Trematomus; species Trematomus bernacchii. The sequence goes on along the minus strand of NW_022987851.1, from coordinate 1,207,625 downwards.
GACAAAAGGAAATGACAAAGAAAAGGATTGGTGAGGAGGATGTGAAGGTGAAGCAGGATCTTAAGGAGTAAAGGATGGGATAAATGTAGCTGGTTCTGTGCCAGCTCTGAGCCTCAGCCAGCCGGGTTCTATCAGGGGATGCTCTTCAGAATCTGGCCACACACTAATTACTGGCTGTTTTGTTCAAGAAATTATCTCCATGTCCATTGCTGCATTTCACAGCAAATTATCCGTGGAAATCCCAAAAACCAATAAATAAGGCTGAAATTGTTCATTGGGGTCTCTGCTGATTGTCTCACTCACTTTCTTTGTCCTCCCCACTAATGCTAAAGAAACTAAGAGCCCATTTCCTTTATTTGGGAATTCTTTCTGCCCTCAAAAAAAGAGACAAATAAAGGCTTTGTTTAGGTTGCGCTGTGAGGTAGCGATAAGCTTTCAGTATGGATGCCAGTGTGTAAAAAGCATTCTCAGTGCTGTTATACACACACATACCTAGGCTAGGCACATTGGAATTAGTGTAGTAAAAAGGAGTTGTTTGGATGTATATCCAAATATCTTGTGTTAGTCAGCTTAAGAAAGAAAGAAAGATTGTAAACCAAGGGAAAACAAAAGAGAACAGCAAAAGGACAAAAGTATGGAAAATAGATGCAACTGCAGCAGTGTGGTGAAAATACTGTACGTCTTATCTATTGTGTTTTATCTAAACACTGAGCTCTTTCCAAAGCACTGATGAAATAACTATTAAAAAGTGAATCCTAAAATGTGTTTAATCAATTAGTCTAGATCCAATTTATTGTAATTCAGAACAGAGAATGCAAATAAAAGACTAATTTAAGAAGCCAATATTTACAGTTTTTGGGATATTGGTGACCAACGTGGGTGATTCAGCAGCTCCATATTTAAGTCCATTGCCAACTCACATTGCCAATGCGGGAAGTAATGTGGCCTATAAGAAGTGAACATGAGAGTAAGTGTGTGGATATCCTGACAGTGTATAAAAGGGAAGCTTGTTTGTGGAGTTTACATCCTGTAACATAAATGTAATTAACATTTGCCTCTGCATTATTAATAACCAAAATATTTCCATAAACTTAACAGCACTGTATTCAAATGTGCAGTTTATAAGGGATTTTGTTTGCCCAAACCTTAACACATAGGGAAAGGAATTCAACCATCTCCAATACTACTCTTTGAATATCAACCATCGACCAAAAACAATTTAGTATCCATAAATTGAAGAGACATAACTGGAGACTGATATAAGATACATAAACAAAATATGTGTGTACCTATCATTACCATCACTTTTCCTTAAATGAATTAAATATTTTATCTGATCAGATTCAAAGAAAGCATGGCTGAAGGACGCTCTTGTTTTTATACTACATTATATTGTTTTCACTGCATTGACATAATTTTAGAGAGTTGTACGCACATTTGTGAATATACAGTATACTAATGTAAGGTGCACTGAAGGAGAATACATACCAGTCCAAGTACCACCTGGTGGGAACGATATGGAATTTAAGAAGAAACAGTAGAGCTAATGGCTCTGCCAACAATAACTCTTTGGTTTTATTACATAAAATACAATTAAAATAATTCAGAAAGAAAGCCAGGAATATGCTCCTTTTCCTTTGTATAGATATCCTTACAAGTCAAATGCTGTATTGTGTATGTGTAAGTGTGTCAGTCAAAATAGAACAGAGTAAAAAAACAAAACATACATTTAATTTGTTTTGAATGTCGCTAACCCTAACCCTAACCCTAACCCAGGTCTTTTTTCACTATTGTTCCTGGCTATTAACATCTGTAATAAAAGGCAAAAAACAAGGAAACAATATGTGGACTTCAACTGACTATCACTATTTTGCCTAATCACTCACTGAAAACCAAATGCATTCAATTCCATATAAACCTACCACCCCAGTTTGTGACAGTCAAATAGGAGCCATACAGATGAAATACTTTCTTGTCTTCTACATGAACATGTCAGCTAGCGTGAATTCTAAACCCTGGAGGAGGGGTCATCAGTTAGTGACAGTAAGTGGGTCAGACCATTCTTCAGGGGGTAAGGGTGGGCGTCCAGACCATCCAGGCCCCGACACACCCAGAGGATGAGCAGAGGAGTGTGTGTGTGTGGGTGTTGAGGCTTAGGAGATGTATAGAGGTGCTATACCCAAATGACAAGCCCAATGGTTTCATGGCAAGGCACAATTAATGACCCGTGCCAACATTACTAGATGAAAAATCCCCACTGTCCGAGCATCGCCTGCCCAGCCTGGCAACTAAAATTCTTCATTAGGTCTGCCGATGGAGGAGAGGGGGTGAGAGACTGTGTATCATCTTTGGACCGATACTGGAAAAATAAAAAAAATAAATTGAACTGTATATTTTTGCAAATGTTTATCATACCTAACACCAAAAACCACAACCTAGAAAAAACTGAATTTTTTTTAGCAAAGATAGGTTTAACAGCTTTTTTGGAAAGTGGTAATAGACATCATAAGCGAATATTAGCCTGTGTTCTTTTGCCATCAACCTAGTAACTTTTGTCCTCCGGTTGAAAATTGACCCCATCTGGTTTTGACTGTTGAGGATTAATACAGTATAAATTATTACCACATTTTTTGTTGCACCTTCTTAGCCTACTTAATTCCAACATAAAAACACATAATACACATGTTATATATATACATATATATATGTTTGTATGTATTTGGAAATTGAGGTCTATTTATTTTATGATGATTTTCCTGAAAGGTTTTGACCTGATGTCTTCCTGGCTAAAAAATGATCTAGTCTGGTTTAAACTGTTAAAAAAGGAACACAGGAAGACCACAGATGCTTTACATTTGAATAGAACACGTATTAATCAAGGAAAGTTTTCATCATTAATTGTTATTGCAAGTAGTGTAGCATGTTACCATCCAAAAATGACATCATGATAAGTACCGTAGTTAACAGCTCCCACTTAAGTTTTGTATATAGTGTTCACATACAATGCACATGAACTGTATTTACACGGTATGGGGGTTCTGCATTTGTCCTGGCTAGCTGCATTACATCACAAAGTTATACCAAAGACAGATTCACTTTACCATCAGTCCAGACTCAACCAACCAACCAACCACTGTGCTCCATCCATATCCTCACCTCGTCATTTCACAAGCCACAGAGCCAGGATAAACAAATCGAACCAATCTCAAGCGTGGAAATCGCTCTCAAAATAACAGCTGTGAATGTAGAAATGTATTATCTTCACCCTCCAAATCCAATTTATTTCATGCATATCTTACCATCTAAATTGAATACATCACGTAGCTTGTGCGGGAAATCACTTTCAAAAGACTTTCCTTATCTAATCGCCGGGCCCTATCTTATCCCGGGCATCTAGCTTTCTAACCAGGCAGAGGCGTCGAAGTGTGCAGGGCTGTGCTGAGGCTTGTCTCGCTGTGTTTTCATTGGATTCCTCAAACAGTGTGTTTGCCATATTCAACCAAACCACCGTAACTTTGAAAAGGACTGTTAATAGAAATGTACAATGTACAATGTTAAGATTTTTAATTAAGGGCTATTATCAATTAATTATGGCCAGATAAACTGAGTGAAAATATAAAGGAAATGAATATAAAGGGGCTGTTTGAAAACTATCATTTCAGATCTGGAAAGAAAAGAAAATGATCTCATTGTGGAATTATTTCTTACTTTAATTTAAGAAGTGCTCTCTGACCAAGTGAAAAGTTTAAATCAAGGGACCATTGTTTTAATAAAGGGACAAATACAATAGACTTCAAGAACAACCATCTTTTATCTTAACCTATGGTGCCTTTACCGCAAAACAAATGTGCATGTCAATGCAAAGACGCGAATAGATGCGATTTGCAATGGTGCGGCCAAACTCGCGTGAGTATCACGATGTGACAATTTGCTTTGAGTCCGCTGTGAACGCACCATTAACCTATAGAGGGACGAGTATGTTGATTTTGAACAATTCTGCATGGACTTCTGCAAAATTCTAGAATTTAAATGTATTTATAAACACTAACGACCAACTGACAGAATACTCGGACAGAAAGGCTTACGTACAGTTAGGAATAAACCAGAAACCGCTTGAGAGGGCAGGTGAAAACACAAGGGAAAAAGGCAAATAAGACACAGGCGGAAAGAATCAGGGCGGGGGTCAACAATCACAACAGGCATTGACCATAAATGAAAGCATGACGTGGGAAAAAACCTCTCAAAAAATAAAACAGGAAACACAAAATCAAACATCATGAAACCCTGAATGTGTGTGAATGGGTTAAGGCTGACTTGTATGTAAAAGTGCTTTGGGGTGGTCACAAACACTAGAAAAGCACCTTGTTGGTACAGTTCATTTATATTGATGAGGATGATAAGCCATCTTCTTCCAGTGTCAATGATACCGAAATATGAACTTTACATTCAAAATGTTACATCTCAAAATCGTATTGCATGAAGACTAAAGGCGCATGTTGTCAGTGCAAGTAAGAAAAATAACAATCAGCTTGGTGATGAAGGAAGAAAAACACACACAGACACACTGAGGACTGTCACAGTCTATACTTTAACATTGTAGTAAGCAGAAAATTGTCACGTCTCCTTTTCTGAATCTGTTCCCAGGACTCAGCCCCCCACACCCTGCCCTCCACATGCTGTGTGTGGGGGGTTTTCAGGTCATTACTTCACAACCATACCCATCAGGTTGCTTACTTATCTACCTAAACACTTCCTCTCTCACACTCCCACATAACCTTTCCTCTGGCTCCCATACTTCCCTGCAGGTCACACGTGAGAAAATCACCCCTCATGTACACAAGAGTCAGTAAAAAGAAACGATGGCCATGTGCAATTCAAGTGATAAGCCATGACTAAACAGTTAAACACAAGTCATACATCCCTGATTGTATAACTTACACCTGAGATTTTATAACTGTGACATGTCAAAATGTGTTTTATATTAATATATTGGAGTGAAAGATAGAGAAGAATATTTCAATATATTAAATGGTAAATGGACTGTACTTATATAGGCAAGGCAAGTTTATTTATATAGCACCTTTCAACACAAGGCAATTCAAAGTGCTTTACAAAAATGAAAGACATTAAGAAAATGGCATTTAAAAACAGTCATTAAAAAGCAAAGATAATTAAATAAACATTAAAAGAAAAACGTGGATAAAAGTTACAGAGCCGTTTAAGATATAGTTCAATTAAAAGCAGCGGCAAAAAGAAAAGTCTTCAGCCTGGATTTAAAAGTAGTAAGAGTTGCAGCGGACCTGCAGGTTTCTGGGAGTTTGTTCCAGATATTTGGAGCATAATAACTGAACGCTGCTTCTCCATGTTTAGTTCTGACTCTGGGGACAGAAAGCTGACCAGTCCCTGAAGACCTGAGAGTTCTGGATGGTTCATAATTTAGCAGGAGGTCAGACATGTATTTTGGGCCTAAACCATTCAAAGCTTTATAAACCAGCAGCAGTATTTAGAAATGTATTCTTTGACACACAGGAAGCCAGTGTAAGGACTTCAGAACTGGAGTGATGTGATCCACTTCTTAGTGTCAGTGAGGACTCGAGCAGCGGCGTTCTGAATTAGCTGCAGCTTTCTAATAGATTTTTTAGTGAGGCCTGTAAAGACACCATTACAGTAGTCCAGTCTACTGAAGATAAAAGCATGGACAAGTTTTTCCAAATCCTGCTGTGACATTAGTCTTTTAATCCTAGATATATTTTTTAGGTGATAGTAGGCTGATTTAGTAACTGTTTTAATGTGACTGTTGAAACTCAGGTTAGAGTCCATGACTACACCTAGATTTATCCAGTCTTTACGAACCCTGAAAGCGCTTTTACATTCTACAAGTCATCCTACACCCATTCACACACCATTCATACAGGATACTTAACCATGCCATCGGGAGCAACTGGGGGTTAAGTATCTTGCCCATGTTGACTGCAAGGGCTTGGAGCAAACCCAAAACCCCTGGTGTGGTATTTTTGGTTAAGGCTAGTTATTTTGTATTAGTATCTTTTCCCCTAGTTTGTTTCTTTCTGATTCTCCAACATTCATGAAGGTTGTTTCCTCTTTCGATCACCATCTTCACAAATTTGCATCTGAAACATCCAAGTTTCTGTGATTGGTGCACAGACCAAGAGCATGTATTTTGCATTGTGTGGCTCTTTGATGCTGACAGTAGACAATAGGAAACACACCTGTGCTGTACAGTGACATTTTGTTTCAGTGGTTCAAAGGGTCAAGATGAAAACTAGGAGAGACAGGCAGAGAGGCAGAGTTCCTCCAGTCACCCCATTAAACAGCAACGTCCTGCATCCCAAACACACCCCCCCCTTTTACCTTCCTACCACACACACTCCTCCACAAATCCCTTCACGCCAAACTCACTCAAGATTAAGCATGTGTGAAATTGAGGACTTTCTAATACACACACACACACACACACACACACACACACACACACACACACACACACACACACACACACACACACACACACACACACACACACACACACACACACACACACACACACACACACACACACACACACACACACACACACACACACACACACACACACACACACACACACACACCCTTCCCAGGAGTGCGAACAGAAGAGTAAGTAGTGAATGAGTAATCCGCAGACAGGAAGTGTTGGTCTGTTAAAGAGGAGTTCTAATCATCACTTCCTGATCAGTGTGAATACTTTTGGCCGTGGGTCAAAGCATCTTAATATCCAGGAAGTGATAAGCTAAGACTTCTCCTCTTTGAAGGGAGCCGTGGGTTGCAGTCGAATAGTCCAAAAAATCAGCTCCTATTGTCTATTCCACCCACTATTCCTTGACCTCTGTGTCAAAGCAATGATAAACCTGTGAGTTGGATGTAAACGAGTCAGAATCAATATCGATTTTTTTTATTTTAAAGTAAATTCAGATTGAATATGGTAAAAAAATATAATTATAGTGTCCGTCCAAAAATAAAACATTACTTATAGTGAAAACCACCCTTGAATGATGGGTTAGTAGACTAAAAGCTTTAGGAATCCAAACTATAACTATAAGTACCCTGTATCAAGATTGATGCAAAACAAGTGAAATTTGACCTTTTTAGAGAGATTTAGCACAAAAAACCCACTTCTGGGGTCATTTGGGTGGGTTTTCCTATAGATCTATGGCCCCCCTTGCTCGATTTTGATGATTGACATCTCTTTTTAACCGTTAGAGCCAATAGAATCGAAGGGGAAGTTACACATACACACACACGTTACCAAATAAGGAGTGAGAGTGATGCGTAGCCAGAATACCCAAAACAGGAAGCTGTCATACACTCTGGTAGCTATCATTAGCAGCTAATATGAAAACTCAGTTTTTGACAGACACATTGGACATTGGACGGCCGGCGGGGGCTGTGGGGCTTAACAGGTTAAGGGATAGTGGATAGGAGAATTCAAAAGGACTTAGGAGAAGAGACTGCGGTGCTTTGAGAATCCGAATGCACTTACACTATCGACGTATTTATGATGCGCCAGCGAACGTCATAAATGTGCGTCTGCTGTGGGGAAACTACAGTTTTCTATACAGCGAACTACATTCGTACAAGAACGGCGGACTACGGTAAACTCATTTATAGACTCTGCACTGTGCTTTGATGGTGTTGTTTTATGCTTTATGAACGTGGACAACAGAGAAACATATTCTTCATGACCAAGGTTGGAATTTAAATAAAAAAGGAAAGTGAAACTTATGCTTGTCACCCTCACCCTCCGGTCCACATTAATACAAATGATCCCAATACGTATGATTGTATGAAAAGTTCTTAAAATAAATACAAATGTATTTATATATATATATTTGTATATGACCATTAAAACATATTTTAAAAGTTTAAAGCTCCTTACACACCAAACTGACACCAAAGAACACCAAAGAACACTGTAAAGTGTCTTTACTGTAGGGTATTTTATTATATGTACAGCACTTTGGCTCGACCAAAAATCGTTTACAAATGTGCTATATAAATAAAACTTGATGTGATTTGATTTGAAGAACACGTCCCGACTAGTGTTAATTTCGTTGACTAAAACTATGACGAAATATGTTCGTCAACGACCTTTTTTTCCATGACTAAAACGAGACGATGACGAGACGGCACCGACGGCAGTAAACAATAACTGTAACGAAATCAACACGTAATATTGTTGACGAAAAGTGACGAGACGAAAATGTAGTTTACTAAATAAAAACTTTGCCAAAATCTTTCTTCACTTTTGTTGACGAAAAATGAGGAGACGAAATATTATCAAAGATAACGTTACATCTCTGATAGTCAGTTTTTCTCCCAGCAGTTCCATTTCCGGTGTTGCGGCTGGGCAACAGCTGTGTGTCTGTGCTGCGCGCGGCGGTACATTTGAATTACACCGAGCAGTGGCACACTGAACTGTCAGGAAGACTCGGGTCTAACTCATGGTCTAACTAACCTTATTTAACAGAAAATAAAATGGCAACAACAGGGCTTGGGAGCGGTGGTCGCGTTAACCGAATACCCCCCCCCCCGTCAGCGCGATTGAGTGACTAGTTGTGTACAGACTCGACGGGTAATAATGGATTATGACGGAAATGTTCAACACAGTCTCACGGCATTTCGCGTTATAGTCACAAAATTAATCTATTGATTCGTGTTCACCAACACGATTTCGCCATTTTTTTCGTGTCACACAGAACGATTTTAAAAGCAATGTAAATCATAACAAATTAGAAGGAAAAACAGATAAAAAAAAATACAGATTTCAGTATTCTGAAACAGAACGATTTTAGAAGTAATGTATTTATATTGGTAGTGTGTTTCGTGCCTGCACCAAATAATAATAAATTAGAAGGAAAAAAAGATGACAAAAAATACAGATTTCAGTATTCTGAGGCTCTGAGCCCCATCTCTTTTCCTCTCGGACGGCAAAAAAACTCCGACATTATACAATTTAAAATAAAAGGGATAGGGTTAGGCTTAGGGTAAGATATTGAGTAAGAAAATGTTTTTATGAACCACACAGCTTCTGGTATTCCAAGACCCGACCGGACAAAAAGACGTGTTGCAGGCACGAAACATACTACCAATAGAAATACATTGCTTTTAAAATCGTTCTGTGTGACACGAAAAAAATGCGAAAATCGTGTTGGTGAACACGAATCAATAGATTAAATTAATTTCGTGACTATAACACGAAATGCCGTGAGACTGGGTTGAAATGTTACGATCCTGTCCGTCAAAATGGCTGACAACGAAAAAGTCTAACGCCACCACTGCTTGGGAGAAAGAAACAATGTGATATTTGGGCCCATTTTCGCTACAATGAGGCGGAGAAAAAAAAGCGAATTCATTGTTTTATCAGAAGGGAAGCAATGTGGCCATAACACAGGAAAAACACCACAAACCTGACCAGATACTCTCTGCAAAGCTGCATTCTTAATCATTCAACCTGTGTTTTTCATCAAATAAGGACAAGATATAATCTTATTGTGAAATAAATTTGACTAAAATGACAAATTATTGGTTTTGGCTAGACTAGTTTGACTGAAATGTTCTATATAATCTGATGACTAAAAAAGACTCAACAGTTTTCATTGACTAAAATAATTAGTTTTCTTTGACTAAAATAAGACTAAAATGCTCAGACTTTTAGTCGACTCAATATGACTAAAACTAAAAAGGAAATTTAACACAGGACTAAGACTAAAACTAAATAAAAAAATAGCTGACGAAATTAACACTAGTCCCGACGGAACGTCGGCTCACGTCGCCTCACGTCTCCTGCGTCTTGGCCATGTTTCGCACTGGAACACACAGCAAAGACTCCAGCCGACAGCCAAGTTGCACGTACGAACTGTGCATGCGTGAGTGGCAATAACTCTCCTTACCAGCAGGCGTCGGTAATGTGTATTCGTCATTCAAAAGAGGCAACAACCGGAAGACAGACTGCGTGATACACCGAGAGAAGAAGAACAGACTGCGTGATATAAACAAACAACAAATAGCGTGCACGTTCCATTTTCACTCTACAACGAGAAGCTCATGGGGCTTTCCCGAACCTTTGTCGAGGGCTGGAGTTAAATGAAATCTCAGATTTGCTTTCTTAATAGTTTGTTTGGGTCCCTCACTTCCGTTTCGCTTCTCATGCACTGATTCGCTAAGCTGAACAGCCAATCAGAGTGATTTCTTTGGCCGACAGCCTACCGATTCAACATGTCGAATCGGCGGCGGAAGGTGTCGGCACGGCCGAAAAGACATGACGGTGCAGTACACACCAATCTGAGTAGGGCGACACAACGCTCATCGACGGCCCGACATCTATCGACGCCGAAAATCATCTCGGTGTGTAAGGACCTTAAGAAACCCCTCACAGCTGACTGAGCTGAGTGAACACTATGAAATGTTGACTTTATTTGATCATTTCAGTAAAAAAGTAACGTTCATATTTCTCCTTTTGATTATTAAAGTGTTGAACGTTCAAAACAAAGCACTTTGGCAAGTTACCACATACGTTTTAAAATGCTAAATAAGTACCGTAACTTTCATGATACTCATTTCTCGGTCATAATCGGTTGTTTCCGTGAACGGCCGAATGTTGTGTGACGGTAAATGCTGCGGCCACAAGGCATTGTGGGGCAGCATTTTCTCCTTTCCTTTCGTAAAGGAAGGTCCAGTGTTTCCTAAGCTAAAGGAGGTTATAAAGGAAGTCTCAAACCTCCTTTCCTATCATCTAGAGCAGGGGTCTCCAACCTTTTTTAGCATGAGAGCTACTTTCAAAAAATAAAACAAGTCGTGAGCTACTTTTACTCCTCTTTTTATTGTTTTTTGCAGTGTATATATTTAGCACATTTTAACATTATGATATGCTTCCCTTTAACCTTTGTGTGCTGTTTGGGTCTGTGGGACCCGTTTTCATTGTTTATTAAAAGAAAATGTATGCAATTTAATTATTTGAACCTGCTTTATTTGGGGGTGGACCTCACCTCCTCTAGGGGGGTCCGGGGGCATGCACCCCCGGGAAGATGTTTTTTTAAATGTCGAAGTTAAATGCATCAATCTGGTGCACTTTGAGCACAACATGAATTGATGTATACAGCTCTCAACACTCAGATGAAAGGGAGCTGTATACTTTTCAATCATCCAAACATCTTTAGAATATGATCACCACCAATAACAAATCATTTAAACTTGATTATTCTTATCTTATGTTACCTAGTTAGCATTTTTTCTTTTTATTGCATGCATATTTTACTAATCACTCCCCTTTTAAATACAATATAGTACACATTGGAATGATTTCTTACTTTATTTGTTACAACTATATTAAATAGATAAAGGCTCTCTCTCTCTCTCTCTCTCTCTCTCTCTCTCTCTCTCTCTCTCTCTCTCTCTCTCTCTCTCTTCTCCTCTCTCTCTCTCTCTCTCTCTCTCTCTCTCTCTCTCTCTCTCTCTCTCTCTCTCTCTCTCTCTCTCTCTCTCTCTCTCTCTCGTGACGCTACTTATTGAGGGGTTGCGAGCTACCGGTAGCTCGCGATCGACGTGTTGGAGACCCCTGATCTAGAGAATTCGAACGGATCTTATCTTGACTGCCACTGAGGTACTTCCGGGTCATTTCACTCCGTTAGGAAGGTTCCTAAGCTAAACTGACAATTCGACCGCAGCCATGGCTGTAAGAATAGCACAGAGGTCATGAGGTCAGGGATTGTGTTTGTTAACTAGGTGTTTACCTATTTTTTCTCACCACCAAACACGGCATCTCGGTATATTTGAGAGACCATATCTAGCAGTGAGGCTGAAGGACTGATCTCCACTCCAGTTAGTCCCTCACTGTCCAACAAAAATGTGGGGGTTCAGGGAGGAGAAGAAGAGCATGGCAAGCAGAGGAGTGGAGTGAGGAGGAAGAGCTCACACACACGGTTCAACAACATTGACGTTACCGTGAGGGATGAGGAAGTGTATCCGTCACCAGGTGAGCACTTGAGGAAACAGTAGCGAGCCAGCTGTAGGTAATGTCGCAGGAGCAGGAAGCCAAACATCCACAAGGTTCAAAGGACAAAAAAAAACAGGAAGTGGAGAAACCAAACTTTTCATTGGGGAAAGAAGCTAGGGAGGTTAGCCAGGGACAATCAACAACATATCAGTCTGATGAGTGAGGGAGCATCTTGCATGTAGAAAGAAGGCAAAGAACAACCTTACAGAGTGAGGAAGCAGAAGGGAATAAAATACTGGGTGTTTCTCAATGTCGAGTAAAGCTGCTCCAGAGCCACTATTTCAAGCATACTACGTCATCGAGTGCCGCCGAAGGACTGTTCCAATGTCCAGCATACTTGGAATTCTACCGAGCCCGGCGAAATTTCGAGGCTGCACATGTGTGGACTCCACGGTCTTAAAATCCCCACAATGCTTTGCGCACAGACCAATTTCCCCAAATCTGTGGCAGAAAATGTAAGGCGGGGCCTCTCATATGACGCACACTTGCTCGCCTGTTCCACTCTTCGTTTTCCGAATGCCAGGAAGTATTCTTGCCTCGCTTCTGAAGCAAGTGACTCGGAAGACATGTGCTACCAAGTAAGCGTACTCGACATTGAGAAACACCCACTGTCTTGTGAAGATCAGGAGCATATGAGTACACACAGGTGAGGGGAGTCGGCTTAATGAGGTGGGCGTGGCCTGTAGAAGTAGAGTGAATGGAGAAATAAAGAGACGGCAGGTAGGGGAACATAGAGATTGAAGTCAGAGCTGAAAGAAGTTCTCAGATAATTAAAAGTAGAAATGATTTGGTCCTCAATACTTAATTACAAGTAAAAGTCCTTGAATATGTTAGTGTACAAAATACAACAAAAAGTTAAAGGAATCAGGAGACATAACAGCTCTTTTCTCAGCTAATTATATATTATTATATATTATATTATACATGTTAGACCATTTTAATGTGGTCGTTTGTCAATGTGAAGCTGTTTAAGTAATGGAGTACTGCATTGTCTCATTTAAAACAATTCAAGTGTTTTAATGTGAAAATAGTAGATTATATCTTTGATCGCTAAATACATGTAGTGGAATAAAAATTACGCATTTACCTTTGAAATGTAGTGGAGTAGTAGTTTGAAGTAGCATGAAAAAATAATACTGAGGTATAGTTTTAGTATCACAAAATAGTAGCTAAGTATAGCGCTTGAGTAAATGTACTCACAGACTTTTAAACTATTTTAGAAGAGATTTAGGTTTTAAGAAGTTATGAAAGTACATTTTAATTTTGTTATTGTACGCATAGGGAGAAGCAGCTGAATAAGCTTGTGAATGTCTGGCATCAAAGTCAGGCATCAGCCACACATGACTTCTTTCAGAGTACACACATCATCAGACATCTCTGACATTATCTCTGCTATTGTTTTCCATCAGACACACACACACACACACACACACACACACACACACACACACACACACACACACACACACACACACACACACACACACACACACACACACACACACACACACACAAAAGACAGTGTCTCGCTGTGAGGGCCATTGCTGCCGTATTCCTTTGTTTGCTACACATGACACACTCCCTCTCCCACTGTGGGGTAATATGGCTATTTTCTCAGTCAATTTGCCTCTCTCAGCATCCAAGCACATGCAAATATGGAAGATGATACCGATTTGGAAAGAGTGCTCGGCTGTGAAATGTGAACCAACTGTTTAAAGTCCAGGTTGGATTTACATGAAACTGTGAAACATGATTGTTTACCATTTATTTATGTTTTACTTTCACCATTTGCAAGAAAATAAGGTAATAAATAACTTAAAGTGAAAACAGTTTCTGTTTTAAGTGATAGCCTCACACAACAACACTTTTAAAAAGCAATATTTCAATAAACACAACATAGAAATCTTCACATTTCACTAGATTTGAATTTTACAAAACCCATTCACAAAAAACAACATTTGACAATAAACATAAATATTCAGAAAACAAAACATTTGTTAAAACACAACATTTCAAAAACACAAAAACATTTCACAAAACACATTTAAAAAAACAAGACAAACGACCAGAACTTGCGGCATGGGATACAAACCCAGACATCACACAACGTAGCTTTACGTAGCTTTACGGAGCAAACACGCGAATAGTCTTACCTTTGTTGTTGTTCTGATCAAAAGTTGTGTTCAATGGCATCAAAACGATAAAAACGCTGCTGAAGGTTAATCCAATGGTTGATCCAATGTGTCTGTGTCACTTTGAAATGATTACTGATAATCCATCTTCATATTTACTAGTTTGATGCCTAGGTTTCAGTTTTCAGAGCGTAACATAGCTTTCCACTGCGTGCGCGTCACTCTCACTCCTCAATGGTAACGTTTGTGTGTATGTGGAACTCCCCCTTCGATTCTATTGGCTCTAACGGCTAAAAAGATGTGTCTATCACCAAAATCGACCAATGGGTTCCAAAGAAACGGCAAATCCACCCAAATGTGTTTTTTTTTGTGCTAAACCTCTCTAAAAAGGTCAAATGTCACTTGTTTTGCATCAATCTTGATACAGGGTACTTATTATATGTTATAGTTTGGATTCCTAAAGATTTTAGTCTACTATCCCATCATTCACGGGTGGTTTTCACTATAAATGTTTTTGGACGGACACTATAATCTACATTTTTTTACTATGTTCAATCTGAATTTACTTTAAAATAAACAAATTCTATATTGATTCTGACTTTTCTACATCCAACTCACTGGTTTATCATTGCTTTGAGAAAAAATATTATTAATTTATCCCTTTTAGAAGTGAAGATTGTTCTGGGAATGTAATTTTCGAGCCTGAGGCCTGAAAAACAGGCTTGGGGCTTAACAGGTTAACAATTTACTGTACACATTTCATGTAGAATTAATTTCGCTTACTGGGAAAAGAAAGCACAACGGGACTCATTATACATTCCTCTAACAGGTTGCAAAGATTATAAACTGGTAATTGAATTTTAAAGGGGACCTATCATGCAAAATGCACTTTTTGATGTATTTTATACATAAATATGTGTCCCCGGTGTGTCAGGGAACTCACGCAGCGTCAGAAAATAAAACCCTCTCTCTTTTCCTCCGTACTCAAATCTCTAAAAACGGGGATACAACGGAGCTAACCTGTACTGGAGAGAGCATGTGTGTGAAGAAGCAGGAAATAAAAAGGAACTCACCTTGTGGTGTAACCGGTAAGGGAGAAAGCCTTTGAGCTCCATACTGTTTCAGAAATAATCCTTGATAATCTATGATATGGCGTTTCATCACGGCAGTATCTGCCGGTAGAATGTCCCGCATGAGCAGGCATAAGCTCCGCCCCTTTAAAGCTTTATACCCAAAATCAGCACTTTTGAAACAGGAAGTGAAATAGAGGGATATGAGCCATGGCTAGAATGGGTGATCTGTTTGGTATTTTGAGCAAAACACTTCAGACATGTTTTTTTATATATTTTCTTATATCTGAGACCTATGCTATTGCCTAAAAATAGCATGATAGGTGACCTTTAAGACAAATGAAAAGGTTAAATCTCACTTTTATGGATAAAATGATCTGTTAAACTGACTTTTATTGTAGCTGATTACAAATAGTTTTAAAGTATTTAAGGGCATTCAATATATTCTTACAGAGGAATCATCATTGCTGATAAACATTTCATGAGCTATGACTTGTGAAGCTAAATAGTTAAGCAAGCAGTAAAAGGGACTTTTTTTTTTTCTTTTACCAGAAGTCAGGTTTCAGTTTGCCATTACTTTGCCCTGGATCAATTAATAGCCCTTTGAAAACAGGTTTCAAAAGCATTCCCAATGCAACCTTCATCAAAGCAAATATACTTCACCAGTTAATATACAACCTTTATTTATTCAACATGAATTCAAACGCATACAATAGTAAGTTTAAAATTCAAAAGTTCTCTTGACATCAGAAGTCTTGAATACAAATGCTTCCTCTGTACTCTCCACTTTGACTCCCACGACATCACCCTAGGAGAGATAAACAATACGTCACATTTAGAAAATGCCTTCAGACATATAAGCTTAATTCAAAGACTTTCAATGAAGTTCACAAATTAAAGTGGACCTATCATGCTATATTTGAATAATATAGTGTAGGACCATACCTATATAAGGCATATTTATACTTTTTTTTTTTCAAAATACCAAACAGATCATGCATTTTAGCCATGCCTCATTTTGCTCAATTTGACATTTTTTAGCTCTGTTTTTGCAAGGGCTGATTCTGTGAGAACAGCACCATCTACTGGCCTGGCATATGTACTACAGCGTCTCCAGCGCTTTCGAACGGCAATGGCCGTGGCTGTCTCCTCCTGATTGGTGGAGTTGGCCCAATAGCCGTAGCGCCACTGTCCTGACGTCAGGACAGTGTTCAAATCTGGATCAGTCTTTATCAGATCCGTTGCAGCCCCTTTTTTAGAGATTTGGGTATGGAGGAAAATAGAGAGGGTTGTGTTTTCTGACACTTGGTGAGTTCCCTGGAACACCGGGGACACATATTCATGTATAAAAGACGTACAAAAGTGCATTTTGCATGATAGGTCCCCTTTAACATAGAATACAAGAACACTTTGAGAATGTTCATTCACTAATCCTCAACTCAAATAATGTAGGAAATATTTAATTCATGGGCTACTTGCTTCACCAAAGTACTTCTCTATGAGGGTATGAGCAGCCTGGTACACCAACTCATTGTCATGGTTCTGCAGCATCTCAATGCGGTCAAGTCCTCCAAGCTCTTCAACCAAAAGGCTCAGTTTCTCAGTCTCCCCGAGCTTCTCTGCTGCCTGAAAAGACAATGCAAGGTAACCAAAACCATCTCTCATCTGTCCAATGACATTTATTAAAATACAAACGTGAAAAAAATGATAAGCTGTGCTAAGACAAATGTCCAAGTTTTCCATCTAGTTCCCACATTTTATAAAATGGCAAGTATGAGAAACACAAACATATGTCCAGATCTGACACACACACACACACACACACACACACACACACACACACACACACACACACACACACACACACACACACACACACACACACACACACACACACACACACACACACACACACACACACACATTCTCAATGTCGAGGACGCTTGCTTGGTAGCACATGTCTTCCGAGTCACTTGCTTCAGCAGCGAGGCAAGAATCCTTCCTAGCCTCGGAAAACGAAGAATGGAACAGGCTAACAGGTGTGCAGGTGTGCGTCATATGCCAGGCCCCGCCTTAAATGGAGCGCGATTTCCGCCAAAGATTTGAAAATTGGTCCGTGCGCAAACCATTGTGGGGATTTTAAGACCGCGGAGTCTACACATGTGCAGCCTCGAAATTTCTCGCTACGAAGTACGCCGGCCTCGGTAGAATTCCAAGTATGCTGGATATTGGAACAGTCCTTCGGCGGCACTCCATTACGTAGTATGCTTGAAATAGTGGCTCTGGAGCAGCCTTCCTCGACATTGAGAAACACCCACACACACACAAACTCCTTCCCCACACTGCCCCCTACTGCTCAGGTACACCCTCCTGACTCCGTCCCCCACAGTTGCTAGGCAACATGTTCCTTGTGCGGACACCCACCTGCCTTCAGGCTTCAGCGCTCTAAATTTGGTCTTAATTGCAAATTGAGTGGGAGAACAGGCCGACGCCGGCTGAATGAGAAGCAGCAGCAGGGGCTGGCCACCGTGCAGGGACACCGAGACGGAGGAGACACAACAGTGGCTGTAATAGATGGAAATGAAAAAACACAAAGTTACTGGAAGGTAGGGGAAGAAAATGCTACGAGAGAATTCAGGGTTATGTTGTTGCAGTGGTGCTGGCCTTTAGTTTCAAACTACAGAATGAGTGTTGAGAAAGAGACCAAAAACAAGCTTGCAACCACATTTTAGATGTAATGTGGACTCAAGAGCTCAGGAAACCTGCCGGATGCAAGACTGATGATCATCCAGATTTTTCATTTTCAGTGCCGGAAATGCTGTTTACGTTGTGAATAAATAAATAAAACGAAAATAATAATAATTCATAGTAATAAGAACATAGGATGAAGAAAAATAAGAAGAAATAGAAGAAATAATAAAGAACGTTGATGAAAAAGAATAAATACAAATTATTTCCAAGATTAAGTAACGAAAATCAGATAAGTAGGGACCCCCCCATTTAAAATTGTCACTTTCTTTATAAGTGATTTTTATTTCAACAGGTGAGTTTCAGTACTGAACAGATCTCAGGAGCCTGCATCAAAATCTCACTTCTAAACTCAAACAAACAAACAAAACGTATTATTATCTGGCTCGGAAAGCTAATTACTCAGCATTGAATGTAAAGATTTTTTATTTTGATATATTTTCTCTAATGAAAGAGAAATATGACTAGTTGAAACACAGCAGCGCACAATCCAACCTTTTGTTTGGTAGACATTTTTTTTTTTATTACAAATGTATTTTTAAAGTTATCTTAAAGAGTGTGTCAAAGTGTTAATAACAAAACCAGAGTAACATTGATATCAAACTGATTTAAAGCAGCAATTCAATTAATTGAATTCACGAATAATTTAAAAATACCAGTACAATCATAAACATAATGAAGATATATGAAGCGGGAAAGCCCAAATATAGCGGCCCAGACACTAAACAGAATGTTTTTGCAATATATTTGACTAACCATTACTAAAGCATTAACAATTTGTATAATTTGTAATGCCTGTGTGACAAAACAAATCCCAGTTTGGAATAAATAAAGTAAATCGTATATCCTTTTATGAGAAACATTTATAAACTAAACTAAATAAACTTAACACTTACTTAATCCGCTGCAATATAAAAAATACACCTAATACTACAAAATAATCCCCAAAGTATTAATTTAATCAGTGTAAACATTAGTTTGAAATAGGTTAGATATAATAAACACACACACATTACAAGGGAAGATAATGGTACAAATTAAGTACATTTCAGTGAGGTAAACAGCACCCAGCTTTTCACTGATGACTCGTTATTCTTTACAATGACATTTCTGCCTTATCTTGAACCCAAATCCTTTGTCGCAAAACTTTCTTGGCTTTCTCCTCCGAGCCAAATATTACAGAGATACATCGACAGGCCGAAAAGTCTTCAGAGAGCACATATCGGAGAAGGGCCCTGTTCGCTCAATTCAATTACCACAGCCCTATACACAATCCACAGGAGACAGCGGTGCACCGGATGCTCATTTCAACTCCTCTTTCCCCAAATCCCCATAGAAATCTCCTTCACTCGGACAATGCACTTTTTCCCATTTGAAAAAAAAGAAAGAAAATCAATATCTGGTTTCAATACATGTGGAAACCGATCAATAGCAGCCCCGGCTCTCTTTTTCTCCGCCACGCTCTTTCTCCAGTTTTCCCCTCCGTCTCTGGCAAATGGTAAATAGAAACAATGGTGTATGGTTATTGGGGGGTCAGGGTGCAGCCGCAGCAGAGAATAAGGCGGCTGATGAGAGTGCTTGAGCTGGAATCACACAGGCGTCCATGGCGTTAACCTCTCCGTAGAGCAGAGAGGACTCGCGCGCGTGCACACACACACACACACACACACACACACACACACACACACACACACACACACACACACACACACACACACACACACACACACGCACATTTGGAGTATCAGTCAGAGGGATAGAAAATTATGTGAACAAAAATTCAAAATGGGAAAAAAAGGGACTAATTATAGGTAAAATTATACAAAGAAAGTTATTTAAACACTTTAAGGATCGATATTAGTGATGCAGAGACCAGAAGTTACTTTTTATAAAGTCTGAGAGCCTCTACAATGAATTATTTTTAGGAAAACAAAGGAAGTCATTCATATTCATATAAATATCATTTTAGATTATTTCGATGTCTTTTCATGTTATTTTTAAGATAAGAGTGGAAACACAAAAGTTGTTTAACCTTAACCCTTAAACCTTGACCCATCAGAACCAAGTATTCAACAAAGCCCTGTAATAAAGTCTATTAAGCGTTATGTGTGCAAAAAATAAAGTGTTCATAAATGGTTTTCTCATGTTATTTGAATGACATTGACTATAAGTTATGATAAAATATCAAAATAACTCATTATTTCTCATAATTCAAATGAATAAATAATTACAATTGTTCTTAATTCTTCCCTCAGACCATCAGGCATTCAGGGTCAATATGCGGGCACTTAAATTCTTATCATGACATCATTTTTTCTGTGTTATTTAACTCTTTATTGGACAGTTTTACTTGAAATATAATCTTGTTATATTTTACTTTATTTGATACTTTTATTGGACATTCTGCACTTTTTATGTTTATTTAAATATGTTATTTTGTTTATCTTTTATTTTAATTCAGTCTTAAACAGAGTAACTGTAACAAATATCAATTTCCCCCGGGATAAAGTATTCATTTATATTGTTGGACAACAGTTAAATCAAAATGTACTAAAATGGAATTAAAAACAAATTCACCATGTATTAATGATGATTATTATAAAGTGTTATAGTTGAATTTGAATAAAACCCGTAGATAGAATAATGCTCTTTCATACGCTACAGTAGGGTAGTAAGTTCATGTCTTTCCACCTTTCTTTTTTTTTCCTAAAATAAATCAGATATGTGTCTTTGCCTTTCTTGTTCTCCTTGTTGATGGCTGTGTCGTGTTGTATTTTTTTTTTTTAACAGTTGTTGTAATGCGTGCTGCAATTTCCTAAAAAACAAAGCTTGATAATACATAATGTTTGTTCTCAACTCAGTATGTGCTATTTGCTTGGTATATCATATCGCATTAAGGCCTCTGCAGATATGTGTGTTTAGATTGAGAATGGGTGCATGAGAAGTGAAGAGAGCCCATTGGAGGGGGTACGCACTAGGTGTCTGCTGCACCGCTGCCTCTACACTGTTCCTTCTGAGGACATCTCACATTACCTGACAACTGCTATTTTTATCTTGCCAGGATGACAATTCATCTTGCTTCAGTGATCGCACTGAAAGACCAAAAATGCATATTACTGCAAGCATGATTGTTTAGGATCGGGACGTCAATGATGAGAGAGACTGGGTGGGCATTTAAACCCTCTCATAGCATCACAGCGGGGGGGTGTAAGACTTCTGCATGACCCTGCTGAAAAGTGATGCCTTACACCTTCAAGGATACTGGAAGGACATGTAGACTACTTCTTGGATAGAGTGTGTTTAGCTTGAACTGACATATTGCACATCTTGCACTGTGTCCTTTTTGTGTCAAGTGGCAAGGGTCCTTGAATGTCCAAAATACGCAGTAAAATTCAAAATGGCTGACTTATTTTGGGTTTACAGTATACATCCAAAAATACTTTTTTTGTTTTCTCCATATGTTACATATACCATCCACATTTCAGACACGTAAGACAATCGTATATATTTAGGGGCTGTGTTCTAGGTGGCGCTGTTGAGCAATTTCGCTATGCTCATTTGCAAGAACCCTAGTTTACGTAACCCTAAAAAAATCCATTAATAATAATACCTAACCCTTACCCTACAATAGGGTCCTTCCATCTTGATTTTGTGGTGCACGACCCAAAAAGATATACTCTTTTGACATTGGCCTTACAAAAACCATGCAGTAGCTTTTCTGTCGCTCTTTAGAAGGATATAAAAGCTGAGAGACACGCAGTGAACAGACTGGCTGCTCAAAGTAGTCTTTAGAGAGCAGCGGGATGGGTGCCAGCCAGCCTGGGCATGATGTTGGCCCCCTCTCAGCCCGACAAGGACCCCTCTTGTCCCGCCTGCCGTGGCTGCAAGAGGGCGGGCACAGTGGGGGCCCTGGGAAGATCTATGGGACCCTACGGTGCTGTTGTCTCACGAAAAACGAATTACAAACAAATTGCTGAGGGCCAGCACATAATTCCAAGACTCGTGGCAAGTTTATGACTTGCTAATGTTCCTAATTACATGGCCGTGAAAGACTTAATTAATTGAGGGGTGCATGGGAGACGCAGTGGGTGGGGGGTTGAGGACGAAGGGTGCAGAGGATAGTAAGACGGAGAGAAAAAAAAACAGGCCCCAAAGTAAGAGAAAGAAAATAAGAGAATGATGGGAAGGAAAGTGGTTGCTGTGTTTGTTATCATGGTTCCAGAGCATTGGTTTTTACTGCCTGAGGAGAATTTAGTAGCTCTTACTATTGCGTGCAAAAGAAAATGTGAGTCTCCGGGAACGCGACCATTACGATCAACCCCTTGCTGATACCTAATATGCCCCGCGTTCCCCCCATGACTTTGCCAAAGTGTCTGTAATCATATTATTGTAAATGTTGGCGCAGTTAATTGCATGGAGAGGAAAATGGGCTACGCTTGGTGGGTTATGGGGAATTTTTTGAAAGTTTGTTTGCCCTCTGGAGTATTGGAGGCACTAATAATGGTGGATTGGAGGCGAGAGTGCGAGCGAGAGGAAGATGGAGAGGAAGGAAGCAGGAGGAGGGCAACACTTAACCGGAGTGTTTCTTCTCTCACCGCCGAGTCTTGTATGATTTCAACAAATAATGTAAAAAGAAAACTGCGCAGTTAATGTGGATGGCTACTCTTTAGTGTTTCAAATTCTTGCAAACGATTGATGCATGCTAATGCGAATGGACAAGTTATATGGTAAACTAAAGCTTTACAACATTTCTACACTTTACGGAAAAATAGAAGTAAATACTAAAAATAGTGATTGGGCCCTGATTAGTCAAAACAATGCAAATGGCACCCGACGGTCTTATCTCCACACTGTGCGTTACATATTTAAATTATCCAATTAAATGTAGTTGTGTAGTAAAATGATTCAGTGGCTTATTTCATAGGTAAAGTGGAATGGAGATGATTCAATTACATCAGCTGCACAATTCTTAACAGATTTAAAGAGTGTTAAAGGGGCCCTATGATGCAAATGTTTAGGTTTCATTATTGTATGTTGTGCCTCTATTGTGACATGTTTACATACTTTAATGTTCAAGAAAGGTCTGTATTTTTTCTCATACAGCCTGTACTGCAGCACCTCTTTTCACCGCCCAATCTGCTCTTATTGGTTAGCTTGCCGGCTCTGTTATGATTAGTCAACTGTTTAGAGATGTCCCGCCCCTTAGCCTATCATGTACAATGTGTTGAATCAATAGCCAATAGAAGCACAACTGTTACAAAGCAATGTCACAATGTTATTGGAGGAAACAAAGGACTACAATGAAGGCGTTTCAATCAGGGGGGGGACTTTGGGATTTTAGCCTTTGCAGACAATTCACAAAAACCTATATAAAATAATAATTTTATCTGGGTATCTTTTTTAAGTTATGATATAATAACAGAAAGTAATCAGGAACTTTAAAATTGTGATACTTATTAGATTACTGATTTCATTTTTTTCACAGGCAACTGATCAGATCATATTTTTAACACTACTAACCTGTTAAGCCCCATAGCCTACAGGCTTTTTTTTCACGAAACTGTGTCTCAGGGCTTCTTAAAGGTCCCATGTCATGGCCATTTCTAATACTAGAATATATTTATATTGTGCAATTTTCCAAAATCACATTGGTTTCTCATACAGCATCTCTGTATAGTATGTGTATTCACTCTCTGTCCTAAACGGCTTGTTGGAGCTCCTGCCCCCCCCTCCCTGTGAGCCCACTGTGCTCTGATTGGTCAGCTCGCCCACTCTGTTCTGATGAGATCACCACCGTTACAGCGGAACATCAGTGATTATGTGTTACAATGGCGTTAGCAACCAGAAAATGACACCAGTAATGACAAACAGATGAGAATGCTGCGTGGGGTCTGGGTGCCGTGTTGGCGGGACGTTGCGCGGCTCGCTGCTGCGAGGAGCGGACAGTGTGAGCTGGGTTAATTTTCTGCTTGCTGCGTGGGGTCTGCGAGACAGCGAGACAGCGCGAATGGACGCGGGAAGGGGGGGGGGGGGGTGCTGAGGGGGCTGCAGCACCCCCATCTGCGAGGCTCGAAAAAAGCACCCCCCCCCCCCCAGCGCATCACAATTTCGCTGCTGAGAGTGTGTGTGTGTGTGTGAGGAGCTCCACGGATTGGTCCATCTGGGTATGGGCACGTCACTGTACCCAGGAAGAAAAAAATGGAAAAAGAAAAATCTCCAACGAGGCGTTCTGGGGCAGCATAGATAGGTCTTTTCTGTGTTAGAGTTTTACTCCCTACAGGGTGTACTTTGAGGGTTTGTGACTCTGCAGACCGTTTACATGCATAAAAACCTTCATAACACACAAGGGGACGGGTAATAACCGGAAAAGCATGACATGGGACCTTTAACATTTAACAAACTATTAATGTGTCATACCCACTTAACGGGAAGAAACTCAGCTAACTGACGATATGAACAATTTGTACCGAAACAAAAGACAACTCTAATGCCGAGCCTCTGAATCAGCCCTGAGCAAAAAACTGCTAATGCACTTAGCACAGAACTCACGGTATAAATACTTTATCACTTATCGGATCTGCACAAACAAGATATCAGATTAAAGCTGAGATTCCACAGATTATAGCGATATAAGTATTATCACTGTGCGACCAAAACTCGTGGCAGCTCAGGCAGACCCAGACAACACACAGTGTAGCTTTACTGAGCCAAAACGGCAACAATGTCTTACCTTTGCTGTTTTTCTGATCAAAAGTTGTGTTCAATGGCATTAAAACGATAAAAACGCTGCTGAAGGTTAATCCAATGTGTCTGTGCAAATCCAGCCACTGTCAATTTTGAGACCTTGTACCAGAGGTGGGAGTAAGTCCTACATGTGCAAGTCATGAGCAAGTCTCAAGTCTTGACCTACAAGTATCAAGCAAGTCCCAAGTCACTGTGGTGAGAGTCAAGCAAGTCAAGTCAAGTCATTGCTCAGGTCAAGTCAAGTCAAGTCAAGTCATACGAAATTCTGATGAATAAGCCCAATTTCCGCATTTAAATCAGTTAAAAGACAGTGGTTATGAAAATGGATTGAACCCACACTATGATCTTCATTACATACACAGTTAATCATTTGAAATCTAATTTAGACCGATGACAATCATATTAGATTAATATTAACCCTAGAACTGCAGACAATATAGCTAGGACTCAATCAAAAAGTCTGTTCAAAAAGGCAGGTAAGAAATCATATGGCATTTGCGATTACACATATTTAATTTACATTTCTGTTAACACTAGAACCGCCAACAGCGTCAGCACCTACATAGATATCATTTTCAAATCATTTAATTTGTTCCTCTTCATAATTTCCTTATAAACTAAGTAGGACGATTTACAACTCAGTTAATTGGGTTAATTTAGAAATGGCTTCAGTTTATCATCATAACAGATCAAAAAGTTCAGATTCATTTTACAATAAATCAAGGAATGATGCACTTCTACAAACAAAAACAACATAATTAAAACATTTAAACAAACTACTAAAAGTAGATGAACTACATGATTCAACAGTTTACAGTAACTTCTGATAATAACACAGGGGAAATAAACGAGGCATCTCTTTTCCTCTCTCTCTCTCTCCCTCTCCTGACAGCACGTCAGTATCGGGGTTAGTCAAAATGAATCCCTTGGCGGTTCTAGTGTTCATTTACCGTTTTGTCTTCTCTTTGTAATGCTTAATCGATTTGAAACCAAGTCTAACGTAGCTTAAACTTAACGTTAGCTTTCTAGCTAACACAACACATTCACGTACCTTTCTCTGTGGGTTTTTTTGTAGTGACGAATGAAGTTGGATGTTGTGGTGGTCGTGTCACTGATCTTTATGCTGCAGACCCTGCATACCGCTGTTCTCTTCTTATTAGTGTCATCGACAACATAATCCTTGAATCCAAACTTCACTATTTTTGGAGTAACGCTAGCCGCTGCCATGTTAACTGACACTCCTGCCTTCTAGTGGGTTGCCAGGTTTGCGCGCATGGCGCTATAATCACCCAATCACGTTTTTCGAAAAAACTAAACGTAAGATCTCAATACAAAAACAAACGCAAATATTTAATTTTAAACAGTCAAGTCCTTTCAAGTCATCTGTCTCAAGCTTAAATCAAGTCTCAAGTCATGAATACTAAGTCAAAGTCAAGTCAAGTCTTTTATCAATGTTAGTCAAGCAAGTCTAAAGTCAAAAAATATGCGACTCGAGTCTGACTCGAGTCAAGTCATGTGACTCGAGTCCCCACCTCTGCCTTGTACGCAGTGGATTTGTTCACTACCTACGAAGATCTCAAGATCACTGCCCCTGGAATGTCACGGCAAGCTTTTGTCAGCATGCTCGAACATCGGACAAAGCTCTTCGGTCGGGTGAGTACAAGATGGAAGTAACTGTACAATTTAAATTGTACTGTGGTAGTTTAAGTTCAAAATATATTTGTATGATTTTAATTGATAAGAAATCCTTTCTATTTGCTTTTAGAGTGGTACGATATGTGGTGACACAGAAGTCCTTTCTGGAATGGACCTATGCCAGATTTGAGATAGAAAGGCTGTCTCAGTTGCAGCATTTTCAGTGCCCTTCATGCACACCCTCTATCTTGGCTGTCGCAATCGATGGGAACCCTAAACTCTACCGCTTTAAGAGCCAAACAGGGTGTGTCGACTTATCCCAATTTGAAATGTTAGAGTGCCTGTTATGGTACTTTTGTACAATAATCTATTTTTTCTTCTTTAAGACCTTGTGGATTTTTCGACTGAGTTTTTTTTAGCCAAGGATGCTGAAGTGTCATCCTTTGTCGATTACATCCATGGGACAACAAGACACGTAAAGTTATTTTACATTCTCCATATTTTAAGACATGAATTTATAAGTTTAATTAACACTTGTAGCATGCTTCTCGCCTTTGTTGTGTATTAATATGATGTCCCCATTGTGTAGGCAATGTCTTCAGCATACTTCCGGTCTCCTGTCTATATGTCTCTATATTCTTTCATCTGTTTTAGAATCCTGCAAAAGGAAGATGTGGTTCCGGTCAGTGGTCGGCTGCCCGAGAGACTGCCAACAAGTCTGCCAGCAAACTAGATGAGGAAGGCGTGGAGCTTGCTGTCTGCCGTCATGGGTTCTTGCTTAAGGGATTGAATATGTTCCGTGGAGACATTTTTGCATATCCTTTATATCTGCAGCAACAGCTTTCTTCACGGAATGTACAGTTTTTTTGCTCCGATGTGGTCTGCAAATACTGGCCATATCTGCAGAGGGTTGCGAGCCACTGTCCAGAGCTGCATAACCTTTTGAACATGCGTCCATTTCTGTCCATCCTGCATTCCAAAGCACATTCATGGTTGTGCGAGGTAAATACAATAATTGGCACAAGACAACATTACTCATCTTCTTAATTTTTCTGTTATCCAAATGGTAACAGTCGCCTAAATGTGTTTACAGTTGCGATGGGGAGGACGGAATCAAAAAGGAGCAGGGAATACAATAGGGGAGGAGGTTGAACAGGTGAACAGCTTCCTCTCTCGAGCAGCCATATGTTCGAAGTACATGTCAAAAGCTGGTAAGTATGTTTCATGCAAACTCAATTATTGTATTTTTGGTTTCTTGGCCTAATATACATTCTGTCTTCAGTTCTCACGGACATGCTTACAATCCAAGCAAGTGGCTGGAACAAGCGAAAGGCAGCAAACCTTGAGCAAACATTGGCCAAAAGATACATGAAGGTACTGACCACACCAATGTTTATTTAAAACTATTTTGTTTTAAATGTTGGTCAACATTTTTTTACTTTGATATTTGTTTTGACAGACGGTGCAAAGGATTACAGAAGCAACAGAGGATCTGGAGAAACTCACCGCTGAATTGTCACTACAGGACGACCAAGTACAGCAGTGGGTATCTGATGTTGAGCAGTGGACTACAGGTACCGTGAAAAAATAATTTCTTGCACAATAAAAAAAAGCGTATTTGGCGCTATTCTGTTGTAGGCCCTATGGCCGTGAAAGGGTTTGATTAGAGTTTTGTGTGAAATAATTGTTATACTTCTCTTCGCAAGGAACACCCAGTCAAAATGACCTGCAGAAGACCATTGAAGGACTGTATCTGAGCATCAAGCAGCGAACATTTCAGCTATATCGCCAGTCTGGTGAGAATTGATTGACTTATACCTCCTAAGGCAAACCAGCCCCTCCTCTTCTATCAGGGGTACCTCTATGCTAGTAAAATCCATCATTGGAAGGAGGTCTACAGAGAACAGGATGAATGACTGATCTACAGCAATGGGAATATTGTTTATTTTATTGTCATTTATATTTTTTTCCCAGTGACTATAGTGAATTTGTATAGTCCCATTGATGTTATAAACAATGCAGTTGCTGCTTAAAAACAACTATAAGGTATATTTAAAGTATAGATTAATTGGGGTCATCCATTACCACTTCTGTGCAAATGCTTTGAGGAGCGAATCTCCGGTCATTTCTCGGCCGGCTGGACCATTTGCTGGCAACCCTTGCCCTATTTTTCCCTCCCAACTATCCTCTCTCTTACTGTTATGCGTAAAATGCCATCAAAATGAATAAATAAATGATAAATTCTGTCCCTGCCTGTTCTAAGTATACGCATGCCTAGATATGGAAACAAATGTATTCACTAATATTTCATAGATGGTAAAAAATAGCTGATCTATTGAAAAATGTTGGTGTGTAAGTAAGGTTATACTAAAACAAATGTTGGTTCAAATTCTGGCAGGTGGCAATAAGCGGAGACACAAACTCCGAAAAAAGATTGTCGAAGAGAAGAAAGCCTTGGAAGATGCCATCACTGAACACAATGCTGTTGCCGGGGAAGCGGACAAACTCCCTCCTCCTAACGAGCTCTTGGCTGAGGACAACTACTCCTGGAAATGGGAATAGTTTCATTGTTCAATGTTTTACTTATTGGGAAGTTGTTCTTCAAACTTGCCTTAAGCTGTAGGAACCATAATGATGATGATACATTGAAAATGTATGTTGTTGTTGATTGAACCAGAATCAATCAATTAGTCAAATTATAATATTAGAAACATTTATCTGGACACTGGTGAGTAGGACGACAACAAAATAAAACAAAATTGCAACAGTGGTTATGGTATAATTCATATTATCATTGTAACAACTAAATATAGAAAATCATGATTAAATGTGCAGACTTTATATCTTTAAAATGCTTTTGTCTGTGCTTATATATATATATATATATATATATATATATATATATATATATATTTAATGCCATAAACCTGCCAGGCTAAATCTGGCACATATGCATTAAGTATTCCTGTGCTTATGTTAAATACTGTGCATTTTTCCTCCTCAAATAGATGAAATACATGGAAAGACACTTAATACACATTAGCTGAAGTACACACCTTGATATAAATGTAAGATAATTGATAACGCTTTGATGCACTTTGCAGGTCTTGGTGATATGGTACAGAAAAAAAAGGTTTACGACAAGGTAATGCTGCTGACCAGACTGAAAGAAGAAGCTGTTATTCTGGTTCATGAAGTCAAACAGCACTGGGAGTACATGAGGAGCGTGGCAGGAAAGATTGATCACCTGTCCTCCCAGCTTTCTGAAGGCATCACTGGACAAAGTTTGTACAATAAATGATTATTGTTGTTGGTAGTGTTTTGGTCTGTCAATAACATTTAGCTTATTTGATTATTTATTTATTTGATGTCATACATTCTCAGGCAGTACCGAGGCGTTGATGGAGAGGACGTGAGGGGCTACTTTGTGTTCTAAAGAAACAACTCCACAAAGTGAAAGCGCAGCAGGCTATGGCACGTATTGCATACCAATGCATTTTGGGACAGCAAACGGTGTCTTTGGATGACTCCTCCGAAGAGCAACCCTCTGACAGTAGCTCCTCTACTGATGAAGAACTTTGACAGCAGTGAATGACTTCAAGCTATAAGGCTGCTTTAACACCTGCAGTTTGGTTCATTTGGTCTGGAACAAAGGAAGAGAAATGCATTTTTTAAAGTTCTGGTCCTGTTCACACTGACCTTTCACAAACTAACCAAGATAAATTACACCTCTACAGACTGACTAAATAAACTTGATGATTGTCATCCTGCATTATCAGAAGCTCCAATGGGTACATCTAATTCCAGTGACTGACAATTATCAGTTGACGTCCATATGTATTGTCATGGTTACCAAATGATATATGCATTGCCTTAGACCAATCAGGGTATGTGTTTCTGTACTGATTTCACATCAGAAGTGAAGCTTTTGCCATCATTGTAAAATCACATATCTGTTATCATAAAAATCCATAAGAACCTGTCTCACAATGCCTCAGTGGAACTTGAATACAGTTGTCATTGCTGCAAGAATGTGCATACCTGTCATTGATTGCTTTTGTACAGTTTTTAATTTTAATTTTAATAAAAACGGAATAAGAATTGACTTTATTGTCTTTATACAAAAACGTAATGAAATGACTGAGAACTGTTCCTTAAGTGCAATAACACAGATGCAGGCACCCACAGGGAGAGACAATAATAATAATAATAATAATAATAAATGGAATTTATAAAGCGCCTTTCACGGGACCCAAGGTCGCTGTACATGGTGGACAGACAAAACAAAACAGACAATGAGGAGCGAACAAAACAAGAACAAAATAAAATAAAATAAAGGAAGCCAGGGGACCAGGAAAGGACTAGGGTCCGAAGGCCATGGTGAACAGGTGCGTTTTTAGTGAGGATTTGAAGATGTCCAGTGAGGCAGCGTTCCGGATCTCAGTGACAATGACAGAGACACACAACATACATACATTCATGTCAGTGTAAATATAGTGTGTAGTCCATCAGTTAATATGACTATATTGTGTAGTCCATCAGTTAATTGCACAGTATTTGGGAAGACGACCATTAGTGCATATCAGAGTTCAGAGTGGTGATTGCCCTTGGGAGAAAGCTGATCTTGAGTCGTTTTGACCTTGTTTTAATACACCTCTAGCGCTAGCCAGAGGAGAGCTAAACCAGAATAGTGAGCTGTCCCTGTAGATGTTCCTTGCTCTGCTGAGACAGCGAGAGCAGTAGATGTCCATCCTATTTTTCTGCCACTCTTGTCTATGGCAAAACTGTTGTCCTTGTCATGAAGGACACTATAAATGACAGACTGTTTCCTGTCTTCGAAGTAGCTATGCGAAATAAACAAAATGTATTATTACTACATGGTCCTCTCATATATGTCTTCCAACAGAAACAGTAAATCCAGATAAAAATATGGTACTGACTTAAACCGAGTACAAAAGTGAAGGAAATCTCCAATTACTCAAGAGATAGCTGTGGTAATTTGACAACTTAACCCTCCTGTTGTGTACGGGTCAAATCTGACCGATTTACTACTTTCATCAATCGTAACTTATTTGTTTTACATTCGATTGCATTAAGGCTTTATGATATCCTTCACAGTAGACATTTGAACATATAAAATTGCTGACCACCACTTTCATTTAATTTTGGATGATTTAGTCAACTTTGTAACAGTCAAAACAAAAATGACTGCCATAAATAAAAGGAATTAGTAACCATCCGGATCAGATCACTCTCACACACACACACACACACACACACACACACACACACACACACACACACACACACACACACACACACACACACACACACACACACACACACACAGAGGGTCACCGATGGCCATGTTAATACAGATGTACATGCCAATAAGGCCTGTTAATCAGTACACAAGAGGGAGGGATTGACTAGTTTACAAAATTAAGTCTGATAAGGTTTCTGTATTACATTTAAATATTTTTGTTTTAGGTAGAGAAACTGAACACCCTTGGGTATAGGGCCATGGTGTTTCTCTCAAAACCAGGGAAAAGGCCTTCCACCTGGAAGACAAATGTTGCACATCCGAGATGGCATCTGTCGGACCAGGCTGCAAAATGCCTTGACCGGATGAAGGCTTTATATGAGGTGTTAGTAGATGGTAAGCAATTATATTAGTGGTCATTTCAAATGTTACCATATAGCTCAGTCTATTCTAAAATGCTCATGAACAATTTATGGAGAAAATACTTAATGATTCAACAATTCATTTAATTTTACACACACAGTCTAGGTTACATAAAAGGGGAAGTGTTTGCCCCATATGACCAATGGTAATTGCTGTTATGATATGAATATTAAAAATAAGAAACACTTCTGGTAAGTCTTGACAATTAGCTAAATGAACAGTGCTGTTTCACAACTATATCTTTTAAACAGTAACATCAAGTGTACAGTATAATAACAGCTCTTCACTAAAGGTTTTCTTTCATCTCAACAGACGTGTCTCCAAGGAAGATGCTCAAGAAGAAGAACCCCCAAGACTTTGAAGGTTATTTAGCTTAAATTATAATTGGGATTAGACAGTAAAGATACTAGCTCTAGTATATTTGCTCTGTATAGAGAAGTTTTTAAAAATGTCAACTGTTGTCTTATCTAAACAAATACTTTCTAGGGCATTTTTGTTTCACAACTATTTATCAATAAAGAAACCCTTTTTCAAAAAACAATTCATAATTTGTTTAACGGTGGTGGAAGGACGACCCACAACAGTAAAATATATATATTTTAAACAATATATGTTATGATTGTCCTTTTGTGTAAAGTTTTTGCAGTTTTATATAAACAGTTGACATGTTAAAATAATTGTGGAAATATAATTTATGCGAATAAAAGCAAACTGAATGTGATTTTAAAAATGACAGATCAAATTGTGCAAAAGTAACATTAACATCTATAAGGTCAAAAAACTAGTGTACATTATTTTGCTCTTTGAGAATGCAGCCATAATATCGTGGGAGGAGAGCAGAATTATCCAGTGAAGACTGTAGTAAAAACCAAAAGGCAAAAGGTTTGTCCCGGTTCAAATGATTGTTTTGGGCCCTCCCCCATCGCCCCAAACATAAGCGCACACTGATGCGCTCACACACGCACGGACATCAGTGGCGGCGCCAGAGATCTTCTTTTGGGGGTGCTGTGGGGTAGCTTGACGTTTCACAGAGGGTGCTCAAACATTTAGGGTTTTCCCTTAATCTACCGAGCGCTACAGTGGGATTTTCTAAAGCAACACTCCCCACGCGCACATACACAGTATATATACACTTGTTACAATGAAGGCTCGATAATCAGCTCACGGCATATAGATGTAAGCATAGGTAAAGTGCTATTTTTATAAGTGGGGGGGGGACCTAATATCCTCTAGGGGGGTCCGGGGGCATGCTCCTCCGGGAAGATTTTATTTTTTAATATTGAAGTTAAATGCATCAATCTGGTGCACTTTGAGAGCAAAATGAAGAGATCTATGGATACATCTCTCAACAGTCAACACCCATATGAAAAATAACTGTAAACAGATTTACTTTTTCTTTATGGATATTTTACAAATCACTCCCCTTTTAAACTGTATTATTTTTTTACTGTCATAGTATTTCATAACTGTTTTTCATTTATTCTCTTATTGTTTTATAACTATAATGATCATATGAAGGTGTGCCACGGAAATAATTGTTTACATAAATCGTGACCAAACTTAGACTAAAGTTAACTATCTAAACACTCAGAGAGTCCTTTAGCTCACCTGAGTCCCTCAGTCTGACAGGAGAGGACATTCCCTTCACCTTGTTGTAGAAACAGCTCCTTATATCCGTTAGTGCAGCTAGCTAAACAGATGCTAACAACACGGTCCCTGGCACCGGTGCCCTCTCTCTCTCTCGCTCGCTTAATCACACTAAATGCACGCCTGCCACACACACACACTCAGAGCCAAGCTTGAATGAAACACAGAGACCCAGAAGTACTTGTTCTGTACTGTGGCTTTTTATTTTGGAATCGATCATTTTTCAAATTATGAATTTCACACGTAAAAATAAAAAAAGACATACATTTATTGGGGGTGCTTGGGGGGTGCTATGGCTATCCTATGGGGAGCGCCCCCCTGGCGCCGCCTATGACGGACATACACAACCACTCAGAAGCGCCACATGTAGGCTATCAACAACAGCCTGCCCTGGCCTCAAACCACCACAGCCTGACAACGGCACAGCGAACTAAGAAGAGGATTACACCTGTTTCCTTGATGTTTGTCTCTGGGGAATGGGCCGGTAGGCCTACATAGACCGGTTGCTATAATATAGCTTTTGATCTTTGATCAATAGCGCCATAGAGTCCCCTATCGGTTGGGGCCCTTGGGGGAACTGTTGGACCACCGCCTGGCACAGCCAAATCCAGCCTCTCCTCCTGGCTGGCTGGAGAAGAAGGTTGTACAGCCACGGCCACGATACAGCTTCACTTGTGGAGCTAGATGGCAATGATGGTGGTGAGGCAGATGAGCTATCGATTTCGAGGACGATGTATGACAAAAAAAAATGGTCTAATTTTTTCAGTTTAGCTGTTACATCTCCTTGTTCTCTCTTGTCCTTTCTCTTTTGAGCACCGCTCTTGTGCTTTGTTTTGCTGTACATTAAAAATGCAAGCTATTACATTTTTTATAATGCTGCCGAACTTGCTGCTGCTAGCTACAGGTTGATTAAACGGTTCACTCGTCACGCAAGGTATCACATGACATGAAATGGAGCAAGGTCATTGGACAGACAAATTACAAATAAATGTAGGTTGCTTGGTTACTTTGAAGTCTGCGTGAACCGGTCAATGCCATTGGGGCCCCAAAAATAAATAAATACACACACACATTTTGCATGGGCACCTGGCCGGCTCTGGGCCCCAGTGCGTTGCACCGGCTGCACCGTCAATAGTTACGCCACTGATTTGAATGCAACATCATTTAAATCTTTTTGTTTGAAATGGTAAAAATATTTTCGATAATTTTTTAGGGGAAGCAAATGCAATTGGTGGAGTGGGAACCTTGTTCCATGTGGTATGTAGCATTTCATTATACGGTAAATTGCACTGTACATTTACCAATAACTAATTAGTCTAAGCATTTGATTTTATCTGACAGAGGTATAACATATATTGCCATATTTTGAATTATTTTCATGGCTGATGTCAAAATATCTTTACAATGTATTACTGTGGGAAGCAGTGGCCCCTACAGTGGGTGGAGGAGGACAACACCACAACAGAGGAACAGCAGGACTGATCGTTGCGCGTGTTGTCAAAACCGTTGTGCTGCTCGACCCTATTTATCTTTTTTGAATGTTTTTTTTGGTAATATGCCTCCCTTTGCTACTAATATTGTATATACCTACTGAATGTTACTTTGTAATAAAAAATAATGTTATTCAACTTCAAAACCTCAAAGCCTTTTGTTTTTATTGTAGAATTTATTTTCCCTTTGCATATTTGTATAATTTCTTCTTCCAATAAAAATGAAATAATAATTTAAAACCACTTGATGGACATCAACAATATAAATAAATAAACAACTTCAAATGGGTAAATAGTATTTTTTTATTAAAGGAACATCATCAAACAGTTGCAGAAAAAAAAGAAGCAAAGACCATGTTTAAACTGCATGGGATGTAGGCTAATGGTTTCACTTGCCCTTAGAAATGAATATTGGAAAAAATGTACTTATACCACATTTTCCGATGCGTTTTTTGTGGAAATACTACATCCTGCGTTTTAACCCAACATCAGTACAAATAGATGAGGGCAAAGACGTATACATACCACATTTTTAGAGGCTTATTCGTAAAACTGCTACGTTCGAGCTGTGTGCTAACAGCACTCGATAGCAGCGTCCATGGCAACTACCTTAGCAACCATGAAAACGTTGAATGTGTACAATTTAATAACTAGCACACTAAAGATCATGCACATCTACTGCACAAATAATCTGAAATAATAACTCATATTTCTCGCATAAAATGACATCAAAACGCATTTGAATGGCCAAACTAACCTTAAAATAGTAATAGTAATAGGGTGTCGTTTTCTCATACTGATATTCTGCACAAACTGTGCTGTTGTATTTGCTGTAAAGTGTCTTTACTGTAGGGTATTTTTTATTATATGTACAGCACTTTGGCTCGACCAAAAATCGTTTAAAAATGTGCTATATAAATAAAACTTGATTTGATTTGATTTGAAAATAGGCATTTTCCACCGAGAATAAAACGAACGTCGGCCATGTTGTTTTTTTTCTGCGGAGAGAAAGTTGAAGATCACCTGACATAGATGCCAGCCATTGGAAATTAATGGTGAAAAAAACGAGGGCGTTTTTGTAGAAATATTACGTCCCAAGTTGTGGACCAATGTAGTTATTACACGTTTAGATGTGAGACTGGGTTATGTTACAACCCGAGCTCCGGGGCTGCAACAAAAAGCGGGGAGGCGAGACGAGGGGTATGAATAATAAAGATGTTTATTTAATAAACAAAATGAGGACGCGGCACCAGCAACAGATCCCCGAGGCTGGCCCGGAGAGAGTGCCCAGAGGAGTGAGGGAGCGATGTATCCGGCTTGGCTCCCCTTGTAGGCTTCTAACAGGTGTAGCTCATCAGGCAGGTGCAGCTCATCAGGCACTGGAACCTGCAATCACCCACAAACACACACAAACAGACGGCACCCCACGTGGTGTGGAGGGGTCGTCACAGTTGAATGACCCCAGAAGTGTTTTTGTTTTGCTAAAACTCTCTAAAAAGGTCAAATGTCACTTGTTTTGCATCAATCTTGATACAGGGTACTTATTATATGTTATAGTTTGGATTCTTAAAGCTTTTAGTCTTCGATCCCATCATTCAAGGGTGGTTTTCACTATAAGTAATGTTCAATCTGAATTTACTTTCAAATAAAAAAAATCTATATTGATTCTGACTTTTCTACATCCAACTCACAGGTTTATCATTGCTTTGAGAATAAACATTATTAATTTACCCCTTTTAGAAGTGAAGATATAGTCATTTGTTCTGGGTATGTCATTTTCGAGCCTGAGACCTGAAAAACAGGCTTGGGGCTTAACAGGCTAACCCTGGTTGTGGAACAGTAAACCAAAGCTTCATTTTTGTTAGGATCCATTTGTTTGTCTTGAAGAAGGGTTAGGCACAGTTGCAGTTTTAGTGTGGATCAGGTCAGGATGTTCTGTCATCTGCAGACAGCATGGGTGCCATCCAAAATGTATGCGCTTCAGTCTGCATGGTCTCCAATAAATAACTTTCATATTTGATGATTCTGAACCTCGAGATTTACATCCAGTGGAAAAGTTTAGTGCCAATGCAGGAAAAACGAGCCCTCAATGTAGCAAAGCAGAAAGTAAGTGAGGGAGTGGAGGTGGTTGATGGGTGTATATCTTATTCAACGCAAGAGCTCAAAGTATATATCCCATCAAATGTCTTCTATTATTGTTTGCCTTTTATTTACCAATCTTCGTGAATAAATCAAAAAACAAAAGAAGGTATGATCCATTATTGACATTTGTGTCTGTTGTAAGGCCTGATACGTTGACAAGCACCAATGCAAATACCTACAGTATGTCAACATCTTGGAGGCACATGTGGTCAAGGAGATATTGGATGTGAAATAGCGCACATACAGACACACCCATACACTTGCTTTCTCTCCCTCAGCCAGGAGAAGGCGGGCAGGCCAGGCAAGACCACTCTGGGCTCATCCAGAGAACATTACTCATTTTCCAGCTCATTGCTGGGGCTCATTTAGCAAAGCTTCCTCCCAACGGTCATCAATATCTCTCTTAAAGAGGCCCATAAGCTGGGAAGGACCAGGCAGCCCTAACCTGCAGTGGGTCACGCCTCACCGTGCTGAGAACTAATGAGAAATTACAAGAGACCATTCAGACATTTTTCTCTTTTTTAAAAACATGTTGTGTAATTTAAACGTTTGTGGTTATCCTGAATGGAGGCAGCTTTTAAAGGTTTTTTTTTGTTGATGGATGCTAAATATGTGTGGCTATATCATGTCTTCAGTAAGACCATACAAAATAGTTTCTGGGACAAGCCTATTTTGTTGTTCCCATGGCTTCTTGTTTACACCTTTACTTGAGCAAATCCAACCAAATTGTTCATGTTTCTAAGCTTGGTTTCAGATTGTGGTCAATGTGATGCAATAAAAGAGTTGTATCGTTGTAGTGGAGAATAAACTAATACATGATATCAAACTATGAACCCTTTACAAAAGTGTATTCGCTTGACAGAGCCTTATTTAGTTTGTCCCTGGAATAGAGCTAGGGTTAGGGTTAGCAGGGTTCCCGCGGGGTCTTAAAAAGTCTTACATTTGATAATCAAAATGTATGGCCTTAAAAAGTCTTAAATATGATCAAAAGAATAAGAAAGGTCTTAAATATGATATAGAAGGTCTTGATTTGTGATGATCAGATTTGAAAGGTACTTCTGTGTTGCGATAGCGTCTAAATGTGTTTTGGGGGAAATGTCCGGGCAGCAAAGTGACCAGTACGGTAATAGCCTTTCAGTTCCCCCCAACAATTTGTATTGAAACAAATCAACATGGAACCAGTAATCACTAACTTTGTTTCCCCCGGCCCCTTATTGGAGAACACCCAGCTAGTAACCTAGCAACCAAGCTTCAGCTAGCGGCAGTCAGAAACTCATGTATCTTCGAATCTACTAACAAATAAATATGGGGAAGTGTAAGTTCAACCGTATTTGGTTGGAAAACATCGAATTTAGTGCTTGGTTGAAACCAGTGGAGGGGAACGTGTTTGAAGCCCGCTGGACCTTTTGCAAAAAAATAAATAGCGTTTGTTTTGCTAATGTAGCGTTAGCTAGTGCAGCAGCTCCCGCAACAACATTGGGGGACCTCCGGGCGACGTTTGGGTCTACGTCAACCCTAAAAGCGGAGGTGCTGTGGATGCTAAATACCGTAGTTAAACAC
This sequence comes from Trematomus bernacchii, assembly GCF_902827165.1. Lineage (NCBI taxonomy): Eukaryota > Metazoa > Chordata > Actinopteri > Perciformes > Nototheniidae > Trematomus > Trematomus bernacchii. The sequence continues at coordinate 1,168,719 of NW_022987851.1, read as the reverse complement.
CAATCATACAACAGCAACGATGAAAGATTGTAGCCAAGGCAGTAGAGCTCTGAATATAGCTCTTGTCAGCACTCTCTCACACACACACACACACACACACACACACACACACACACACACACACACACACACCACACCACACCACACCACACCACACCACACCACACCACACCACACACCAGACCACACACACACACACACACACACACACACTGTCTGTAAAAATTCAACCAGTTTAATATCTCACACTATTTGGGCTAATCAAGAAGAGCAGCCACACATGGTGTAGATGCCTCGCAGCAAAACTGATGCTACTCAGGATTAACTTTTAATCCTTTTTAATGTATTGCAGAGGATGAGGAAACAAAACAAGAGATATGCTGAGCAAATAAGTAGGGAATGAGAAGAAGAGAAAACAAAGAAATGCAGGTAAAGTATAGTTCAGGCTGAATACAAATAAATTCAAGTTTAATTCTCAGTATGTATCTTTGTAAAACCTTTAAGTGTCTTTAAGTTATTTGGACAGGGTCGGAATACTTTTCTGTTAATCCATTAGATAGCTGAGAAAAAAGCAGCCTTAGTTCATGAACGATATAACGCTTTTATTTTGAAGGGCTAGAAAGCAACATTTCTTGTAACTGAGGCCCAATCCCAAACCGCCCCCTACACCCTACCCCTACACACTACCCCTCCGTTTGCGCGTTCGTGCGGAGGGTCCGCCACATTAAGTGCTGTTCCAAACCAACGAGTGTGGAGCGGTGTGGAGGGGGAGTGGGCTATCAAGCCCTCAAACAGCGAGTCTGCATCGGTGCTGACTTGAGACCGGTCTCTACCTGACCGGAGTCACGCTGTGTGTGTCCGTCAGGAAACTCGCTGTTTACAAGTAGTTCCAGCAAACATCCACTGATAAACTGCGATGTTAACAACCTCATGATAACCTCATATTTTTTTAACTTAGGATCATACCTGTGTTTAGTCTAGATAAAGGTAAATGTGTGCATTTTATTATAAAGTTGTGTATATTTACAGACTGTTGCAAAAACTAAGAAGCTTATAAACATCAGGTTTAAAACTAAAAGAGCTTTACAAATAAGTAACACAATGAAAGATGTTTGGAGTTTTATTTGAGTTATTAATTTACATTTTTTTGTCTAAGAGATGCTGATTTGAAACCGTTGTTACATACAGTTACGGCATTTCCTGTTTCTGCCGGAGAGAGGGGAGTTTGTCCCAAAGCTTGCCGCTGTATTTACTCCCTCCATCTGACAGGAGGGAGCCTCATTCAGCTGCGAGTGTGGCTACAGACGGAGTTCACTCCGCCACGGAGGGGTAGGGTCGAGGGAGTGGTTTGGGATTGGGCCGTAGTGAATATTATGTTTAGGTGACATTAAATGTAAGACAAAACTTATCAAAGTTACATTGAGACTGCCACAGAGGTGAGACCATAGATTGGACGACATGAGAGCAGAAGGCATGCTGTGATAAATGCTGACCACAGAGCTGTGTGATTGGCAGGTGTGATGTTAGTTCATTTGTCCTCAAAAAACCCATTCGCCCTCATCGTTTTAGCACGTCAGCATTTCCATGGTACTGACTCAGCTTGGATGTGTGTTTGTTAAGGTTAAAAAGGATAATGTATGACAACAACAACCATCACTACTACTTCTTTGTAAATAAAACCAATAATCAATCTATAGATAAAATAAATTTCCTTTATATAGCCCAATATCACAAATTATACATTTCTCTTAACACCCCGTGTTCTGAGAACCTCACATCATACATGAAAAAACTCCCAAGGAAACTTCATATTTAAGTGGGGAAATAATTGAAGAAACTTCGGGGAGAGTAACAGAAGAGGATTTCCCTTTCCTGGACAGATGGCTGTGTATATACTGTAGACTAAAAGATAATACATTTAAAACACAAATGATAAAAATGATAATCTGAAAAAAAATTGATCAAGGAGTATTTCCACAATAATCAAGTGGTCATCAGGCAGGCCGACATCAACAGGCGAAACCACGTTATGTTCTAGATTTAACCTTTAATACTGGCAACCTGCCAGATAAGAGACAACAAAAACGCCTGGACATGAGTTAGGAGCAGGGCCGTCCCTGGCCAGCTTGAGGCCCCACGCAAAGTTATATGATGAAGCTCTCTGTGTCGCGAGCGTCGACGGGGGGGGTGCTAGTGGAGCCTCGCAGCTGTGAAACCGTGCCGCGCCACACTAATTGCACCGCATTTGCGGCTCAGTTGAGGCTCCCTCCGCAAGATGAGGCCCCCTCCGCGAGGTGAGGCCCCACACAGTCTGCGTGATCGGCCTGTAGGGAGAGACGGCCCTGGTCAGGAGTGTATGGAGATAGAGAGGATATGAGTTATTACAGATATACAGAAAATGAAGTAGGCGAAGAAAGGTGAAAGCCCTCAGACAGTACAGGCCTATAGCAGTATAACTAGAGGCTGGTTCAATTCAAGCATGAGCCAGCCCTAACTATAAGCTTTATAAAATAAAAAAGGAAAGTATTAAGCCTATCCACAAATACAAAATCTACTGCTACAAAAGCCACAACTACAAAATTACTAGTTCAATAATATATAATATTATATATAATATATATACTGATACTACTATTTTACACCTACAACTGCAGCTGAGGCTATAGCTACTGCTTCTAATTAAACTACTGCTACTTTTATTATTATTGTACTACTTAGTGCCAGGTGCTAAAGCATTGTGATCCAACTTGATACATCTCAGAGACGTGTATAATATCTCATGTGAACAGTTGCATTTGTTAATGTATTTGCTTTATGATGACCACAGACTCAAGGTTAGAGGTCACCAGCTCTTTTTTTGGCTACAGTATGTCAAAGCTGGTAGTGAGAGCACTACAAGTATCCAATCCGTAATTTATATAATGCGTGTTTCCATACAACACGCATTATATTACACAGTGTGGTGTGCTGTGTTTCTGAAGGCTGAGCGCCACTAGCTGAAGAAAGCATGATAATGAAGTGGAAAATGCATATGATTAGGCAAATACAATCTCCTTGTGTGTATATGTTTGTGTGTGTGTATGTGTGTAAGGGAGATGGAGGGAACAACGCACTCTAAACACACTATTACATCTGCATTTCCACATCCAACATTTGTTTTCATTAAATTGCCATTCTGCCGTATTTGCGTTGGCATTTCTACATTTCACAGTATTTGCATCAAATTAAGTGGTAAATGATGCACAAACATTTTACTAGACTTAACTTATCTAGAGATGCAGCATGTTCACTACTTACCACTGCTTTAGGCATTTAACATATGATCACACTCGCCTCCAGAATCGTATTCCAAGGATGGATAATCTTTTTTTCTTTTTTTGATAACTTCATGTTTAACCACGGTTAATTGCTATATTATATGTTCTCTGCTGTCCTAAAGGGAAGGTGAGATCATAGAAAACGATATGTCTTATCATTTGCAGCTGCAGCATGTTCTGAAGCACCATTCATGTCCCTATTTAGTTGCTTTACTGAAAAACAAGTTAAAATTCCTGGTATTTTGATAAAAAACCCTAACAATCTACTTGGAATCAAAAACACGATTGGACTCGTACAACGAATAAACCAAATTTCTCATCCCAAAGGCAATTTTGCACACAGGCAATTTGATGTGCTTGTGAGCGACCTGCGCACATCTGTTTGTCTATTATGGTGGTGAATGGGGGGGTTGGAGTGTGGGGGGGTTGGGGCGGTATATTTTTGATCATATCAACAACAGCGGAGACACGGGGCATCCATCATGACCTGCCCGCCTCTCCCGCCTGCATGTACTTGAATGGGCCCAACAAGTGGCAGCAATTTTCCATTTTCATTTGTTGACCACTTGACCATGTGCTGTCCCCGGCTCCGGCAGATGAGCTCTCATTCATCGGCGACTTCTGCTCTGTACACACCTGCGAGTGCACCCAGCGGATGGCAAACAACATCAGAAATGATGCACATACACCGCATCACAGAGGTCCACAGAGAAGTGGAGGAGGGAAATGAAGTAGCGCATACAAACATGAAGTTGTATATATTTCGTTACAGGGATAGTTTATAACTTCAACTTTTAGATATGAAATGTTCATCTGTACACTTTTAAATGATTTGGAATCTTGAAGAGATGTCCACAAAATGCTACAAGGCTTTTGATTAGATACTTGTTTTGTAACATAAGCCTATGTATTGAGGCAGAGGATCAGCTGATAGAGAGCGTAAGCTAATCAGGGTTTATACAATCAATAAAAAACATGCAGCTACATTGACCTAACAGATGCCACTTTTTCTAATGTATTTTGCTCTAAAGTTGAAGATGTTTCTTTCATCGTGATGGATAGTGAACGCATCATCATTGCTGGATTTCTCTACTTGATTACCAGGTATCTGAACTGGGGAATACACAATGATTATAACATAAAAATAGAAAAAATATATAGGACATAAAACATATGACATGGTGAATCATACTGGAAGCTTTTATTAATTTGTTTATTGCAAAGACAAAAGTAGGACATAATAAATACTTTTTTTTACTCTGTATTTCACTGAAATAATACAAATAAAACATGAAAAGTGCCCACAGAATAAGAACCAGGTTTATTTCCAAGTAGGTTTCAACATACAATAAATTAGCTTTGGTGTATAATGGTGCGTACAAATGGATGTGTGCACAATGAATATTAAATAAAAAAGGAAATATAATAATTATATGACAAATCACAGTTTTATTTCTGAATAAAAAGTGGAAAAACTTTGCAGATTATATATAATATTGTGTTTGCTTTAATAATCATCTGCACTTGAAATAGTTTTCACAGAAATAGAAAATTAAATCAAGAAATAAAAATCAAGAGGGGCACCCACCCACACACACAAACATACACACATGGGGATGCCGATACCCAGTTGGGGAATCAGCTTCCAAGGCCACAGTTGTGCGGCCCTGGAACCTAACAGAAAATGCCTAATATTCAAACCATCTGAAGTCCATTTCAATCCATTGTTTTGAGCTACTGGGTAATCAACAATCCCCTAAAAAGCATCCTTCAGGTTAGGAATGAAAGAATGGAGAAAGCAACTGGTTGCATGGCAACACTTTAAGAAGCCTGTTATGGGCCCTGAGTGCACGGCAGCATCCTGCTCACTCCTCTTCCTCTACATGTTGGCTCTGCTCCCTGGAACCACTTGCTGCTCTCCCTCTGGCCTCCTCCTCTTCGTCTTCCTCTTGTTTTCCCTCCATTCATCCAGCGTTTCCCTCTCTCCAGCAGCCCAGACAATGGGACCCCGGCAGCAGCCAGCCGCCGGGCCCCTCAAGCCCACTGAGTCTTTTCACGACGAAGCCCAAGGGCTCCAGGGTAAATCCTACAACTTGGCATGCCAGCGTGCCAGCTAATGGGATGCCAATGTCCGCCAGCATTGCTGCACTCTTCATTTGCAGCCTCCTCTCTTTGTTTTACAGTGTCTGTCTCTATGACTGCATGTTTCTATCTCCCGCTTTGTCTCTCAGGTTTCTTGGCTTTCCCATCTCCTTTAGTTTCTCTTTGTCTCTGTTTTGGCATGGAGTGGAGTGTTGCATGTCTCTTCTTCACCACGTATTCCACATCCAGTTATAAAAAGCCTTATTCTCACAGTATTGCAGTTGTTTATTGTACTTTAAAAAACTCTTACCACTTAAACTAGGCTTCAATAGCTGTTGCTAAAGACAACCTCAGGTGAATTTGGTTGGACGTTAAATTGTAGATATTTGTTGGTATCTTCTTGTTTAAAGCTGTGTTTTGGATTTAACCACAGCAGATTATCTGGATGTGTCACAATAATTGTCAGGTACTATCCAGTCTGAAATTAGCCTGCTGCTTAGCAACCCTAACAATTGCAACCCTGAATTGTCATTCCACTGAAGCATTTTCCACAAAAACGAAAGACAGAATGACTGCTTTGCTTTGGTCAGAATTAAGCTTCATTGGCACCTAGTGGGACAGACGGACTGAGTGGTCTGGTTGTAGTTGGAAAGGCTGATTAAATGGGCCGGTTATAGTGAGACACAGACAGGGATGGACTGGTTTCATAGGGACATAAAGACTGATGGAATGGTTATGGTGGGGAAAAAACGGACTGAAGGACGAGTTTAAGTGGGACAGAGAGACTTATGGACTGGTTAAAGTAGGACTGATGGACTGGTTATGTTAAGTTGGAGAGGCAGACTAAGTGGACTATAGTCGGACAGAGAGACCTATTGACTGGTTATAGTGGGACAGACAGACTGATGGACTGGTCTAGTGGGAGAGCCAGATTGATGGACTTGTTATAGTGGAACGGACAGACTGCTGTTTTTAGTGGGACAAAGAGACCTGTGGATTGGGTCATAGTGGGACAGAGAGATGGTGGACTGGTTTTAGTGGGACATAGAGGCTAATGTACTGGTTATAGTGGGACTGACAGACAGATGTACTGGTTATAGTGGGACAGAGAAACTGACTGACTGGTTTTAGTGGGACAGAGCCGCTGATAGGCTGGTCTAGTGGGACACTAGACTGGTCATAACGGGACAGAAGGACTAAATTGACTGGTTATAGTGGGACAGTCAGACTGATGGACTTGTTACGGAGAGACAGAGAGACTGACTGACTGGTTTTAGTGGGAGAGAGCCTCTGATGGACTGGTCTAGTGGGACAGACAGACTGATGGACTAGTAATAGTGGGACAGAGAGATGGTGGACAGGTTATAGTGGGACACAGGGACACTATTATGTGTAGGGACACACAGACACGTGGCACTGCCCTTTGCCTTATCAGTGAGCCAGAGTTATGGGGGGAGGGGGGTCAGCTACATAAAAAGCCGCTGGCATGAAGAGTGATGGGCCGGGCCGCTGCATCTGCTATTCAACCTTCATTTGCTCCATTTGACCCCAACTGCCCCCACCTGGCTGACCACCCCCACTGCTTTCTTTTATGCTTTTATGGAATCATTTGCATATGGCATTGGCTTTGCTGTTTTTTATTGAGGTCACTTTATCACCCCCGTGTTGCAGCGTCGACAACAATAAATCCAGTTTACTCGCGGACAAGGATGACCTTTTCTCTCACTAATCAAGCTGGTACAGGTTGAGTATTTCCATATTTCCCTGTATATATTATGAAAACATCTGCATTCATGGATAGAGGAAAATATCATGAATACATAAAAAACAAGTGGGTAGAACATAAAAGGGTAATGAAGGAATAGAACAACTTCCATCATCACACACGTACAAAGCACGTGCATTTAATCCATCTTATTAATGAGAGCAGTGGGCAGCTAGTTTATATAGCACCCAAAAACAGACAGGGATCTGGCTCAGAGGCACTTGGGCAGTGCCCAGTATGGAAGGCAACGCTTCCTGTAACAGTCCACAAAGTGCTTGGTCCGTTTGGGTACTTGAACTGGGTTCCAAAGCCAAATGACTAAGCTTTTGCCGCTCTAACGCTATCTGAGAGGTTTGTAAAAAGGCAATAAGACCCTTATTAGATGTTTATTCACATTGTGTAAGGGATAAAGGGCAGTAAGCTGGTAATTTGTGTGAAATTAACTGCGACATGGTGAGCAGGACCCTAACCTTTCTCGTTAGGGTCACTTGCTGTTATTGGAGAGAGGTTAACTGCAGCAGGATGTGAACAGAGTGGTGCGGTGATGACATATTTTTTAGTAGGGCAACATGGAAGTTAGCATCGCAAGGGCTCCCTCGACAAAAGCAATGTGATTTTTTTACTGGATTTTAAGATATTGCAGAAAATAAGCTCAAACTAACGTTTATGATACTAGCACTTGTTGACACTGTTTTCATGATTTTTGAAGGGTAAATGCAATTTACCAGAAGTGAAAAGGCTATAAACGAACTACATCACCGTCACATGGCTGCTCCTCACCGCTGCTAACCTAAAGGCGTCTATTGTTAGCATGATGATGTAGTCTGATTTAGTCAATTGGTAGCAATCACTGCTTTTATGCAACCCAGTCTCACGGCATTTCGTGTTATAGTCACAACATTTAATCTATTGATTCGTGTTCACCAACACGATTTTCCCCTTTTTTTCGTGTCACACAGAACGATTTTAAAAGCAATGTATTTCTATTGGTAGTGTGTTTCGTGCCTGCACCACGTCTTTTCGTCCGGTCGGGTCTTGGAAGACCGGAAGCTGTGTGGTTCATAAAAACATGTTCTTACTCAATATCAAGTCACAATTATTGTTTTTATTTAAAATTGTATAATGTCTGACTTTTTTTGCCATCCGCGAGGAAAATAAATGGGGCTCAGAGCCTCAGAATACTGAAATCTGTATTTTTAAAATATTTTTTTCCTTCTAATTTGTTATTCTTTTCTAAATAACACACTGTTTTTTACTCAACAATAACACACAATTATCCTTGTTTTTATTTATTTGTGTAATTCTATAATATCGGGCTTTCTTGACGTCCGTCAGGAACTGAATTTCAAAATAAAGTCACCGAAAACAGACATGCGATACACACCCACTGAACTGATTACCCAAGATCCTCAGCTATGGTTGAAGCTCGGTGATTGGATGTTTTAGCCGCAATGCACGTTGGGATATGGTGTTAATGCGATATGAAATAACTATCAACAGAATTGCGTTGCCAGGAAACAGCTTGGTGTGAAAACAGTATTTCCGGTCTCGAAGTTTGCATATTAATCTGCAGTACTCATCAACTAAACACATCAGTTTTCCTTGTTAATTACACAACATTGATTGGTTTAAATTGTGTACAATGCTTTTGTGTTTTCCCCCTTCGATTCAGAGAAACAAATAGTTTTTTCTGAGTTTAGGATGGCTGAAGACACTACACTACCCATAATCCTCAGCTATCGTTTGGGACGACAGTCCCTTTGCTTGGCAAACCCCTTGATTAATCTTCAACCTCTGTGATTGGATGTTGGAGTGGCAGTGTGCCAAGGTTACGCCGAGCGTCAAACGGCTCTATGAAATGGAATGAAACCACGTCAGACTATCCAAAACTGGACTCGAACAGCCCCCCAGAACTACACATTATGTTTCGCAACCTATGTTCGCAACATGTTCTATGGCATGTCTCTACTGGGAATTGTAGTTTTAAAAGACGTTTTCGTTTTTCCCACAATTAGAAGTTGCCAGTATTAAACTGTGTACACCCCTGGAGGTTTAGGGGATAAGAAACACATTGGTGTTATCAAATTTAAAACATATAATCGAAAAAATGGGTGAAAATTGCTTGTGTCCATAATGGGCAGCATTAATATATACCCACATGACAGCTCATTGTTTCTTTGTAATTCTACTCCACTACAATTCAGAGGTTAACCTGGTATTTTTACTCCACTACATTTATTTTAGTTACTTTGCAGATTCTGATTAATGATGTTGTGATGACCCCTCCACACCACGAGGGGTGCCGTCGGCTGTGTGTGTGTGTGTGTGTGTGTGTGTGTGTGTGTGTGTGTGTGTGTGTGTGTGTGTGTGTGTGTGTGTGTGTGTGTGTGTGTGTGTGTGTGTGTGTGTGTGTGTGTGTGTGTGTGTGTGTGTGTGTTTACAGCAGGGGAGATTCCCAGTCGATCGCGAGATGTGTCTAAAAATAGAACAACAATATTCTGTTTTATCGTTAATGTCCTATAACATAATCTTCCTGTGCCAGAATAATGCACTTGAACGCATCAAAGCTTTGTGATTGGCCGGCGTGACCGCATGTGTCGGGGCGTGGCTGGTGGGCAGTGGGCACTAGTTAGCTGACGTTGTCCGTGTCAACAGGAGTGACAGTCCGCACACACACAAGACCGCAATTATGGCAGAAGCAAAAAAGCCCAAAATATATCATTTTCACTCCGAGTGGGAGGATGATTATTTTTGTATCTATTCCAATTCAAAGTCCATCTGTCTCATCTGCAATGCGAGCGTGGCTTTATCGAAGAAGGGTAATTTAGGAGCGGCATTTCAAAACATGGCACAAACGCTACGAGATGGAATTCCCTCCTAATTCTGCCCTACGCTCCCAAAAGGTGAGGGACCTGAAAGGACAGCTAAATGCACAGCAGTCCATTTTCACCAGGCCCAACAACAAGAGCAAGGCTGCTACCATAGCATCTTATCGTGTCAGTCACGTTCTTGCGAAACACATGAAGTCTTTCAAAGATGGCAAAGTTGTGAAAGAAGCATTCCTGGAGGCTGCCGACGCGCTTTTTGGGGACAGTAAAAATAACAGTAGCATTTCAACAGGTTTTTGATATAATAAAAACTCAAGTTAGATACCGTTATTAATCAGCTGTAAGTTTTAGTTTGTTTGAACTTATTCATTATAATTATTGTAGAAAATGGTATAAGAATGCAAACATTAAGATCTGTTCTGTTTAAATTGATTATAGTCTATTATCAATTCAGGTTAAGAAACTAGTGTTGCTTGCATCCTATTTTAAAGGCATTTCTTTTTATACTCTACTAAAATGCACAAAAAAAGGGTTTGATTCTATTAATTTTGTCTTTTTTATTGCACTTTGGCAGCAGATTCCTGTGTAGCTTCAGATCTGAGTTGTCTTATTAGTAAACCTAATTTATGCTTTTGTAGCAACACTATTTTTATATAATGGCAAAGAAAGGGTTCAGAGTCTTTTCTTTTTTTCCTGTGTCATATGTGGCAGCACTGTTCAATGTTTCTTGAAAACATTACCCACTGTAGTATGTGACGTGTGAATAAACTCCAACTCTGTATCAACAACACTGTTGTGTAACTTCAGTTAAATACTTGTATGTGTGTGGATTAGAAAGAGGTAAGATAAAGGATCTGCAGTATTTTATGAAGTATTCATCGTACAAAGGTCAGTTTTATACAAGTAGAAGTGTGTATTTACCTGGTAGTAGGCTGTCAGTAATGGCTACGCCTCTCTATTTGGACTGGTAGATCTCGGCAGACTGGCAACTTTAAAAGTAGCTCTCGGTTCAAAAAAGGTTGGGCACTCCTGGTGTACAGGAACCAGTGCTGTGGGGCCGGCGTCTTACCTGATGAGCTGCACCTGGGTCGGGAAGCCTACAAGAGGAGAGCCAACCGGATTTGTTAGCTCTCTCATTCCTCTCGCACACTCCCCGTGTGAGCTTCGTGTCGCGGCTGTATTTTTGGTGTCCACAAAATAAAAGGATTGTTATACTTTCAGACCCCTCGTCTCGCATCCCAGCTCTTTGTTGCAGCCCAAGAGCCGGGTTGTAACATAATACATTAATAAATGGGTGAAAATTGCTTGTGTCCTTAATGGGCAGCATTAATATGTACCCACATGACAGCTCATTGTTACTTTGCAATTCTACTCCACTACAATTCAGAGGTTAACCTGGTATTTTTACTCCACTACATTTATTTTAGTTACTTTGCAGATTCTGATTAATGATGTGAAATACAAACAACCCTTAAATCAGACTTTAGTTACACCTGAGTAAAATTCAGGGAAGGTGATTGTCAAGTGCCAACAATCAGGAGAGATATTTGATAGTTGGTGCTTGAAAAGATTAAACATTTATCTGCAGATCCCTATAAAGTATATTCATTACTCGTTATTCTCGTCATCCAACGCGATGAATTCAGCTATCTTGGCTGTTATTTTTTTGGCCAGTGAAACAGTGAAAACACTGTTCTGGGGCAGTTTCTCTTTCCTTTTAAAAGTCTCTGAAAGTGTCAGTTGTTTCAGTGCCTTTACCTGAGTGGCCGCTGTGTACTCCTCGTGTTGTTGTTGGTGTTTGTTTCTCAGGTGGCGTATTAGATTGGTCGTGTTGAACGTAGCTCTGTTCTTTCCACCACGCGGATCCTCCGCCTTGCAAACATTGCATCTGGCTGTTACACTGCCTTCGCTTTCAATTTTATAGTACTTCCAAACTCCTGACATTTTCTCTGTTCCGACTCCCGAGTCACCAGCTGAACGTAGCCTCTTGTTAGCTTACTGCTACTATTAGACACTGCGCCATGCCCACTCTGTTGCCAGATTTGAGAGCATGAAGCAACCAGAGGCCTGTACTACGAAGCTGGTTCAACCTAACCTGGATATGTTGGAGTTAGCCGGTTGGCCTAAGCCAAAACATACGCGCTGGCGCTAAGCTGTACTACGACGCTGGATATCAAGTGGATCGCTCAAGCCAGCCGTGTCCTATCTAGTTAGGTGCGCGTTCACATGAAAGGGGTGGTATTTGGAGCATTCGACCAATCTCAAACACGGACAAGTGTACTGACAGCGCAGCGTCATACTTCCTGAATGAAAAGTGAACTTTAATATTAGTCAAATATGAAGAAGTTAAACTTTAAACATCCATGACTTAAACACTTTATCCAGGATAAAAGCCACATAGCTGCACCTGCAAGGTGAATACAGCTGGTAAAAGAAAAAGTGTTTGAATGCGTACATTAACAGGTTTATGAAATCACTGCCCCGTCTAAGACACGATCTGACTTTAATTACATTTGACTCGAGTGTTTCGTCAACTTAATGTGTTGCTTAAAATAATACTTCTGCATACAGTATGTGACACTGTGAGTGTTGCACGGCCAGATACGGCTCAAGAAGCTGACTCAAATAAGGAAATATATGATACATTATGATGTGATATGATATGCACTCACAATGCCGCGGACTGTACTTAATGTTACTCTGATCCGGTTACTTATGTCGTGGCAGATATTTAAGTAAGCTTTCTTAACGCTAATATTATAATAGTCAGATTGCTCTGAAGATGGGAGGGGATATTCTATTAATTTTCACGGCCGTCTTTCCTGCAACGGCAGTTTTTCTGTATTTCCTCTATCCTGTAATATGAATTGATCGCTTTAAACTCCGCACACGGAGCTCTGATTGGTCAGCAGGCGGTGCTTTCACTGAGTTGATCTCTTAGCCTGCCACCTAACCTGCTCCGGAGCAGGTTTGCCGCTCAGCATAAGTTACCATGGAAATCTAGCCTGCTAAAAAGAGAACCAGCGTCGTAGGACCGGAAAGCCCGAGATTTCCCTGAATTTAGCCGGCTAAGCGAAAATCCAGCTTCGTAGTACAGGCCTCAGGTCTATGAAAACAAGCCCAAAAGAAGCAACACATACATGATGTTGTGTAATTTTAAACCAAAACGAAGGCCTCAGGATGACTTTAAGACGTGAACATGGTCATTTTTGTTTTGTAACATTCAATAAAATAATAAAAATATTTTATAAAAAAAAGAAAAAAAAATTCCCGATCCCCGATTTTTTTCTCCCGATTCCGATCTTTTGAAAATCACGTTATCGTCTCCGATCCCCGATCACGTGATCGGATCGGGACATCTCTATTAAAAACTGTATATAATGGCTATTTTGCACATCCCTTTCAAGATTTCAAGATTTTCTAAGGTTTATTGACATATCATATACACAACTATGGTGTAGTTATGCAATGATGAAAAACTTGGGTCGCAGGTTCCTCAACAGTGCATTACAAGACATCTATCAATATGTGTGTATACCTCCACCATTAAACTGTCATATTCTGCACATTTCTTATACTATCTACATCTTATAAGAGTATAATTCATATGTATAATATCAGTTAAAATAAGTGCTTCAACATAGTTAACATTGCAGGAAAGCAATATATTAGACAATAAGTACTTTGTCAGGCTTAATATTTATCTGTAGATACCCCCAAAGCTTTTTTCTTATTTAAAAGAAGACCTTAACCTAAAGTATTCTTTAATGTTTGAATAAAGGTTAATTCGTTTTTCTGTTTTGCACATCCTCCTCTTAATATCTTTGTACATCCGGCACTAAACTGTTTTATTGTAGAGATCACTTACAGTATCTTCTTGATATTTTATATTGTATATGTCTATCATTGACCTTCTACTTACCCCCAATTTTGTATGTACTCTTAATACATTTTTCATCAAATATAACATATTCAACAAAAAAATTCAATAACGTGCTTTAACCACTAGGCGGTGAGGGATAAAAAACTGTCAAGTTTACAGTGTTAACACAACAAATTATACTTTTTATTATTAGTGTAGGACACTTATGTATGTATAACATCTGAAGATGTGTAGTTTTATTCATGTTTTCACATAATTTTACAGGATATTGCTATATTATTTGATTATAAGTATATTTTCATTCTACACAGTAATATCTGATTTGTAAAACATCACAGACAGAAAGGTATATCCGCCATTTAATGGTAAGCTATTGAAATTCTGAATCCATAGATGTGTCTCCCATCACCCAAAACCCCTGACTATTCTCTCAACTCAGTATTTACATTCTTTAATTCAAAGAAAATCAATAATATCTTTAAAAACTACAAGTCCCTGTCTATCAGCTGTGCACTGCTACCTATCTACCAACAGGATCAAATATAAAAGTCAGCCGAATTAATGTTGATACTGCAAGGAGACGTATTGTGCAAAGAGAAATTGAAGATGTTGTTTAATTGCTGATATATTTATGATCCACGTTGCGTATTCAGTTTCGGCGGCATTTCTTCCAGTTTGTCTAGAAGTCTTCTCATCAGGGCTCTAGAAATAAAGGACTAAGGCAGATGTGTAATATTTTATGCAGCCGAACCGTTTATTACAATGCCGTTATGTGATGACTTCCAAAGAAAAAAGCAAGTACACTCGGATTAAAGTATTATTATTATATATATAGTATTATAAAATGTTTTCGGATTTCATATCGCATAAACACCATATCCCAACGTGCATTGCGGCTAAAACATCCAATCACCGAGCTTCAACCATAGCTGAGGATCTTGGGTAATCAGTTCAGTGGGTGTGTATTGCTTACGTCTGTTTCCGGTGACTTTATTTTGAAATTCAGTTCCTGACGGACGTAAAAAATAGCCAGAGATTATAGAATTAAACAAATAAATAAAACAAGGATAATTGTGTGTTATTGTTGAGTAAATAACAGTGTGTTATTTAGAAAAGAATAACAAATTAGAAGGAACATTCTTTTAAAAAAATACAGATATCAGTATTCTGAGGCTCTGAGCCCCATTTCTTTTCCTCGCGGACGGCAAAAAAAGTCAGACATTATACGATTTAAAATAAAAACAATAATCGTGGCTTGATATTGAGTTAGAAAATGTTTTTATGAACCACACAGCTTCCGGTCTTCCAAGACCCGACCGGACAAAAAGACGTGGTGCAGGCACGAAACATACTACCAATAGAAATACATTGCTTTTAAAATCGTTCTGTGTGACACGAAAAAAAGGGGAAAATCGTGTTGGTGAACACGAATCAATAGATTAAATGTTGTGACTATAACACGAAATGCCGTGAGACTGGGTTGTTTTATGACACATTGCAGCTTTGGACATTCAAGAGTAAGGTATTTACTGACATATTTTAGACCAAAACTTGACACTCTTCTAAGCTTGTAAACCACAGACCTTTTTTCAGGCTTCTAACTAAAATCAAGTTAAAAAATAAACGGTGAGTTTAAGATGAGGGAGCCCATAAGTGGTAAAACGCTTACTCATTTCTGGGTTTTAGAACTCATTCCTGCACCACTCTTTAGGGCCTGTGCTTTGGTGGAGTTACTGTCTGACTGAAGGGTAAATCACAATCCGCAATACTATAAAACAATCCGATCTTCAAACCATTTACAGACCTGACTTTTTCGTTTCCAGCATATCCATACTTTCAGTTACATCTGCTCTACAGTCTACACCTGCAGCCCTCGGAGCAACCCCTTACCCCCCCACCCCCCACCAGACTGCGACCTGATCTGAGACAGCTGCAGTGGAGGATTAAGTCTGGTCTTTAAACAAACACGGCTCAGCAGCACACTGCAGGGGCCAGAGGCAGGGGTCCAGCTCTGGGGCCCGCTGAGAGTGAGCCATCCCCGGGGAGAGATAGAGAGAAGGGCCCCTGTGTAATATGATGAGCCCCTGAAGATCCTCATCCGCGCTAAGAACAAGTTGTTTTGGCTTTACCTCCATATGAATTTCACATAGGGAAGACAGTACAGTTTATCAGTTCCAAATGCACAGTGGGAGTCATTTCATGGCCTCTCAGCCCTTAACAGGAGAGGTCTGATCACTACTCCATTTCAGATAAAGGTGAAGTGTCTTGATCCTTTACCTTTGGCTACCTTTATCGTCCTCTTTCTCTTTGGATTCGACCCCGTGTCATTTCAGACAGGGGTCATCTCAGCAGATTAACTCCCAAAACCAGATCCTAATGAAACAGGCCGCGGGGAACATCTATCAATCGCAGAGCCAATCATGCTAAATGTGTCTATTTGCATCCCCCTTTTTCCAAAAGCAGGAGGGTTAGAGAAGAGTATCCATCTCTCTTGTAGTTGACAGTCCCCATTAAACGCTGAGCGTGCTGAGGACTGAGCCAGTGAGACGGCCACAACTTGTTCCTCACACTGTTGTGACAGCGAATGCAAATAGCCCGACTTTCCCCCCGGAGAGTGGCAGTCGGGAAAACGCAGAATAAAAAGAGTGTAAAAAAAAAAGGGGATGAGTAGGACTAGCTAGTAGCGAAGCAAAATGATGAAGAAAGACTCCTCCTTCTTCTGGTCCCCTTTAATGACTTCTCCTTCATCGGCTCTGCCATCAAAATATTATATCAATAATTGCTGGCAAAAAATTAAACAAGTAAAACAATGAGACGGCCTCAGGGGCTGCCCCCCCTTTAAATTAGTCTGTGCATTTTAGAAGAAGGTCACTTCCTCCTCCCCTACCTCCCTTTCCACCCCTCACGGCTCCCCCCTCCCGCTTCCATCGGATCAGTGACACATTCTCCGGCGTGATAGCGCTGACCTGAGTTTGAATTTAGAGTGTTCATTAATAGGATATTATGCCATATGCTCACTGCACTGTCTTATTGTAATGTCTGGCACTGGTTTAAGAATTTGTAATTAGTGCCGATATAATGAAGGGACTGGAGGGGCCAGGGCTAACTGTGGTGCAGGAAGGAGATTTGCACTTTGAAATGTAAACTGGTTGGATTGGTCATCTACTGACCCGTTGGCTCACCAAGTGCACACTGGGAAAAAACACTCGATCAGTAAACTTGTTTAAACAAGCTTCACAGAAACTGGTCTTAGCTGGATCAAAATGTAGAGCGACACATATTTGGTTCCATTCTTAGGTGTAGGAGTATTTACAACCCAGTCTCACTTGAAAATGTTTAAAAGTTACATTGGTCCCTAGCCCAAAATGTAGAAG
This sequence comes from Trematomus bernacchii, assembly GCF_902827165.1. Lineage (NCBI taxonomy): Eukaryota > Metazoa > Chordata > Actinopteri > Perciformes > Nototheniidae > Trematomus > Trematomus bernacchii. Next base: position 1,151,470 of record NW_022987851.1, on the reverse strand, counting down.
TTTCACAATAAAACCTCTAAAACTGGTAATTAGCTACGTTTTAAATTTCTAGCGGCCAGCGCAAATGTCACGTGATTGTAAACGTTCTCTTGGTGTAAATAGAAAAGATGGCCGACACTCATTTTCTCCCATTCCAAAATAAGATATTTAGGATAGTTTTTAAATCAATATGGTAGAGGTTTTATTGTGAAACCACTATGTTTTGGGCTATAGACAAACAACCCAGTCTTACATTTGGATGTAAAACTGGGATGGAAAGTCAATTTATTTAATTACTTTTGTCCTGAACCATATTTGGGATCGCTCCAGATGTTTTTAACTGTTAAGACCGTAAAAATATAAGGAGGTCTGTTTTTGGATGTTGCAATGTGGAAGGGTGTCCAATTGTGTTCCATTATCCACATTTGTGCAGTTTGATGTCAAGTGTCATCAAATTCTCCAACAGAGATATGATAAACTGATCCCTTAGTGGGAAAGAAGTATTGTAGATAAACAAAAATATTTTAAAAATATGTTCTTTTTATGGATTGCACAGTAGAATAGACACTCACCAAACCAATGTCATTACAACCTTTGTCAACACAGAGATGATTTGAGACTTTAACATCACCAGTTTTGGCCTAAATTAAACTTTGATTTGTATTTGATTGTTTACTGACAGCCTCTTACTGCTATTTATTGTGTCTTTATTTTTACTCATACATGACCCAAGTCATTAAAAAATAATTAACTTCTTCTGAGTCTTTAGTCATCTTTAGTACAGTTTCAACGAAAACCTGCTTAGTCTTGAGATAACTGACCCATGACTGTGTCAAAGGACAATAGATCCATGATCAGATCAATGGTCGGTGGTTACATGGCACCTACTGACTGGTCATCTGAGGAATGATATCTCAGCTATACTATATTTGGACATGTAAAGCTTACAGAATGTTATTATTTATACAACTTCATAGCTTTCAGTTCTTTTATAATAATAATTTCCATTACACCCCACATTTCTACTATGCAAGGCTAAAAAAACAGTTTTACTTTACTATACTACTTGATGGTTTTGTCTTATGTGTTTCAGAGGTACGTAATTGCTGCCTGGATAATGTTGACCTCAACTCTTTTGCCCAGCCCATGCGCTACAATGTACTTCAAACCTGGACCAAAGAAGTTGGGTTGAAAGGTGGTTGGGGAAAGATCATGGTTTTGGCAAAATATAGAAAAAGATAACCACACAAACTCAGTAATGCTGCTGAGTTTTTAAGAAAAGCTAATATTTGAAATGTATTAAGTATGTTGTCATTTGGTTAATTAACATGTTTCTAATTTACAAATCTGCTAAAAAAGACATGTCGTTATACTCTACTTTCTACTTTTGCAGTAGCATTTCCCTCTCTATAAGTGGAAGAAGCTTCAAATAGAACTTTGCCATAAAGTACTTTTAGTCCTATTCTAAGAATAATTGTGAACACGATCATCCTGAGACACTTTTTCCCCTGTAGTATTTTCCAAAGATGTACAGGGACGCAGTGCTCCCCACTCTCTGCCGCCATCCCGTCCCACCGGCACTAATTTTCATCCATAATGATCTTCATGGGCGGCATTGAAGAATGAGGGTGTGAGCGGCTTTTGCCTTGGCGCTGTCCCAGCACTTTCAGCCCTGATGTGCTGTCATAATTATGCTGTCCGTGCTAAATGCCTATTGTGTAAATGTGCAGTGCAGCTGCCAACAAAAGCAGAAAACGGATGGAAGGATTTTGTCATCACCAGGCAGTAAATAATTGCATACAATGTGGGTTATGCTAAAAACCCATCCCCATAGAAGGCATAATTCTTGGAGCAATGTATGGAATGAGACAATGACACACGGAGTGGCGTGTTGGCAGCTCAGTCACACACAGATTAGGAAGGGGCATTAAGGGGGTTCACACTTATTGGTGGAGAAGGGCTGCTTCTCCTGTTTATTCATTTTCAAGTGTAAAGGGTAACTGTGTCCACATAGCATCTTTTGGCAGAAAGGAGCTATCTGGGTGCTGGGCAAAGCCTCCTTCTAGCGTTTTAATATTGTTGTAATATGACAACAACATCTTAACAATGTATTATTGCTTTTATAATAATTACTTGCTTTGCCCTATCTATTTATCTATCTATTTAGGCTACTTTATATTTCTTTAACATTCTTTTTTAAGCATGAACACCATCCGGCAGATTCTTGCCTTCACACTTACCGGCAGTAAAATCCCAGGTTAGAATGGCCGATCTGCTCAAACGGGGGATTCGGTTTTTGTTATGATGTTTTCCATCTGAAAGACAAGCTTCTTCTCCAATTTCTACAATGAAGTCAATGGCATTTTTTGGAAAAGTATCTATTTTCAACCTGCAATGCTTGTAGCTCAGAAAAAAAGGCACTGGAGACAATGCTTATTCTCAAGGCAACTGCACACAATGGTGCCTCTTCATTGGGAACAATTGTACAAAAACAAGCCCCAGTCGACATGGAGTTACGATTGTTAACTCACACTAATATTTAGAAGTAAAATGATGAGCTCAAAATGAAATGTTGCAACTTTATTTTGAAAAAGCTTGTCAATACATGCCTTTGGGGGGGATGAAATCCTAGAAAATCCCAGAAATATTTTGATAATCGGGGTTGGGTTAGGGTTGAAACACAAACAACCCTCCATCTATCTGTTTTTCTAATTTGACACAAAACCCAATTGCTGTAGTTCAATGTAAACATACTGTATTTGTGTGCAGTATTACATATTGTACAGCAACAGTACACATTTCTGTCAATCTCTGGAAGGCTATGGTTTTGTTTTAGAATGGTTCTTGGGCATAGCAGCAAAGCACCGTGGAATAAAGTCTGCGGCTCTCCTGCACATGACATTGCACATAAATATTCAATAAATTAGCTGCAGCCGTTTTATAGATTGATCAGTCATCTCTGGCACACTGTGACAGGCAATGCTGGGGCTGAAATATTAATGCTGACAAATTAGGGATTTCTGAGTAAATGATGTCACATTGCATGGCTTCACTCAAATTGACTCCCTGGCATGAGGGCACATTTGCCAGCTCGGTAATATACTCACCCCCCCACCCCCCGCCTCCCCCCACGTTCTCCTTCCCTGCCCTCCTCTTGTCTCTAACCCTGTCTCGCTCCTGCCTCAAAATGACATTCATTATTTGATCGTTAAGCAGGAATCATTCTTTTCCTGTAGCCCAGGAACTCAGAAAAACGGAGGAGGGGAAAACAAAATTCAGTACAGCAAGACCCAACCTCAGGTCGGCCTGGTTTCACAGGGTGGCAATTTGAGCTCCTCTCTGGTGACCCTCGGCCCCGGTTGGAAATGGCAGTGTGTTGCGCTGTGGAGGCAGGAATGCGACGGAGTCTCTGGGGAAATACAGCTGCATGAGAGGCCGAGCCTGCTGGGTCAGGATAGAGAGACAGGATTGTCGGTCAGGATTTCCACCTGCTCCAATCAAAGGCGGACAGAATCATTCCTTAGGTCACTCACAGATAAACATCAACTACTTCCTTCTGAATGCAGGTGATGAGGTCTCAGAATTATGGCTAAAAAGTCACAATTCAGAGAATAAAGTAACAAAAAATGAAGGGGTCGCATCTCAAAATTCCGAGATTATTGTCATCAAGTGACATATTAAAATGTCAAAATGTGTACATTTGTTTTGAGCTCACTGTTCTCTGATAAGGAAGCACATCGTAATTTCTGTGTGTAACTGCTAAGAACTGTATGCTTTTTTATATACAGGTTGACACTGTAGGATATATCAATCGTTACTTATTTATGGACTATTTTCAGCTGTGTAATAATACAGTAACAGAATGAATACCCTACATCAGGTCTTGCCTACACAGGAAATACTCATTATATAGTTGGTTTTGGTGATTTAATATGATTTATTTACATACTGTATATGTCAAAATACAAAATGGCACAAGCTTTATAATTGAAGCAAATTAGCAAAATAATATCCTGTGTTTGAGTCCTTGAACTTTACCTCTCGGATTTGGTGCCTTTTTAGATGATTTGTAAAATAATGTCCCGTTGTGTAATGAAGTATACCCGGTGAGCAGGTGTTGGATGATGGGCTGGAGGACCTCCATGCTCTGATCAGTTTCTATTTGGATATTAAGAAAAGTAACATGTTTTGTTTCACTGAACGTGGTAGCAGCCTATAGCAGTGTTGTAGTCAAGTCACCAATTCACGAGTCCAAGTCACTCTCGAGTCACCACTCTTCGAGTCCGAGTCCAAGTCCGAGTCACCAAGGGAGAGTCGTAGTCGAGTCCGAGTCCAAGTCCGAGTCACCCAAGGAATGTCCGAGTCGAGTCCGAGTCCGAGTCATCATTACCTGTGTTCGAGTCCGAGTCCAAGTCCGAGTCACCCAAGGAGTGTCCGAGTCGAGTCCGAGTCCGAGTCATCATTACCTGTGTTCGAGTCCGAGTCCAAGTCCGAGTCACCTAAGAAGAGTCCAAGTCAAGTCCGAGTCACAAGTCTTCATGTATTAATCTTCATGGATATATGTGTTGAAATGTAACTGCTCCTCTACATTGCTTTTATCCTGTCATGTTATACTAATCTGTCTATTGAACTGCTGTGAAGCCAGTTTGGCTACAATTCTTGTAATAGGTGCTATACAAATATAAAGCTTATTACTAATATTAATATTATTATTATTATTATTATATATAAACTATGTTTAAAATGAGTTACCTTTTAGAGAAGTGATTATATTTGTATGCCAATATTTTCCTATGGTAAAGTTTTCGTTTTGCACTTTTATTTTGATAGTAATAAGATCGGGACTCTTATTTTGAAGGAACTTTTACCGGTTAAATCGGTTTACTGATAAAGATTTAGCCCCAGAAACCACATGGCTACTTAGCATGCAAAATGACGTCATTCTGCATGTTAAGTAGCCATATGCTTTCGTGTTATCGGCTGAATCTTTATGTATTGATTAGATGACGTTACTCTGATGATAGTGTTCAAGACAGCCTATATGTCTGAACTCGATGTTTAGAGTAATGTGTTACGGAGCCTTCTCTTCAATATTGTTTCCACATAGAGCATTTTGCGCTGCTCTTTTCCAATGTGGAAGCAGAATGTGTGAAAGCATACAGCACGATGCGGGGTGTGTCTCTAGACATCTTTAGACTCGAATAGCGGGGCTCAGTACGTGAACTCGCCTCGCAGCCGGTGCACACGCCAGGATAGAGGACATCAGACTCCATAGAAAACTTGCTCGAGTCCGAGTCCGAGTCCAAGTCGGAGCGTCAATGTACAAGTCGAGTCCGAGTCATCATGGGGGGAAAAATTCACGAGTCCGAGTCCGAGTCCAAGTCAGCGTACGCGATAATTCACGAGTCCGAGTCCGAGTCCAAGTCATCGTGCGCGAGAATTCACGAGTCCAAGTCCGAGTCGCGTCAATCAGTGCGGGAGTCCGAGTCGAGTCACGAGTCCCGAAAATCGGCACTCGAGTCCGACTCGAGTCCGAGTCCAGGACTCGAGTACTCCATCTCTGGCCTATAGTAACATTACTGGACAGCGCAATTAAAATGGGAGATCCTTTTTCTTTTTACAGATCTGACAGAACAGTGGAAGAAGAACAAGACTGTGATAACATTAATTCACAAATGGAATGAGCTGACATGATTGTATTTAACTACCAAGAAAAAAAATGGATTGAAGTCCATGCTCCAGTTTCTGGTAAGTAAAATAATAATTTGATATGTTGGTCATTTATATGACTCAAAGTTAAATTTGCCAGTATGTGTCTTAAACCAATTCACAATTGTTTTAACTATGACAAAAGAATTCTGGCATCTCACCAGTTATATTATTATATATGATCACATAATTATGTGACGTATGTAACTCTACTGAGTAAAACATACAGCCCCCCTTCACGTTTACTTATGCATGGCTTCTACGATTTTCCCTTGTGGGTTTCCAGGCGACAGAGAGAAAGGCCCTGCTCAGCAATAAGCCTCAGCTCATCTGCCGCTAGTCAGCCTGTAATGAATGAGGCCTGCGTCTCCGATCAATACTATCTGTGAGGAATCACACATGAGCTGCTCACTGCTGTGTGAGTCTCTGTGTGTATGTGTGAGTGTGGGTGTGTGTGTCGATGCCAAAGTTGCTCATTTATGGTACCTCTCATGTATGTGATGGCTGCTCCTTGGTTGTGGGGTTTGTCAGAGACAGTCCTCTCACAAAATAAATGACCCTGTAGGTCAATACTTTATTGTAAGGTGGCCTTAGTATTTTTGACAGGACACTAGAAGGATAGTGAAATAGTATAAAGAGCAACAAAGGGACTGTTACCAAAGGGACAGCTCTTCTTGTCCCGTGTGAAAAGTTGACGTCGACCATGACCCTAACCCTAACCCATGGTCTCTTGGTAACTTCTGTATGCAAATTAGCCTACAAATACGCATCATTCAATTAATTAATGTTACTTTCCGGAACATAGCCAAGGGATTTGTTGCCCAAACCTAACCTAAAATCAATTGTTTGACAACCACGTGTTTATAATGTGCTGCTCTCTTCCATTATATCTGTAGATTTCAGGCACTATAGCTTTTATTTAAGTCATCCTAAGACTTCAATACACCAATATTTTTGTTTTGACCTGTTTCAGCTGTATTTAGAAATAGTGAAGGTGTAAGTATTGAAATATTGTTCTTGTTGTTTTGGATATAAAGCAAGAAGTTATGGTATCAGCCTCGACCCTTGTGGCTGCCTCCATAAGCTCTTGTAATTCATATGAGATAAACCTGCAAAAAAACCTGTAACAAAATGAAGATGCCAATTCAAAAGCCTCAAACATTTTCAATTTGTATTATATTTTCATAGCAATAATATAAAAACATAATTATAATAATGACCAGTATCAACTACATATAGGCTGCATTGCGTGAATGTAGCTTTTAAACACATGAATGAGGTTTGGAAAACATACATTCAAGAATACAAGTGTCATTTATTGTAATTGTGCAACACAGCAGAAACAGAATTATATGGAGAAAAAATCTTAACATTACAAATAAGACATCCGGGAAACATCGTCAATCATCTCTGATGCTGCATGATCTATGCTGCAACTGCATGCAACAACAATACGACAACTATTCATCCATTAAATACACTGTTTGAATTGTTTTATCTGGTGCTTGATTTTAAAAGAAATCTGACTTATATATATATATAATCTTACTGGATTTATTTCTCACATCTCAAAAAAGTTGTGGACTAGTGAAAAAAAAATGGTTATGTCGCTCAAATGGTCAACAAATGTGGGAACTTTGCGAAGATTAGGGGTTTAGTTTTCCTTTGACCACAAATCCTAAAGACTATCAAAAGAAGAACAGTGACCGGATTTTTTCACAGGTATTTGTATCTTGATTGTGTCCTCTGACCCCGCTCCTGCCTCCACAGATGACTTCTACCTCAAAAATGTCAGAGGAAGTTAAAAGGAATAGGGGAAACTGTCTGTGGTCCGTCTATCAGCCATGGTGATGAATAGAAATGGAATCCCCCCCTCGCCTCGATCCCTCAACGCACACCTCTTTTTCCTCTGCCTGTTCCTAATGCAATCACTTGGCTAGGCTGCCGTCTGTCCTTTTTTTTTATGCCAGCCCATTTTTGTAAGCAAATTACTCCGTCAGAACCCGGCGGCGCCTGTCCATCATGCTGAAGAAGGAAGTGGAATGTCGCTCCGACAGTTGACTGACAAGGAGGCACACTCAGGGAAAAACAAGATGAGCTGGAGGATGGACAGAGCGAGGGATGGAAAGAAAACTGAAAGAAGGAGGAGGACAGGATAAGAAATGGAAGGCCACATGATGTAGAGGGCATAGATAGGAAACAGCTTTGAGTGAAAAGGGGTGAGGACGGAGAAAAATGTGGGTCTCCTTTTTTTTGTGGAATGTCCCCTGGGTGTGGCACTATCAAGTCAATCTGGAGGGCTAATTCGTGTCAAGGTTTGAATCTTATCTCCTTGAGAAGCGAGCAAAAGGCTGATAAAAATTGAAGTGGAATTGAAGTTGGATGCACAAGAGGATAGGGGGCACAACAATGGGTTGGGGGAGGGAGGTTGAGCGCTCCCCTCCCCCTTCTTCTGCTCTCTTTATCCACTCTCAGTGCCATTTACCTTGCCCAAAGTGTCCCTGCCACTCTTACTGTAACTTCTTCCCTGTTCGTAAAGGATTTATACCGTACCATATGAATTGGGTCTTTGCAGAATAGTACAGGGCAACACTTTCAATTATAGTTTCTGCAATTTAGCAAAGACAAAGACAATCCTTTAACGTAGTCTGACAAACAAGCGTGGTTATAACGTTTTAGATTCAAGAGAATTTGGAAACCAAACTTCACTGGTTCCCATTTAAAAGATTATTTTAAGTGATATGTTGGAGAGTCGCATAAGACATTAGGTAATAATGCGACAACCTTTATGGTATTTCTTTTGTCATATGTGTCCACATTGATGACATTCAAATCAGACTAATAAGGAAGTCCAGATCTTTCCTGGGGAGTCCTCTGGACACTGTACAGGAGGTGGGGGACAGGAGAATTGCTGCCAAGCTGTCCTCCGCAAATTGTCCCCCCACCCCCCTCCAGGACACCCTGTCTGCACTGTGCAGCTCCTTCAGTGACAGGGTTCTGCACCCGCGGGGTCTCACGGAGAGATACAGCATGTCCTTTCTTCCTGCAGCGGTCAGGCAGTACAACCTCCACGGCCCCTGGTAGACCCCACACACACAACAACACAGACTAAGGCCCCGTCCACACGGAGACAAAACGGGTGTTATCCGCTATAGTTCTTTATCGTATGGATGGTTCGTCCACACGAGGCCGCAACGGAGCCGCGGAAACAGAGCCGCGGAAACGGAGCCCTCAAACGATAACGCATCCCAAAGTGGGAAGGTCTGGTAACGTAACACTTGCGGCACCGTGTGTACGCCCTAAACGATCATAGCCCCGCCTCTCCCCACCTCTCCTGCTCACCCCCGCGTCACCCGCGTCATTGCTGATGCGTTTCGCCAACAACAACAACAGCAATGGCGAATCACAGGGTTGCGTTCGTGCTCCAGACGCTACTGACCATGCTACAGATGTTAGTGCAAAATCTACAGCTCCTCTACCACAACCATCAGCAACAAGTGGACATGGAGAACTACATGAACTACATGTTGCTAAAATGTAGTTCTCCGTGGTGGATTTAGCAGCTAAATCGTTTTCGTCTCCGTGTGGACGGGGCCTAAGACACCACTGTTGTGTAATTATACCAAAATGCAATAATGTAAAAAAACAAACAAAGACTACGACACTACTGTTGTGCAATTACACTTGTGTGCTATATGTTGAACATGTTTTACTAATGCTACTTGTAAATTGGAATAACTTTTACATTTTTAAATGTTTTAAATTGTATTTTTGAATATTATGAGGTTGCCCTTCTTTATAAAAGTGTTTTATTTTTTGACTATATTCACTTTTGTTGAATGTACATTTCCCCTCTGTGGGACGAATAAGGGTATTCTGATTCTGATTCTAAATAAGGAGTCCTAAAACATTGTGAGTAGGTGTTTGAAGATGAAAGGCTTCTCCATTTTGTTGGTTGTAGGCCCAATGTAAATAATCTGCTCAGCAGTCTCCTGACACTTCACAATACACTGGTACAAGTTTTGTTCAGATGTCCACCAGATTAGTTCCTCCTTATTCCAATAAAAGCAAGCAATCCGATTTTGACTTCCAGAATAAATCCACAAGCTGAGACCATGCAGAAAAGAGTCCCACATGTCTCCTTCGATTATCACTAACCCATAACCTTCAATAAAAAGATGTTCAAAATATGACAAGGCAAGACAATACTTTATTGTATTTGTTGAAAGAGCAAGAAAAAACGTGTTGATTACTTGAATTAAAGGTTAGTAGTAGTTATTTTCATTTGAAGGATCATTGTGAGTGAAGAGACAGATGAAGCAGCCAGGCTAAGCTGTTGGATCGTGTGTTTTACTTTTATTTTATTCAATTTTACACTCATTCCCTCCTTCTGACAACCTCCTTCATCTGATACCGAAAGATCATCCAACCCTCACACTCTTCTCACATGTGAGCTGTATTAATACCAGATTACGCCTCCAAATGGTGAAGAAAAGAAGCAGAAAATGAAGCACTTGAACTTGCAATCAAACCCGTGAATGGGAATCACATTTTCAGTGAATGTTTGTAAAGTGTGGTGCAGGAATGAGTCCTAAAACTCAGATATTAGCCATGATTTTACACTTCCGATTCCCTTGATTAAAGTCAACATATTTTTGTAATTTTCACATTTTGTTCTACAACATTAAATACACCAGTAAAAAACCCATTTGTGAATGTCTGAAGGTTTTATGAGTCTTAAAAGCGGCAGTTGCTAACCAGTGGCTAAATGAGACTACTGAACACGACACGAGTCAATCTTTAGCTTAGCAGTGTTTACTCACAGACATGATGTAGTTTGTTTATATCCTAATGAGTAACGATATCATTCACGCTTAAAAAATCAAGTGTTGTTAGGGTTAGTAATATGTGTAGATTATCCTGCTAGGCAAAACGTGTTAGTATCATAAACAGATATTGCCACAGATCGTTTATCTTCAATATTCCAAAATTCTAAACAGAAAATCCCATTGCTTTTTGCCAAGGGAGTCCTTGCAATGCTAACTCCCGGGTCAGCCTCCTGTCATTATATTACATTACATGTTACTTGTTAGACACTTTTATCCAAAGCGACTGACATACTCAATACTGTGGACAATCCCCACAGGAGCAATTTGGGGTGAAGTGTCTTACCCAGGGACACAAGGACATGCTGACTGCAGTGGGATTTGAACCTGTGATCCCCTGATCCGAACACCTACACACAACCCACTGCGCCACATGCCACATTGCTATGATGCCTGATCTGAAGACGCTGTAGTGTTTATTAGGAGCTGGTGAGCAAAACACAAAAAAGAAAAATCGAGAAATTAAGGTCTGTAGGGCATTGTCCAGACAGACCCGTCAGACTAAAATGTCTGCCCTTTCGCAGCTCTCAAACATGGATCAAGCTGATTAAGAGAGTCTGCCACTTTCAGGCACTCATATAGAACAACACCCCCCACCCCCCAGCCAAAGATACACACTCTGATTAGCACTGTCTCATTCCTGTTCCTTTTACAGAAAGCCCACACACCTAACACCGAAGCTCAAACCAGTTTGGACCTCCGTGTCAGCATCTGTTTTATCTCAATGCTTTTTTTAAATTACGTAATGCTAATAGCTCTTTGGAATCTAGCTCTTACCTTCGTTCCAGTGCTGATGCGAATGTGTGTGAGAATATCAGACAGTCTCATGTTTTTCTTGTTAATAAGGGCAGATTAAGAGATTTGCCATTTGATGCTCAAGCCCACAACTGTCAAAACAGCAGGCAGGAAAAGCCGGTTCTTTCTCTCCCCTCTGGAACAGCCCCCACTAAGAACCCATGAATACAGATCTGTGTGAGTGGGCATATTTATGAGAGATAAATGTGTTTGGGGGTGTGTGAGTGTGAATGCATATTTGAATGCATTTTAGGATTAAAAAGGATATCAGTCAGTGTTACACGACTCGTGCCAATTTGCCTCCAGTTTTTGTTGGTTTTGGGATGTTGTGTTCAATGTCACAGTGTAAACTCGATCCAAGAAGAATACTGATCTGCATCTTTCTATTGGAGGTTTATCTGTGAAGAGCAGCTGTCCGCTGTCTGTCAAAAACTAAGATTCGCTGGGAATGCAGAACCCGCTTGTCTCGCGGTGACCTTTGAACTTCTCCGCAGTACAAATGCCTTCAGCTGCCAAGGTCACGGCCGAGGCTGGCAGCACCGGCTTTGTCCCGGACGTCATCCCCTCCCCGCTGCCCACAGCAACCTCCCCCCCACCAGCACCACCCACACAATGCCAGACAAATGATTTCGATTTGTCCTCTGCAGTCCGGGGAAGAAGTTATCGATACAATCCGCCAAATGATGTCAAGGATTTGTCAGCAAAGCTTATGAATGACAAAAACAGCCCACCTCCTTCCACTCTTCTCCCCCCTCCTCTCAACCTAAAAACACCTCTACTGCAGGCCAAGAAGATTGAGAGCCAGGAAACTTTATTGATTTCTTCTCCCTGCATCCTCACCCTCACCTTCTTAAATAGAAGCTCAAGCTACAAAGGCCAGAGCAGCAGCTTTTGTGTGCTAAAATGTGGCTAAAAGCTTTCTGGAAGGTTGAGGGAAGGGATTGAATTGGATACCGCTTCTAATGCTGCCTCCAGCAGATGGGCTTTACTGCAGACTGAAGGGAAGGAGCCGTGTTTGGACGGCAAGCTGGCTGACATCCCTGCATCCCCTCCTTCCCTTAGCTTGGGTTGTTTGTGAAAAAGATCAGTTGGATGGTCGGTAAATAGATCAACTTTGTGCTGCTGACAAAAGAGGGTGTTGGAAGGGCAGTCGGCTGAGCTGATGCCATTGAGAAGCAGCCTGACAGAGGGGTGTGATGCCAAAGATGGTATGTCTGGCCGGGAGTGGACGTGCTAAATGAGGGCTGGCGGGCGGTGCAGAACAAATAAAAAGAGGGAGGAGAGGAGTCGAGGATGTGATTGCCAAAAGAGGTCTTATAACAGAGAATAGTGATTGTGTTGGACACAAAAACCATCCATATCCACCAAATGTAGGGTTAGGGTTAGAGTTGGGGTTAGGGATATTTCAATGCATTGTGTTATTTCATCTAATATGTAGCACACTTGGATCTCATGGCATGATCACACAAACAGATTGAGGATATTTAGCATGTCATGATTACCCCAAGCCAGGATATCAAGTTAAACTCTCACATCCAAACAAAAACTACAATAGGGAACAGACACTTCCACAGTTTTATCAATTCTGTCTGTGATATTCTAATTTCTGTATAAAAAAAAAAGAAGAAATTGGCAACCACAGAAGGTTGCCAGAATAAATGGTTAAAAGGAGGTTAAGATGTTACAAGTCAGGATATCATTAATACTGTAGGATTGCATAAATGTTGACTTTCAAAAATGTAAATAATACTTTTCTCCCATTAGTCCCCCAACTTTTGGGAGTGAAAGACTCAAATTGTTGAATACCCTGTAAAATATCGTTTAAGAAATCTATACTTTAAATAGTAATAACACAAAAGCCTCAAACATGTATTGCCATATGAAAAGGAAAATATTGTTTTGTTATTGTCTTTTTGGCCTGCGAAAGAAGAAGAAAGTGTTTTAACTTTTTCCCAATGTGACTCTCTCCATTGTTGACACCGTCTGCTGTCACTGAGCTGTGTGCAGTGTTCTAAATGGAGTGCACAGTTGTAAAGTCAGACAGTTCAGCACCTGCGGGGTGATTGTTGAGTCATTGTTATTGATCAACCCCCCTGCAACAACACCTTTTTAATGCACCTTCAACCTAAAACCAAAGGGGATCTGAAATGTTGAAAATAAGGCAGAAAAGATGTATTAAAGGCATGCAGTGGTGCCCTCACTCGCCTGCCCCCCCCCCCCCCCCCCCACTTGGCCTCATCCTCGCTGCTTCGTAGGAGAACACACAAGGACTCCCATCTCCTGAGGTAAGCTCTTTGGCAAACATAGTGCTGATTAAAACAAACAGGCCGGCGAGCCCGGAGATGGCACGGAGCAGACAAAGACAAAGCTTCCTGTCAGTGTCAGCAGCGAGGCAGAGAGTACAACCTCAGCGCTGCATGCACTTCACCAGCACCGAGAGCAATTTTAAAGACTTCACCCCAATACCGTGGAGGTGACTGCAATGTTGTTTACTTTTCCCGTTGCATTGAATAGTGTCATCATTATCAAAAATGTAACAGCAACATTTATTTTCCCAAACAATGTCCACTCTCATTCAAACTACATTCAAACTGCTGACATTTTATTCTATGGGAACTGTATTTGGAGAGTCACATTGCATTCTCATTCACCTCTGTTTTTCTTTATTTACAACAACTATTTTGCTTTTTGGGGTTTTCCCTTTCCTGTAGTGTGTTATATAGGTGTTTGTGCATGTCAAAGGTCTGCAAAGGCTAAAGTCCTAAAGTTCTTTCCAGAGGGAGTTTGTCGCCCACACTCCCTCTGAACATTTGAAATAATAATAATAACCTGAAATAAATGCAGCAGTTTCGGAAAAAAAAAAATGGTAAAATGTTTTACATGTTGTTTATTTAACCAGGCTACACCATCTGTTTTACAAGAGAGAATTGGTCATAACTCACAACATAAAAAATACATATGATTTGAAATGGCTTCTACAAAAAACACAGGAAGTTATTTCAGGATTTAAAGCTTGTATTTTCTTTATAAATCCTGAGATTCAATGTAAAGTAATTGCATAAATTGTATTCTTTCCCTTTCTTTAAAATGAGTCGGATGGTATCAGTAGTATCACTTTAAATAAATATAAATAAAATAAGATAAGATAAGAGGAGATCTTGCATTGATCCCAGTTTGGGAAATTATTTGTCACAGTAACATGGCACATGAAAAAAATAAAATAAAAAATAAATAAACAAAAACAGCAAATATATATACTGTATAGCAATGAAAAAAATAAACAAAACAGAACAGTACATATGTACATATCACCAAAATGCAATGTAATGTTATGTAAATGTGCTATAAAATAAAACTATAAAGACATTAATTAGTTATATCCCAGTTAACCTATAATGACAACCAGTCAAGCTCAGCAAGCAGTCGTTATAATGTACAGCACGTATTTTTAAACATAATTCCAATAAAGCATAAAAACATACAATCACTTTGAAGCGTAAAACTCAAAAGGTCACCACTAAAATGATGTGAACAGAATTGAGTTACTGAGCTCCTTATAGACAGCTGTACGTGTTGTCTCAGTGCCAGAGAGATGAACCTTGGTGAGGAAAAGAGGTCGAGATCCCGTTTCAATCGCTGTCATTTCTCAGTGCACTCAATGGTTTTAGTGTCAGCTTTAAAGAGCCCAGAACCCTGCCAAGACTAAGTAACGGATCTCCAGGCATTTACGAAGCATGTGAAATCTTCCTCCGTGTTCTCATTCGGCCCTAATTCAATTAGGCTCCGCTCCAAATGAGCCTGGGACCACAGATTCTTTCCTCTCTTTTACTTCTTCGGACGGTTGTCGGGGTGTCAGGACTAAAGTTACACCTCATCCCTTTAGCCTCTCCATATCCTCTCCGCATGCTAACGCCCTGATAACAGCCAGGGTCCCATGACATCAGCCAGGCCAAAGAGTGAACTGAGCAGCTCTGCAGCGCTCAGCACAAGCTGCTATTATTGGTTGTCTCCTATCCACGGCGATGATGTCATACTCATCTCCAGTCACCCTCAAGACTGGCACAGACCCAAGGCGGCTACAGCTGAGCTTAATGGACTACAGGTTTACCCACAATAAACACTTGTTGTGCTTGTCACAAGTCTACAAACAAATAGAAAGTAAATACTACAAATGTCTAAAGAGAGTAGATGATGAAGGCTAACCAAAAAGCAAAATGTTTATTCATATGCATATAAACATTAAGGAGACGTTGTGTGCTGCACAGGAGAGAAAAAAGTACTATACATCAATAAATATAGATACACTCACAGGCAAACCTATTTAAGACAAAAAAATAATCTTTTTTTTGTATTATTATCTGCATGTACAGACAAGGTGTTGCCATTTCAGAACAAAAACACAATGTATACATTTTATTTCTTAAACCAAACCCCCATTCACGCCAACCTCCGCTACGACCTCCCTCTACATATTATAGGAATTAGAGATGGGTGAGTCCTGATTCATCCGGATCATTAACCCGGATCCTAGTAATGAGCTGGTCGTGACGATTCTCCCCTCTCCATTAACCTGAGTCCTTTGAGTCCCACACTTGGTGACGTACAAATTAAAACTATAAATTGCGTCACTCACTATTCTCCTTATAACATGTAAAATCACATTACAACGTACCCCAGTCCATCTGCCTAGCCTTTAGCAAGTAGGATAGCTGCCAGAAGTTATCGTTTGGCTCAGGGGACGCGGATCAGTGAAACTTCGTGCGGACTCAGAGCCGTAAACCGTAACAGATCCAGAGATCCAGGCAGACTCGTCATCATGCACGACTCAACAGCAGACTCAGATTCGCAAATCCTGACTTCACTTCCTGCAGACTCATGGGGACTCAGTCTCAGAGCCGTAACCGTATAGCAGATCCAGAGATCCAGACTCGTCATGCACGAGCATAGCCGCGGGAAATCATTTTACTTAGGGGGTGCGGGCCGGCCAAAAGTGGGGAGAGATTTCAACAGTAACATGAAGTTTTTCAAATGTACACCATTCGCCAACAGGGTGTTGCAGCCCCTCCTGCACCCCTACTTCCCGCGGCTATGTGCACGAGTCAACAGCAGACGCAGATTCGCAAATCCTGACTCACTGTGCAAAACATAGCAGACTCGTGCGGACTCAGAGCCGTAACCGTATAAGAGCAGATCCAGAGATCCAGACTCAAAATAACCCTTTTTTTTTGTGATCAACATTTTTTATTAAAGCAAAAGACACTGTGTAGCAGAGGTTAATGTACCGTTGGTTTAATATGCTTGTGAAATGCAACGTTTTCGGTTTCACCAGTAGGATTTCTACGCTCTTGGTGATGCTGACTCATATGACTCAAATGACTCGTAGAAGAAGAATTGGGAGGGATGGAACCCTCTTTAATGGTCACATATGCAGAGCACACAGCACACACAGTGAAATGTGTTCTCTGCTTTTAACCCATCCTAGTACCAGGAGTCTAGTACTAGGAGCAGTGGGCAGCTATTGTACAGCGCCCGGGGAGCAATGGGAGTGAGGGGGGAAGGGGGTTGTCCGGTGCCTTGCTCAAGGGCACCACGGCAGGGCAGGAGGTGAACTGGGACCTCTCCAAGTAGCAGTCCACACTCCATATTTTAGGTCTGGTCGGGGACTTGAACCGGCGACCCTACAGCTCCCAGTACAAGCCCCTACTGACTGAGCCACTGCCGGTTGCATTGGATCGTATGATCCGGATCTCTTCAATGACTGACTCATAAGACCCTGAGTCTGTAAAAGGATCCGGATTTGCCATCTCTAATAGGAATAGGAGACCTATCCTGGTTAAATACAGGTAAAATAAAATAAAATAAAAATAGGTCAGAATAGAAGGACAGACATGAAGACAAATTGCATTATTTTCTATGATTCTAAACAGCTATTGTACAACATGAATCAATCGTATGAATATCTAAAAGAAGGTGCTGTATATTGCCCAGGGTTAGGGTTAGGGTTAACATTTGTAAATCCCTATTATAAAAGGTTGTTGTCTTTTTCACTACACTTAATACTGGCTCCACACAGTATGTACAAGCTTGACTTTTTGTTATTATCGATTCACGAAACTCACTATAAAGCCTCTCAAGGTCCCAGCTTGTTACCGTTAACAGTCAGTTGTGATCATTTTTAGTCGCATATTTTTGTTTGTTTGGGCTCCACTCAGTAAACATGTGTATTGGGCAATAACATTAGAATGTAATAATGTGGATTGAAATGTAATTTTGTCAAATATTAGTATTCGGCTAGAAATGTATTGAAGACTACAGTTGTTTGAAGGAAATAGCATCAAATCCTTATGACATAGATATTGGCGAGGGAATTATAACATGTTTAACTTAAATTGTATGTCGAATTTGCATACAATTTAATGTTTTCTTTTCGTTTTTTCTTGGGTATTAATTCAATCAATTGAGGAATTGAACTGGTATTGGTTTAAATTTCAGAATTTCTATTGTTGTGACATCCCTTTTTGAATGAAGAATGTATTAAGATGTACTCATCATTGGAGCTAATGTTTTTTTGTGTTAACCCTGTAAAGCCCAAATATATATAAAAAAAATGTTTTTGACCTTTCAGATGTTGTTGTAGGGAGCCTCTGGAGCAGAAATGAAAGAGTTTTCCAATTGTTTAGGTTTTGGTAAGTTTTTAGGGAAATGTTGTAATATTGCAACGTTGGCCTTAGGTGGGAGCAGAATTTCTGTATTTCTACTCACATTGTCTGAATAAATATATTGAACAACTAAGGGTTAATTTGCAGGATTGATTGCTTACTTAGCCCTATATCAGTATATAGCGTGAATAATAATCACACATCAGTCATATTTGTTATGAATAGTCATTTATTAAATAGTAATGCAAAAACAGTTCCTGTCGTCGGAAAAGCGCAGACGGACGTCACACTTGCTGCATTGCGTGTTTATGTACCTGTAAATGACATCCTCTGTGATATCTGGACCAGAAAAATCAGTATTGGGACTGATGTTTGTAGCCTTTATTTAACCAGGTGAAAAATCCCATTGAGATCAACGATCTCTTTTTCAAGGGAGACCTGATGAAATCTTTTTTCAGCCAGCGATGCCTGTCACGGGGCTTGGTGTGTTTATTTGGTTGGGGCTCGATGTCCACATAATTACTGACTGGGCGGTCATTGAGTTGTTGGTTTTCTTTGTCCACTTGTCCACAGGCATCTTCATCTCCTGAGATCCGGAACGCTGCCTCACTGGACATCTTCAAATCCTCACTAAAAACGCACCTGTTCACCATGGCCTTCGGACCCTAGTCCTTTCCTGGTCCCCTGGCTTCCTTTATTTTATTTTATTTTGTTCTTGTTTTGTTCGCTCCTCATTGTCTGTTTTGTTTTGTCTGTCCACCATGTACAATGTACAGCGACCTTGGGTCCCGTGAAAGGCGCTTTATAAATTCCATTTATTATTATTATTATCTGCCTCTTCTTCACTCATAGCAGTGTCACTGTCCTCTGATTCCATCTCAAAATCACTTTCTCCTTTTTGGATGGCAGCAATCACATCCTGCACACTGAATCCAGGACCTCTCTTTGCTGGTGGCATTCTGAAATGGAAATGTAATTAATAAATATGTATCAATAGTACATATGCTTATTATATTGTAATAGATTACCTGAAGGAATAGATAGGGTGGTGGAACCAAGCGGCAAACTCTGGGGCAGAGCCGGGAAGCCCATAAGGAAGTGCCACAAACTGCAGTTCATCTATTGGCCGATAGGGGATGGCTGCAGAAAGGAGCAATTTCCATAGACCCCCATGTTAAAATCCCCAACTTTACAGCAGAAATAAACATTCTACCCCTGGATGCAATACAAATTATTCTGGATATAGTTAGATTCCACCTTCATGATTATGGATTGGGGAGTGCATTTTTTTATAACGCACCCCTTTTAGTTATATTAGGTCTTAATGTTTTTGCATAAATTAGGGCGTGGTCACTTTGATGGACAGGTCTCTGCGGTGACTGCTGCTTCTAGCTTTCTGTCCCTCTGCTAGCTCCGTTAGCTCTGTTAGCTCCAGGATGCTACAGGGGCTCAGCTGCGAGGCTGATCCGGGGAACACAACTTGAACTCGGACTTGTTTGTTGTGTTGGTGCCTGGTGGAGTATTCTTCATTTAAATATCGAACTTATCTTATGCCACCTCGGCTTCGCCTCTTTGCCCTTATTTGGATCAGGCTGGAGCAGGCGGGAGTTAGACTCTGACATCACTGTCGAGACGGCAGCGGCCGACTCCGCCTACTAAGGGCTTCTCAGCAACTCTGCAGAAACCTATGGGTGACGTCACGGACACTATGTCCATTTATATATACAGTCTATTGGTGGAACAAGCGTTCATTCTGTCTGGTTTAGCCTATTATCATACTAAAAGGAATGCATGCACCACCCCCTTCCAGGTGTCGATGCAACACGCATCTGAATCCTATTTACATTGTACACTTGAGTCACACAATACTACCTGGCTTAGCCTATTACCATAATAAAAGGAATACCTACACCCATACATGCAGGTAAACCAGTTCAACAAGTCACACAATGCTGTCTGGCTAATGATAATAGGCTAATTATCATACTACATCCAAGTGTCCCAAAACATTTCAGAAAGAACTGTTTCTGCCAGAACCAGAGAAGAGTTAAATGTATCTAATTAACTGATAAGATACAAGTAGAGTTTATTAAATTCTGGTCTTAATTCAAAATCTTAACAGAGGACACATTTAGAACTTAGCTATAGTGAATTATCAAAGACGTTATATTTCTATTAGTGTTTTATTTCCCTATGTGAACATATAAGAAGGGCAATCTCCATGACAGGTGCTTATGCTATTTTGACTACCACACTGACCCAGGTATGAAATATTGCAACAAAGACATAAGCTGCTCAAAATCATATTTGATGAATGTATTCCGCAATAACTGAATATGTACATGTTCTATACATTGTAATAATAAAAAAATATATATTTGAGTCATTTTACTTACTTGAATCTGACAAATCCAGTCCAATAAAACAAAGAGATGTTGCTCGTTTGAAGATTCGGAAGTTGTGTGAGTGTATGGCCAGAAGGCAGGACCTATAAACACATTTACTACCCAATAGCATTGTGAGGCTGAACAAAAGGACATTTTGACTACGTAAATGTAGTCTTTTAAAGAAACAAAACATTTAGTGACTTTTTTAGGATAGCTTAAAGTAATGTTGTGAAATTACAACCGGGGGCCTTACAGGGTTAAGAGAAAGCCATTAGACAATTCATGTTGTGAAAATGTAAAACCTTTTGAAGAAAATGTAACAATTGGCAGATGAGTCCAGCACCCTCCATTCAGATTTGATTAGTGATGCAGGGACTATTAGTCTGAAATGGTCATTGTCAAGTGAAGAGCTGTGTGATAGTGAGTCTCAGCACTAATCCCCACTGGGAGTGACATCCAGAAGAATAGCTACAAAATGCTAGAAGCCCCTCTGACCTTAGCCAGCACCTTCTGTTGACCTTGGTTTGACTTTTGAGCGAAGTCCCTGAGCTTTCTAACAGAAGCCCAGCTCCATAACACACATTCATCTCACTCTGCTTTCCCCATTAAATAGCCTACCCCCCTTCATATTTACAGAGGCTTACCAGCAAGGCCAGGGCACACGGCTTCTCCTCCTCGCATACCCAATCTGCCTGCCACTTATCTGAGGGATTACTGCGGTAACGGGGCCAGCTACAGCAGATTAGAGACTAAGGCCAAATTAAAACAGGGCCTATCAACAAACACCGGGACAACATGACAGGGAGGTGATCCAATTACACTGATAACCCAGCGATCCCTGGCGTGCTGCAGGAGACACTGGAACAAACAGAGGTAAACAGACACACTCACACGTCGATAGAGATGCATACATGTGGACACATTGACAAGTGCCAGTCATTTGACAAGCCTGGCAACACTGTAATACATCTCTGGAAGATTATCACAGGTTATCCATTGAAACAAAGTGTCATAATAGAAGGTTTTGTGTTTGGAGCAGACATTGGCAGACTTGTCAGTTAAACAATGACTGCCTTTGAAAGGGACAATTATACTTGGTATTGCTTTCAATATTTCAATTGGAGGTATAATTTGCAAAATAACTAGGTTTTATTGAAAAAATATTATAATTAATATTGAGTGAGTACAGTAGTTCTTATAGTACTGAGACAAAGATGAGACATTCTACAATATAAAGTCCATCAGCTCATGAAGATCATGTGATTGAAAGCTCCAGAACAACTGGTTAGGCAGAGATTGTGTTTTTAACCCTTTCAGAAGTGGCTTAAAGTTGAAAGACATATGGAAGATACATGGGGCAATATTGGGAGTTACAGGTCAACTGTAAAGCAAAACTGTATATACATGTTCAGATACGCATAAAGACAGAAATTCAATTATGGCAGGAATCCTGTAAAATGGTGAGCTTGATGATGGACTGGTGTAGAAAAAAAGCGGCAGAATAGAGATGCTCACTGCAGAGCATTTAAACCATACAGTGAAATTCAACCATAGGATTGTGGGAGCCTTAAAGGACATAGGGAAGAAATCAAATGGTAGATGCATTGCAATTTTTGCCAAAAAGACACTTCACCACATATCTGAATAAAGGGCAGTGTCGCAAACTCTCTGTTTCCTGTTTTATGTCTGATTTAACTTCCTGTCTCCCTCCTGTTTGCTGACTTGATTCTGTTCACCTGGTGCTGTTGTGTTTTGCCTTCCATCCCCAGCTGTGTCTTGTCCTTTTGATTAGTCTTGCATGTATTTAAGTTCTGGTTTGCTGTTGTTGTTTGTCTGAACTTTGATTTTACCCATAGGAGAGTTCTGTTTGTATGTTTGGATAATTCTGTTCCGTTTTGCCATGTCCTGAAATATCCTGCCTGGCTTCTAACCCTAATTAAAGGTATTTTTCTGTAAAACGGTTGTCCATCCTGCACTTTTTTCCGACCTGCTGTGCTCGACCATGACAGGGCAGGTCAGTAGTAGAGTTCAAGTGCAAATTAAAGAAAGCAAATGTCTCTGTGGAGTGCTGTAGGAAGGACCCAAATGCAGGACACAGGCGGACTGAAATGACAGGGGAATCAGCTTGAATTGTACAAACAAGTCAAACAAGGAATTTGAAATGCTAAGATTAAAGACTATGATGAGGGACTTGATGGTGTGATATGTTTAGAGTAAATAAAATAAGTGTGTCATGTACACCTGATTTCCGATGTGCAAGAACACTCCAAGGATCTTTTATTTGTCTGCAGAAGTAATTGTCTCAAGAATGTGTGAAGTCCAACTCTTTATTTGCAAAAGTTGGACCCTGGACCCCTTGCCACAAAAACACCCTCAAGAAAAGAAATAAAGGAATGCTTGAGTTTTTTACTTTTTGGGGAATTTCTGCCTTTTACTACAATATTTCAAGAATCTGTGAAATGTGCTTTGAGCCCGTGGAGCTATGTTAACAAGATACTACACAGACAAAGGAAGAGTTTGTGGGGCTAAACATTTGATGAGATGAGGAAACGACAAGAACAGCAATGATGACAGATAGAAGGGAAAGTAAAAATAGCATGCGGTGAGATAATAGATAATACAGTGTCAAATAAGCCAATGACAGTAATTTATAACGAGGAGCTTCTTAAAAATGAAATAAATTGTCTTTGCAGGTTTTTTTTCCATCACTGCACTGTAATGACAGTGTCATATCTTTGACTCCAGCTCTAATGGAAAAGCCACAATCCAGGAACTAACTATAAAGTGAGTGACAAGGAAGTATGAGCTCACCGTGGCCCCGACACTGCCCTCAGCGCCGGCAGCAGACAGCCACCAACCTCCAACTCTCCTCTCGACCAATGGAAGGCTAGCTCATTACCGCCGCAGCCCCATTGTGTTAATTGAAGCCACGCTAACTACAGCGTTCCTCCCGCTCTATAAAAGCAGAAGACTCGTCACCCTGTCTGGCCGCTTCTCCCTCCAGCTACACAGGTAATTGAATTGTGGCAGGTCTCTCTGTAAGCTGGCTTGTTTTAATAACTTCACTAGATTATGTTTAATAAGTGTGCCTTAAACGGTCTTTTTGTCAGGCCAGAGAGGATGAGGAAGGTCAAATGTGATAATAGAAATGAGGAAATGGGCCATTTTCCTGGCCCTGCTCTAGGGACAGATGTAATCACTGCAGCCTATCACCTTGTCTGTACAGTGCGAGGTTCAACCGTGGGCCACAATGCCAGAAACTGGAGAGCTAAGTTAAATCAGCTCCAATACCGAGGGAAAGGAAGCTCCGATAGATTCAACAAGCTGTCCTTTTCTGGATGTCTATCTTCACAGCAGATGCCATGCTTGCTACAGGAATTTCCAACTGTAAATACTAAGAGAAAGCTTCTCCATGGTCCAGTTCATCAAGACTTTCTGAACATTTTAAAAATATTTAAGTGTCATTCCTGGAGTACACTAGAGAAAGGACTGCTGTATTAGGGGAAGGCAGAAGCTCAGTCCATAGGGACTTTGCTGATGAAGTGAATGTTAATTGGTTCAAGTTCCTCCACAGAACAAAAAAACGAAATATGTAAAAATATGTGTGTGTAATGTATAGGTTCTGTTCATGTGGGATTAACAACGTATTTATTCTACATGTGTTAGTTCAGTTTAACACAGAGCTAAATATGACCTGTTGATGATGCCAGAGGAAATGTTAGGGGAAAAGAAAAGTGATTATTATTTATTCTGGGGCAACACAAATCCCGCCTATTGTTGTTGATATATATTTTATCCCCTTTCATGCATGAATTATGAAAACCTCAGTCAGGATTTTTTTACCAAGTGTTTTTATTGCTCTTGGGGCATGAAAAACAAGATTTTAACTTTAGTTTCTTTTTATCTAGTTTTTTCAAATTTAGAAAAAACATTTTGTATATGTCCACTCAGGTGGACAGTATACATTAACGTTTGAACTGAAGACATTTCAATTTGGAAAAAATGATAAATAAAGATTTGCAAACTTAAAATTACATTATGATAACATAAGTATATTGATTTACGGCCCAAAAAGATATTGCAAATTAAGTATTTTCAAAAACAACAGTAGCAGTAACAGTATGAATTGTAGTTGAAATATAGCCAGTGATGCATGAAGTCCACTCTAGTGGACAGGTGATTAATCATCATTTCCTGCAAACATAAAATCAATACTTTGACAATTTATGAATTATATGATTCCTTAGTTGTTACTTGATGTCACCAACATTGTTATACCTGCAGGGGGCGCTTTCCATAAAAGGATTGGCAAGATATCAACGAGTGATTCGGTCCATCTGGCTTTCTGTCGTCCATCTTGGTTTAGAGACATGTATCATGCACTTACACTGACTTTCCACTGAGTGGCAGTGTATGGGATGATGCAATAGGGTCCTATGTAGTGGCTGATGGTGCAACTATGCCATCAAAACCCATGCATATACAAAAAAACACCTTTTGAAAAGCTGTCCACTGTAGTAGCCTCTATGCTTGAAAGGGTTAAAACCAAACATTTCGTTCTCATGTTAGCAAGCAAGGGACAGTTGGATTCATGCTTAGGACCAGGCCCGGACTGGCCATCGGGAGGACCGGGAGGTTTCCCGATGGCCTGGCCTGCTAAGTGGCCTGCTGGCCTGAGGATTTTTTATGTATGTATTGTGAACGCATCGCTGCGCAAATGTGGGTCTGACTCTGCCTCACAGAGGGTGACTGGCTGTCTACATGATGTGGCCTGCCGACATGGCCACTTTCATACAGATCATACTAATGCCCTCGATTGGTCTCTGTGTGTCATTCAAGCTCGGGAGGGTGTGTGTTAGTGTATGTGTGGCGCGAGAGAGAAAGCGCGCGCACCGGTTACGTGTATTGTTGTTGTTAGCATCTGGTGCTAGCTAGCTGCGCTAACGGATATAAGGAGCTTTTTCAACAACAAGGTGGAGGAGAGTCCTCTCCTGTCGGACTGAGAGACTGATAACTACAGCTCAGGTGAGGTAAAGGACTCTGAGTGTTTAGATAGTTAACTTAGTCTAAGTTATCTCTGTGGGTCTCAAACGGTTTGGTCACCATTTATGTAAACACATATTTCCATTTGAGGGGGGAGTGATTAGTCAAATATGCATTAATAATAATAAAAAAATGTTAACTAGGTGAAAAAAGGTAAGATACACTTTTAAAACTTGTTGAAAGCTAAAACTAGTCTTTGCTTCTGCCTTAAAGAGGAGAAGGGAGGAGAGGAGGGAGACAGGTGAGGCTGATTCAGGAGCACAGACACACTCACAACTATAAATGAACCAAAAACAAATAAATAAACAAGTTTCAATGTTTTTTCATATTGGATATGGTATGTTATTGGTTATGGCCATGTTTTTATGATTTTATGATTATTTAAATGTATACAGTTATGTTTCATATGGGTGTAGTCTCTTTATTTCCCCCTCAAAGTGCACCAGATTGATGCATTTAAGTCCAACATTTAAAAAAAAAAATCACTTTCAAGTTAATCCAACAATTAACATATAGCTTAGCTCTAATAATGATATGCAAAGGTGATAGGCCACAGAAATGAGAGATCATATAAACCAGGTATAGGAAAAAAGGTGAATATTGACATAAACCATTACAAATGTGCATGTATTTAGCAATCAAAACCATTTTTGACATGTTTTTTCTTTAGTTCTCTAAAAGGTTGCTTCAGCTGTGATTGTTTTGGCCCTCTGCATTTTAAGGTCATTGTGAAGTTCAAGGGGTTCAAAGAACAGACTGGGATCAGGTCTTATCAGTCTGGGCTGATGGTTGGCTTTCACTGATAGCTTTGTGTCAGTTTCGGCAGCTTGGCCAGACACAACCATACTAGAAGGCGGGACCGAAAGGTCAAAGGCCACACTGCTGAAAAAATAAGAGATACGAGTGCCCTGTTTCAAGTTGGTTCAAACTTTCAGGTGTGGAAAATGAGAGATACACTGAGAGATAAAAAAAAAATGAATGGATTTCAAAAAGAAAGAAGTATAGCATGATGTCCTGAGCAGAGAGGGACAAATTCAGAAAGAGTATAAAGTGGTTAAGTGATGACGTATTTTTATAGGCTAACCCGAAAGTTAGCATCGCAAGGGCTACATTGACAAAAGTAATGGAATGTTTCCATTGGATCTGTGACAAACACAAGTATATTATATTTACACGTTTTGTTAAACAGGATAATCTTCACATAACCACTTTTATAATAGTTGAATTATAAATTCAATTGACAGAAGTAAAAAGATAATGTTAGGCTAAGCTAGCATGGCTAAGCTAACCTTATAGAAATGAATTACATCATGGCATCACCACCAATTTTATAATAGTAGAAGCATAAATGTATTCTGCAGAAATTAATAGCTATCCTAATGCTATAAACAATAACGTCAACATTGCTAAGCTAAAGGTGAACTTCTGTTAGGCATGATGTCTTCTCATTTAGCCACTTGTTAGCATCCGCCGTTTTTAAGACGTATCAAAACTTCAGAAATGTACCAGACGGTTCAACATCTCGCAAGTTTGTCTTAACCACAGCCATTATTTGGGGAATCAAGCCCAACACCCATTAGAAAAGACAAGTGATGCTAACCAATTTCCATGTTTAGGACTCATATTGCACCACTCTATGCATACAGTGAAATGGAGAGGGGGATACCAATCTGCAGTGGGGGATCTGTGTGTGGGGAAAAAGGGGGAGACAGAAATGCAAAGGGAAGGTAACCGTCAGCCAACAGCGAAAGCAGCTCCACTGTCACACAGACGCCTATTTTAATATTCCTGTGTGTTCTCAGAGTGACAGCTTGTGTGGCTAGTTATCTGTTGGAGCAGGACATACATGTTACCCTGTGTGAGGGTGTGTAAATGTGTGCGCGTGTGTCTTTTTTCTGGCCGCCACATCCCGTCACCTTGCTGGACAGGTGGCATCCACTAGCCCTGTGATTAGCATGTCAACGTCTTAACATGTCGATGTGAGCGCTGCCGCCGGCATCTACATTCATATATAAATGTAAATTCAAACCCTCCCACCTTCACGCACCTGCACCACGTCGCCTGACAGTTCAGGATTGATTTGGCCGCTTCCCATCCGTAGAGACAGCTGCAAAACAGGCGCCGGATCGCCTCGGACACTGACAAACAATCACCAGACGCTTCAAATCGTCAACAGCGACAGGAAGCCGGGGAAGGAAATGACAGTCTCAAAATGTCCCAATCAAGAAAAGTTTTTTATGAAAGCCTTCCAGGAAACTTTTGCCCCCTTATTTCTTCTTTCATATTCTAATGACGCGCGTCAGTGTGGATGAGCCCTCATCAGGGCTCAGAGGGAAATGACAGGCCTCATCAGATTGTGACCACTTTGTCAATCCACACACTCTGATTTGGGATTGGGTTTGGATTGTGGGGAAACACTCTTCATGTTGACGAAGCCTGCTGATTTGTATTTTTTCTGGTAAAGAGGTGTAAATGTATCTTGACAAGGGGCAAGAGTGGTCAACTTAGGCTTTCAGCTTTGAATTTGGGCAAGATTTTAATTGGATAGTTTGCATAAAAGTACTGGAACATAGCAAATTATTTAAATCTATCAAAACAAACCTAGGATCTCAAAGTGTGAATAGAAATTACTTAAAAGGAATGTAATGATTTAAAATGTCATGTTAAACTGGGTCCAAAAATTGCCATTGAACCAGGACACTATTTGCAACATTTTGATATCTATTTCAGAAAAGACCGACAATCTGGAAGGCCAGTTTAGACGCTAACCATAACCCTAACACTAACCCCTTACCTAGACACCATATTATTGTTGTAGATACGATACGATATACTTTATAGAGTGCCACAGTGACGCGTCCTAAAACCCGGAAGTAAGCTGCGCATGGGTTCCTTCGACAAAAAAGCAATGCAATTTCTCCATAGGATTTTGGAAAATAGCTCGAAATAAGGTCTGTGGTTGACACACATTTAAGAGACGGATCACGTTTTGTTCAGTCGGATAATCTCCACATGTCTACCCTACTTTTATAATTTTCAAATCATAAATCTATCGATCATAAATCTATCGATTAGATTTATGATTCGAAAATTATAAAATCTCTAATTTTACCCTTGTTTAATGGCTCTTCTGTTTCTCTGCCTCCTAATATATTCTCTAATTTTCATCTAAATATTTGAAGTCTTTCCCATTATTTCCAAGTCTTTTCCAGTTAAGCGTACCAATTTCTACTTTGTTCTCAATTTGTTTCTTCATTAATAAAATAATAATTGTAATAAATCAGTTTCCGTGCTCTCCATGATTGTCAGTTTGGGAATCCTGTTTCTCCACATGAATTTTGCTTCCATGTAAGATGATATTGTTTTTGACAAAACCATGCAGACTGGTCCATTTTATACCTTTTCTATAGGGTTTCAACCACATCACGTGGCTTTCACCGGTGTATTTATCAGTTTGTTTTTTATATTTTATCAGGGAGATATTTTAACCATCCCAATATTAAACTCACCAACAAAATGAACATGAAAACACTGGCTTTTTTTTTCAGTAACAGAAAGTTTTACTTGATTGATCATAAATTATGCATTGATCTGGAATGCATTTTCCCAGTCATTGTCAGTTTTTTGGTCAAAATTACATACGGAAATGTCCTTTATCCCAGGGTTGTCTTTAATTGAAAAGTAGATATTTTGTAGAAAAAAGCATAATGGAAGCTAAATGCTTGTTATACTGTATGTTTTTTTTTCACTTGCATGTTTCCATCTTCAATCCCTTTTTATTTCTTTAAAACACTATATTCTACTTTTCTGGAAACAATATAATTTAATGTATTGTGGAATAACCAATTTCAATGGCTGTCATCTTGTGTTAAATATACAAAAATAACCCTCCTACACAAACACGTGTGTGTGTGTGTGTGTGTGTGTGTGTGTGTGTGTGTGTGTGTGTGTGTGTGTGTGTGTGTGTGTGTGTGTGTGTGTGTGACAGAGCCACAAAAGCCACTCCAATTAAAAAACATGGGCAGGGAAGAGGACTGCACAGGTTTTTCCTTAGAGACCAGAGTCAATACAAACACTGAGTGACACGCTGATGCTGGCTAGCAGCTCACTGCAACGATACACACACACACACGAATAAACACACGCATGAACAAATCAGTCAGCAAAACAAGTAAAAAACACACAGATTCTCAGACGAGAGAGAAAAAAGTCCATCAAGCGTGTTTTTTCTCTTTTTTTTCCTCTTTTCTTCTGCATCTAGTGACTGGCCTAATTGAGTTGTAAATCATCAAAATAACGAGTTGATTTCACACTGAGATGTCATGAGAACATTTCTTGACAAAGCTGGGGAAAGACATAATTACAGAGGAAATTAAAAAGTGTGCCCAAATGTGCTGTTGCAACAGAAACAACAAACATATTACATTCCCCCCGCAGGCACATCAACACTCACTGTAGAGTACGCTGCATTCAATAATAAAGCATTTAATTAGCTGCGCCATTCTTCAGTAGCTGATTCGAATGAAATAGTAAACTTAGAGAATTATTTAACAAATACATATAAATTGTTATTTTTTCTTCAAAGTGTGTGTGATTTCCAGAGTCGGTATTGATGGGAGCAGATGGTATCGGCAAGCTGCATCAGCGGCAGGCCGTGCGTGTAGTGTGTGTGTGTGTGTGTGTGTGTGTGTGTGTGTGTGTGTGTGTGTGTGTGTGTGTGTGTGTGTGTGTGTGTGTGTGTGTGTGTGTGTGTGTGTGTGTGTGTGTGTGTGTTTCAATTCATACAGTCCCTGCACCTTTGATAGTCAAGTGGATTACACCTTGTATTCAAACAGAAAGGGAGGAAAGAAAAGCGGCAGAACACAAAATGGAATTAGAAGTCTGCTTATAGGCGCTGATTCATTTATTGTTAACTCCTTCCAGTTCATTAAGCTTAATCCGTGTTAGGACGGTGAGTAGCAGAGGACCTGAATGGGCCCCGGTTGGGTGGGGGTGTGGGGGGGGCATGTGGTCCTATTGTGGCCCTCTCTTGGGTTAATCCCAGTCCCTGTGGTGTGTTTGTGTGTTTGTGTGTGTGAGATGTGGGGGAGAAAGAGGGAGTCAGCTGGACAAGGGGGTGCAGCGCTCTGTATACATGCTCTGTCTGGGTGGGTGTCCACCATCCACCCTGAGGCCTTTTTTAACCCCCCCTCCCTGAGCTGCTGTGACAAGCATGAAGCAACCCTTTCCTTTTGTGAATCAATCTGGCGGGGCTCTTCCCGCCTCCTCTGGCCAGACACACACACACACACACACACACACACACACACACACACCACACACACACACACACACACACACACACACACACACACACACACACACACACACACACACACACACACACACACACAGAGGGTCACCGATGGCCATGTTAATACAGATGTACATGCCAATAAGGCCTCTTAATCAGTACACAAGAGGGAGGGATTGACTTTTAAAGAAGACATACGGCTACGCTTTCCCCCCAACCCCCCCAGTTGAGCCGTTCTCCCTGTGCCGTGCCTTTAATTCTGCCTGTACAGCTGACACACTGTGGCTGAACAGATAGAAAAGACTGAAGAGAGGTGATAGCATCTGTAAACACACAGCTTTATTTATTAGTGTTATGTTAATTTCAGGAGCTGGAAGAAGTACTTTGATTATTTACAAATGTAAAAATAGCAATACTACAATGTGAAAATACTCAGTTACAAGTAAAAGTTCTGCATGTACTCAAGTAAAAGTAAAAAAGTATAAGCTAAAATAAATACTTTAGGTACCAAAAGTAAAAGTACTAAACAAAATGGCCAGATATCTTTCAAATGATTGGTGCATTTATGAATTCATCACTTCAATGTTGCACTTGGTTAAGGTGGGGTTTATTTGAATGACTTAATACACTACTGGATAGCTGAACAGATAATAATATATTATAACATGTGTCGATTTGAATTTTGTATTAATCACCTAAACCTGCCAAGTCCCTTGTAACTAAATATGTAAAATGAAGGTAAAAAGGACAACATTTGACTTCAGAAAGTAATGGATCAAAGGTTTAAATTAGCATCATGTGAAAATACTCAAGTAAAGTGCCTTCATTGTACTGTACTCACTAAGAATAAGAGGAGGATGAGACAAAAACCTAGAATCATACAAAAAAAACATTAAAAGTAAATCAATATTACAACTTTTATATGTGGGCAATACATTGTAACCATAGTAAAGATTAAAGGCTATACTGAATAAGAAGGTCATATGTAGATTTCAACAAGTTTAGATAGATTTAAAGGTTGTTCCACTGTATTGTAAGACAATAGTAAGCAGAACTATACTATTAGGTTTAGTATTGTAAAGTGATGTAGACAAATTGTAGTTTTCCACAACAAGACAACTTGAATTGTTAAGATAAATGCATAAACATTTTGTTAAGTGTTTTTTCTTCTTCATTATCTGTAAGAAAAATTAGAATTAAAAAACATATGTTCTTATATAAAAATGAACATTGGTCGTTTTTTAAACACAACTGTCTGGCTAAATGTATTTTTTTATGGTATCACAAAAAAATCCCCAAATTGCCACATAAAAATAAATGATATTTAAAAAATGACTTTGCTTTGTATAAACGCAGGTCCCTTTTATGGTTTAAATCAAATATATTATTTAACATTATAAAATATCTTAAAATTACATCTACTTCTCCTCCCTTACTGAACAATGTAACATCATCAGGTTACTGGCCGTGAGTCGATGGTACCATGTGGAATACAAATGTAGTTCAGTATAATTAAATTCATTGTTTCACTGTATTACACACAGCAGAGATGTCCTGGTAGCTACGTTTTTGAATCGTTGCCTCAACAATCTAAGGAGCAGGAAGTGAACCTGGGAATCCCCCGCTAAATGGCCAACACTGTACAATTGTGTGTATATGGACAACTCGATGTGAGTGTGTGTTGCTGGAAAACAGTGCAGTGTTCAGTGTGGCTGTTGATAAAAAGTCAGTAAATGTCTTAATGATGGCTGATGGCAGGGGGACGGAATTCAAATCTAAGTGCTCTGTTGGCCTTTATATTATATTTTTCTCCAAACCTGTATGCTTTTTATGTATCCATACCATGACTGTGAAATGACAGTAGTGATTAAGATGTAAAGACATGTGTAACTGTGCTAAATATTCAAGACGAACCACATTCACACCAAACTGTTAAAATTGTTTTAAAAAGCTTTGTCTATTCTGGCCTTTTCTTGTGACTTGAACTTGATCTTATGTTGTGCACTTTAACACAAAGAAAAACCCATTGCGCAATGCAAATACAAATGCTTGTGTTCAATCTCAATCTTTATTTATTTAACGTTCAACGCACTCATGTGCAATTAGCGTACGGCTCCTTCAATACTTTTTAGGTTCACTTACATTTTTTAGGAGATTGTTACTTGTTTTCTTATCATGGTGTACATAATTGGTTCGCGCCTTATTGTTTATATATATTGTGTTTTTAGTAACGTGCACTCTCCTTTATATAATTCTTAATTATAAAGTCTTTCACTGTTTTGCCTTTTTAGCTGCTGTAATGCCATACATTTCCACACTGCGGTAGAAATAAAGGATATCTTATAATGATTCTGATTCGTTTCTATTCATATGGCTATTTAGTATTATGTTTATTACGATAATTAGTAAAATAAATAATATTAAATGTTTCATCTGTAAAGATTATACATAGCCATGCTCCACCCAGGTGTTAAAGCAGAGTAAGTGGAAACACCTGTGTAGGTATACGGACCTTTAATATGTGTGCTAATGTCACTTCCCCACCAGAACACGCCCCTTCAGCTGGGTAAAACAACACCCTGCAACATGGCTGCTGTTATAAGGGTTCAACTGAAGGACCATGAGAAGATTTTCTGCTTATATTAAAGGCAGTTAGACTCGACAGTGATCTTTAGAATCTACCAAAGAACTGGTGGTTCATGTACACGGACATATTGCCCGAATCAGGATTCCTGACATTTAAATTAAGCTTATTTAGATTCCAAAGCAAAATCGGAATGCCTACAAGGGCCCGATGCTTGGTCCTATTTCAAGGTGGGATAAGTTGGCGAAGCTAAAGTGACAATGGGATTTGGATATTATTTTTGGTTTAATGTACATCTAAATTATTTATGACACATTTTTGGAAAGATGTAATGCTTTATATTTTGTCCGTCTCTTAAAAGATAGCTTTGAAATACTTTAAAAATAGATTAAATCACGCAAAAGCAACAACATATTAAATCATGCCCTACTTGGTCTAAATAGTAGTTGTCTTCAGACAAGAGCTGACTGGATTGCTGAACCACTGCATTAAGCAACTCCTCATCATCGATCATCTATCATACATCGAGTTATTAAGATTTGGAACCTCTTCAGTAGTTCTGCACCGAGAACTGCTGATCTCGCAAAGCCATGTTTTTTAAGCCTCATTTAATGCAAAGGTTTTGAGTGTATTTGTAGTAGGAAAGAACACACACATGCCACAACAGCTTCAAGGCACGTCAATGAATGTGAAAAATACTTTCCACTGTGACAAGGATCATAACATACAGTGTCCTGAAGCACTTTACAAAACGACCAGGCAAGTGAGGAAAAGGGAACACAACTTCTGTAATCAAAAGTCTTAATTCATTACCTTGCTGGAGAGAACGCAATTGCCACGGACACTTAGAAAAAAAAGTGCCCTGAGGCAAAGCAATCAAGAAAGAACTATGGTACCACATTGATACAAATGCCTCTGAATCACCATGAATCAAGTTGGACAATAGGGCCACAATGGTCCCTAGATTAGCGTCTATTACTCGGATGCATTAGTGCCTCGCACCCGTATTAAGAGTCCTCGTTTAACAACGTTCAAGGGGCGGGACAGAAATCCCCAAGTTTCTAAATTGGAATTTCATTCCCCCAGGTACTTCTGCTCATATGAGAAAAGTTGGAATGCATTTGATCTGTCCTAATTTCAATTAATTAGCAACAATGGTTGCTCGGGGAGTCCCACAGGGCAAAGGGAAAAATGGGCTGAAGGGAAGCGAGCGTCAGAAAAGTGATGGGAGAAGTGGCATCAATAAACTGTTAGAGACTCATTAGCAGGCTAAATGGCTCTCCCAAAGTCACGACACTTTAACACGGGACCCGGTGCCTAATTACTGGCCCCAGTATCCATTACAGGCCCCTCCCTACATTCCTCTTTCTTTTTATTCCACCCATCTCAGCCACAGTGGAATCGGACTGTTAATGATTGCTCTACGGAGCGAGATTAGAGGGCCATTGTAGTGGGGGTGTGAGTGTGGGCAGCCAACACAAGGAAGTGGATGTGTAAGTTGGTGTGCGTGTTGATTAAACCTTTAGGGGTGTAAAAAATACATAAATTCAAGTCAACCTCTTCAGCTCTGCCACCAGATCCAGCTGTGGTCCATCATGACATACATGGCTTAATATTGTGCAAACTGACGAAAGATTATTTACATGCCTGCTAAGATCAATTTTTAGGGATTTTGGATGGTTGCCCAATATGATGCAAAAGACTCCTTTGAAATAGCGGATCCTAAAAATCATGCAATCGTCATATGTTACTCAACACAGCTTCAAAGGAATGAAAATAAAAAGGATCAACCATATATCACTTTGGACAAGCATTTGAGTTATTTAGCTTAAGGTAAAGAGAAATACCGTTAAATATTTGTATTTATTTCCCTAAGTTAAATTTGATGCATAATTAAATTAATTTAAGGCGAGAAGAGGACAGAGTGGAGAAGAACCTCCGTGAAGTAAAGCATGGACCAACTTTTGTCAGTTACACTAGTCCCTCGTAAAATACTTACTCAAAAGACACTACAGCTCAGTCCTGAATATAGATTAAGATGTACGTTTAGTCAATGAACTATAAAACTGCTAACTGACATGAATGTCTCAACTAAATAGAAGTAGAAATAGTACGATTTTTGATATCGTCGATATCTGCGATTGTAACTCAATTGTGGAGGACCATTCCGATATGATTAGGCCTGGATTACCAGTTCTACCTTCTGAGGGGCCAAAGGCTATTTACTTTATTGCAGATTTGTTTGTTATATTGAATGATATTTTATTAGATTTGGCGATCTTGCACTCTAAAAAAAAATACACCGGCTCTACTTAAATAAATTGAGGTAACAATTTGCGTTGATCTTTTTAAGTATTTCCAATTTGATCAATTATTAAAGGGGACCTATCATGCAAAATGCACTTTTGTACGTCTTTTATACATGAATATGTGTCCCCGGTGTTCCAGGGAACTCACCAAGTGTCAGAAAACACAACCCTCTCTATTTTCCTCCATACCCAAATCTCTAAAAAAGGGGCTGCACCGGATCTGATAAAAACTGATCCAGATTTGAACACTTTACTGACGTCAGGAAAGTGGCGCAACGGCTATTGGGCCAACTCACCACCTATCAGGGGAATGTGGGGTTGGGCCACGGCCGGCCATTGCCGCTCGAAAGCGCTGGAGACGCTGTAGTACATATGCCAGGCCTGTAAGTGGCGCTGTAGTCTGCCACAAAAGCAGCGAAGAAGACTTCCCGCGCATGGTTACCATGGTTACCCTTCTGTTTATTCTCCGCTGTGGCTTTTTTTCTCCCTCCCCGAGTCAAGCGTTTGCTCCCGCTGCTTTAATACAATGCAATCCCTCCCCGTCGAGGCAAGCACTGTAATTCTCTCCGGTGACAAACACCCACCTCTCCGCCTCTTCCAAGGAACGAGGGGACCGTGCGGCAGAGTTTCAGTTTCAGTTTCTTTTGCCGGTCAAGATGTCCGTTAAAGTTTAAATCTTCCGGACAAAATTAGAAAAGTGCTGGTCAAAGGTCTTCTTTGTTATTTATTGAGCTTTAAAACAAATGAATAACGACTCTATATAATAATAGGCTATAATAAAACATGGAGGACGGAGATCTATTTTTCTCCCCCTCTTCTGACAGCCCAGCAGCTGTTCAGAGCGCGCTCCCCTCTCCTGCAGGGGGGCGTGGTCAGCTGCAGCTCACAGAATCAGCCCCCTGCAAAAACAGTGCTGGAGAACAGCAAATAGAGCGAAATGAGGCATGGCTTAAAATCATGATCTGTTTGGTATTTTGAAAACAAAAACGTATAAATATACCTTATATAGGTATGGCCCTACAATATATCATTTAAATATAGCATGATAGGTCCACTTTAAGTTAATCTGAGTACCCATTTATAATCTGATTAATTTAATTACTTCAGTACTACAAACATAATTGCTTTCACCTTTAAAATCTAAATTAAGTTGAACCAACTTAATTTTAAACGTAAAGATGGAATGATATTAAGTTGCATTTTGTTTAATTGAAGCTATTGTAATTTATTTATTTAAGTCCATACTACTCAAAAATGTCCATGCAAATTGTTACCTTAAATTGTTTGAGTATTAGAAACCCATTTGAGTCAAAAATAATATACACAT
This sequence comes from Trematomus bernacchii, assembly GCF_902827165.1. Taxonomy (NCBI): domain Eukaryota; kingdom Metazoa; phylum Chordata; class Actinopteri; order Perciformes; family Nototheniidae; genus Trematomus; species Trematomus bernacchii. The sequence continues at coordinate 1,114,499 of NW_022987851.1, read as the reverse complement.
TTAAGTTCCACTTTTTAACAGTTTATTTTAAAATGTTCTTTACACAATGACCTTTTTATAACAAATGTTCTCAAACATGAAATAAAAGTAAATACAAAAATTAAAATAAAGGCATGAATCTGCTTCCAACGTTTTTAACATCTCTTTTGGGTAGTTTAGACTCAGTGCGTATATTAGCCCCATCAGCATGGCGCAGGCTCTTGTTGCATCCGAGATCTGAAGGACTTCTGTTCCTTCAATCACTATTCTTGCATCCGCAGCCCTGGACAGTCTTCAGCACCTCATTGCTAACTTCCACATCACCATCCTGGAATAGGTAGATTAGAAAATACATTTCAGTGTTTTTGGTGCAATCAGATTTGAAACCATTACATTGTGTTTCAGGTTAACACAAGTTACGGCCCGTCCACACGGCGGCGTGCGTTGAAGCTTGCCGGCGGGGGGGGCTGAAACTCGACCAACAACCAATCACATGAATCTCCCGCCCCGGACACACAAGCACGCGGTTTGATTGGCTAGAGCTTGTACTGGCATATGATTCGATTGGCTGACGCTTCCGCCGAAGCTTCAAAAGTTGAACATTGCTCAACTTTTGCAGCGAGCAACGCTTCTGAAGCTACGCTTCGCTCCCACAATGCAGTTTGGCGAAACGTGACGTCACCCCATTCAAAGTGAATGGGCAGAAGCGTTGAAGCTTCAACGCACGCCGCCGTGTGGACGGGCCGTTACAGTATGATTTAAGCAATTGTCTTTACTTACTTAAGTTTTCCTTGAAGAGATCCTCCTTTTCACGAAGACACACCACCAAGCAACGGATAGCAACCTCTTTTATTCTTTCCACAGAATAATTCTTAAAAGGAGAACATTTTAATGTTGAGAAAGAAAAACAAAGGCTTGTTTGCAAAAACTGAACATGCCGGGCATTGTCAGTTGTTTCATATTTATTTTAAATCAGTTTTTATCAAATTTAACGTTAATTCTAACAAGAAAAAAAATATATATATATATAAATATATACATACTGTATTACAAATACATACATAAAGCTTTGAATGGTTTAGGCCCAAAATACATGTCTGACCTACTGCTAAATTATGAACCATCCAGAACCCTCAGGTCTTCAGGGACTGGTCAGCTTTCTGTCCCCAGAGTCAGAACTAAACATGGTAAAGCAGCATTCAGTTATTATGCTCCAAATATCTGGAACAAACTCCCAGAAACCTGCAGGTCCGCTGCAACTCTTACTACTTTTAAATCCAGGCTGAAGACTTTTCTTTTTGCCGCTGCTTTTAATTGAACTATTCACATCTTAAACTGCACTGTAACTTTTAACTTTTATCCATGTATTTTTTCTTTTAATGTTTATTTTATTATCTTTCCTTTTTAATGACTGATTTTAAATGCCATTTTTAAAATGTCTTCCATTTTTGTAAAGCACTTTGAATTACCTTGTGTTGAAAGGTGCTATATAAATAAACTTGGTTTGCCTTGCCTTGCCTTGCCTTGCCTTGCCTTACAAATAATGAACTTTGACTGCAACTGTGAAACAAAGGATACAGGAGGATACAAACAGCTAGCTAATCAGTATGCTATGCATGCTACAGTAGCTTAAAACAAGTAGCTAGTGACTACAGCTTGTGTTACACTGTCTATGCAGTAAGCAGCTGTTGTAAATGAAGCTGAACAAAAATGGCTACTTACCAGGTAACTTGATAGATTATTAGGTTAAAATCCTGTTGTTCCATTGCTATCTAGAGTTCTGCTTTGCTATCTAGAGTTCTGATTGCTCCAACTCAACATGCGGTCAGCAAAGTCCGAGCAAGTCCAGGCGTGTGTTCAGTTTTGAAACTAAACCGTTGAAACTCAATATATATGAGTTACTGTAACTTAATATATCCCTATATAGTTGAGTGAATGCAGAAATATTTTTTCAAAATCATTACATTTGTAAGTTACATTTGTTTTGTTCTTTTTCAGTTTGACAGATTTATTAAAATGAGTTGTAAACTAACTAAAATAAGTTGAGGTAAAAAACAAAAAATGTTATGTTGAAAAAGTATTTATTTTCAAGTGGAATCTACTAACCCCATGAATCGTTTTTTTAGAGTGTGTCTTGCAGAGGGGCATGAATTAAAAAATCAATTGTAAGACCTATATTATAGAATACTTCAGTTTATATTGTAATTACTTGATGTGTTTAACTAGCGATGGCACACAAAACAAGGGGGAATGGTCAAATTGCTCAATGGAAATGTACCAATGTGGTTTCCAGTTGACTGTGTTCTAAAGTCTGAGTATGACCAGGGGCGAACTGCCACCCTAAAAAAATAGCCTTGCCACCCCAGCTGCCACCCCAGTTGGCATCTTTGTTTTGAAAGAAAAGTTGTGGCTCATCGGACATTTATGAGAGAAAATTCCTAATGTCCGAGTGCAAGTGAATGCATCACAAGACGCGAGCCTTGTAACCCCTCCCCCGGCCCTGGCGCGAGCTTGGAAATATGATTGGCGGGGGACGGCGCAAAACGAGAAGCATTCGGACCCAAGTAGACGAAAGGAATGAGGCATTTGCGGTCTACAATGACAGAGAAGAGACTGTCAAGTGTGGCTGTACTCAGCATTGAATCAACATGCACTAAAGCTTTGGATCTTAACCTGTTAAGCCCGAGAGACCCGGGTACCGGGGCACTGCCGCAACATCTTGCAGGAAACAGTGTCTGAGGGCATGTTCATTTAATAAACTATGAATGTTTTATATCCATGTAACGGGAAGAAACTCATCTAACTGATCATCTTTATTTTTTTTTCAAAAGAAAACCCACAATGCTAACACTGAGCCTCTGAATTAGCAGCGAGCGAAAAATGCTAACAGATTACTGCACCGAAAATCTTTCACAAAACCTTATTATTTCTCTTTTCTCCACATCCATGACATCGTTTCACATCGTGAGGTGACACAGAATCGAGGGGTACCCTCATTATCACTGAATTATACGAAATCGCGACGTTATAAACAAAAACAGACATCAAAACAGGTGACGCTAGGTAGCTAAAAATGCTAACAAGGTTACCTTGGCTCTGTAGTCTCTCCAAAGTGGTCTTCAATGGCATTAAAACGATAAAAACGCTGCTGAAGTTAATCCATAGGTTAATCCAAAGTGTCTGTGTCCCTTTGAAATGATTTCTGATAATCCATGAGCATTGAGACTGCTTTTCCGTTTCTAGATGTCAGAGCGAGAGATAGTTTCACTCTAATGCAAAATTACATGCGCAAAGCCCCCACCTTTTTGTTTTACAATGAGTGTGTGTGGGGGACTCCCCCTTCGATTCTATTGGCTCTAACGGTCAGAAAGAGGTGTCAACCATCAAAATCGACAAAGGGGGGCCAGAGATATGGAAAAAAAAACATTTCCACCCAAATCACCTCAGAGGTGGAGTGTTTTTGGCTAAACCTCTCTAAAAAGGTCAAATGTCACTTGTTTTGCATCAATCTTGATACAGGGTACTTATTATATGTTGTACTTTGGATTCCTAAAGCTTTTAGTCTACCTTACCATCATCCAAGGGTAGTTTTCACTATAAGTAAAAACAATTTTTGGACGGACACTATAATTTACAGTTTTTTACTATGTAAAATCTGAATTTTCTTTAAAATAAAAAACATCTATATTGTTCTGACTGTTCTACATCCAACTCACAGGTTTATCATTACTTTGAGAAAAAAGATTATTAATTTAACCCTTTTAGAAGGGAAGATATGGTCATTTGTTCTGGGAATGTCATTTTCGAGCCTGAGACCTGAAAAACAGGCTCAGGGCTTAACAGGTTAATAAGTTTGTGAGGCGTTTTGCTGAACAAAATGGTAATCGCCGCATTCAGCTGTTATAGGCATGCCAACTTGATGCTCTGCTCACGGATTACTCGATGAGCATAAAAAACTGTTAAGATGATGACCTTGTATGTGTGTATATATTTTTTTTCTTTGTGGGAGTCTGCCCCCAAAAAACAGTTTTAAGTCCTGAGAAAGTCAAATAAGACGGTGTGTAAAACTACACTGCCCAGCCAAAAAAAAGTAACCACTTTGATTTAACTAGGCCAGTAGGTAAGGACTTTCCACTGGATAATAACTGCAGCGATGTATATGTTTTAGCTGAATACACGTTTTTTAACCCTAACTGATGCAGTTAGTCACTTCTTTAATGTTTGTTCTTTCTGATGTAAAGTCAAGGTTGTAACTGTTTGCAGTAAAGTCGTGGGGCGCTGAACATCATCTTTGAATCTTTTGAATTTTGATACATGATAGTAATTACTTGTCTTTCAAATTTGAAGGAGGGTGAGCAAGCATCTTGAGGAACATTCATCATTAACTCCTCCAAAAATTATAGTTCATTCAATAATAAATGAATATGTGAATCATAACAGTGATTGGCAGCTGATAGGAATAATATGATTGTTAATAGTATCATATTCTTTCAGACAAACATCGATGAGACAGTTCATTAATGTACTTATTGCAGCAGTCTTCATAGATGTGGTACCCCTGCTGGTCTAAGAGTGAAACAAACTCATTCAGTTATTGTTCAGTTAAAATTCATTAAATGATGTCTGCCACCTTATATATTTATATGTAAGGCTGTACTGATGTGCCACAATAATGTCACCTAATGTTATTGAGTTAAAATATCAATATTGTGGCTTTCCAAGTTAACATTGATTGATATGACTGCGATTAAATCAGCATATACTTCTGCCAGGGGATGCCACCCCTCAAAATCCCCTGCCACCCTCTTGCCACCCCATGAATATTTGTCTAGATCCGCCCTATTATGACATAATAGTTTAAGTGGTAAAACAGTAAATCCTTGATGACTTGAGGACATTTGCTCATTTTCAGGTTCATATTTACCGCAGATCTCCCTTGACAAAGAGATCGTTGATCTCAATGGGATTTTTTAACCTGGTTAAATAAAGGCTACAAACAAACAAACAAACATATTTGTATTTTGTGCCTCTGCTGTCACATGTTTAGATCCTTTAATTTTCAAAAAGCTTTTTATTTTTCTCATACTGGTGCTGCCAACACAGTCTCACTCCCTGATAGTCCAATAGCGACGCTTGGTCAGGGTCCTTTGGCGTGCAGTTGTGACGTGCCGAGTCTCCTTCAGCTTCATAAACGGACGCAAAGAGCTTTCAACTGATTGCAATGTATTCCCATCGGCGGTGGTATTTGACGCTCAGGGAAGCACCGGTCCGGTCGATGTCGGCGGCAGTTAAAGGCAATGTGAGCGTCCATTCCCATTGGATAACGGAGAATTTTACACCCGGAAGCAAGTATTTTCCTTACTGTCGATTGATTTTACAGTGATATCTGCACTACTCATCAACTCAAAAACACCAGATTATCCTTGTTAATTACACAACATTGATTGGTTTAAATTGTGAACAATGCTTTTGTATTTCCCCTTCGATTCTGAGAAACAAATATTTTTTCGGAGTTTAGGATTGCCCGAAGACCAGGGCCGGCTCTAGACAATTTGCTGCCCTAGGCGAGATTTTAGCTGTAATATAATACATTATTTTATATATATATTACATATTTATATAGTTACAACCGGCCCTTTGAGTGCAACCTTTATGCGAATGTGGCCCGCGATGAAATTGAGTTTGACACCCCTGATCTAGAGGGTACAACTCTAAACACCCACATGAAAAAGATCGGTTTACATTTTAATAATCAAATAAGTATGTGAACATAACCAATAACCTACCATAGCCAATAACAAATAAATGTAACTTATTTTATTTTGGTTCATTCATATCTTATTTTACCTAGTTAACATTTATTTATTCTTGCATATTTTTTTATCTCCAGTTTTAAACGATTTTAAACGATATTTTTGGTTTACTGTCCTATAGTATACATTGGAATGATTTCAAACCTGTTTATCCCAATAATTATAAAGGAGTGCCTTGGAAATATTTGTTTACATAAATTGTGATCAAAACGTTTGAGACCCACTGAGATAACTTAGACTAAAGTGAACTATCTAAACACTGAGAGAGTCCTTTACCTCACTGAGCTGTAGTTATCAGCCTCTCGGTCTGACTGGAGAAGACTCTCCCTCCACATTATTGTAGAAACATCTTCTTCTTATATCCGTTAGAGCAGCGAGCACCAGATTCTAATAACAACAGCGCCGGTACCGGTGCACCCTCCCTCTCTCCCTCGCTCGCTCCCACGCTCACTCGCACTTTGGCTGTGAGCTGCAGGCGCCTGATAAGCCAGCATCCCTCATTTTCATCACTTACAGCGCCCATCGTACAGGGCAAATGAAAAGTGTAACCGGGGTGAAAAGGGTGTTACATTTACTTAATTATGAATATTGTTACATCAAGGCCGAAAATTAGGATGAGCGCAATCGGTCAAAAATGTTTTTTTCCCTCCCAGAGCTGCCAGCACAGCCCCCCCCCAGATCTGGCGCCCTAGGCGAACATCTATAACGCCAGTGTTACGGGCCGGCCCTGCCGAAGACACTACACTACCCATAATCCTCAGCTATCGTTCCGCTTTGCTCGACAAACCCCGTGATTAGTCCTCAAGCTCTGTGATTGGTTGACCTCCAACTGCATTCCATGTGAAAAAAACGTTTCGTAAAAGATTAAATCGTATACTTTATTCAGCAGTGCTTGCTTTACTCTTTGAAAGTCATCACATGAATGCATTGTAATAAATGGTTCGGCTGCATTAAATATTACACATCTGTCGTAGTTCTTTATTTATCTACAGAGATCGGGCCTCAGAATAGACCGGAAACTATTCTTTTATTGTTCTGTTTTAATTTCACAATAAAGTTAGTAGTAATATTTTGTTTTGATATTATTGTTTTTTATTAACTACTAGACCGCTGGGTCATGTTAAGACCATCTTTTCTGTGTTGCTGTGGGTTTTTTACATCGCTTTTGTGTTACAAATATCAAAACAATATATGTGTGGTTGTCTGTGCATAACGCAATATATCCGTCGTAAACTAAACCGGAAACAGCAGTATATTTTATTTTGTTAACACTGTAAACTTGACAGCTTTTTAACCCAAACCACCTACTGGTTAAAGCACGTTATTACACGTTTATAGTAATTGCAATGCAGGTAGATTGTGTTGCTTTTTAATGACTGTTTAAAATGCCTTTTTCTTAATGTCTTTCATTTTTGTAAAGCACTTTGAATTGCCTGTCGAAAGTTGCTATATAAATAAACTTGCCTTGCCTTGCCTTGCCTATGGTCTGCTGCATGTTTTGTTGAATGTGTTATATTTGATGAAAACATTTAAATCGTAAGAGTACATACAAAATAGGGGGAAAGTAGAAGGTCAATGATAGAAATATAGAATAAAAAATGTCAAGAAGATACTGTAAATGATATCTAAAATAAAACAGTTTAGTGCCGGATGTACAAAGATATTAATAGGAGGATGTACAAAACAGACAAACTAATTAGGCTTTATTAAAACATTAAATAATACTTTAGGTTAAGGTCTTCTTTTAAATAAGCAAAAAGCTTTGGGGGTATCTACAGATAAATATTAAGCCTGACAAAGTACTTAAAGTCTAATATATTGCATGGTTTGTTTTGGGACTTGACAATCAACTTTCCTGCAATGTTAACTATGTTGAAGCACTTATTTTAACCGATATTATACATATTTATTATACTCCTATAAGATGTATGTAGATAGAATAAGAAATGTGCAGAATACGACAGTTAAATGGTGGAGGTACATACATATGGATGTCCGGCAGTGGCTCAGGCAATAGGGGCTTGGACTGTGAGCCGTAGGGTCACCGGTTCAAGTGCCCGAACAGACCTAAATATGGAGTGTGGACTGCTACTTGGAGAGGTCCCAGTTCACCTCCTGGGCCCTGCCGTGGTGGCCTTGAGCAAGGCACCGCTCCCATTGCTCCCCGGGCGCTGTACAATAGCTGCCCATGCTCCTAGTACTAGACTCCTGGTACTAGTATGGGTTAAATGCAGAGGCCAAATTTGCTGTGTGCTCTGCATGTGTGACCATTAAAGTTGACCTATCATGCTATATTTGAATAATATAGTGTAGGACCATACCTAAATAAGGCATATTTATACTTTTTTTTTTCAAAATACCAAAGAGATCATGCATTTTAGCCATGCCTCATTTTGCTCAATTTGACATTTTTTTGCTCTGTTTTTGCAAGGGCAGATTATGTGAGAACAGCACCATCTACAAGCCTGGCATATGTACTACAGCGTCTCCAGCGCTTTCGAACGGCAATGGCCGTGGCTGTCTCCTCCTGATTGGTGGAGTTGGCCCAATAGCCGTAGCGCCACTGTCCTGACGTCAGGACAGTGTTCAAATCTGGATCAGTTTTTATCAGATCCGTTGCAGCCCCTTTTTTAGAGATTTGGGTATGGAGGAAAATAGAGAGGGTTGTGTTTTCTGACACTTGGTGAGTTCCCTGGAACACCGGGGACACATATTCATGTATAAAAGACGTACAAAAGTACATTTTGCATGATAGGTCCCTCCGATTATATCTATCTATCTATCTATGTCTTGTAATGCACTGTTGAGGAACCTGCGACCCAAGTTTTTCATTCATTGCATAACTACACCGTAGTTGTGTTTATGATATGTCAATAAACCTTTGAAAATCTTAAAATCTTGAAAGGGATGTGCCAAATAGCCATTATATACAGTTTTTAATGAACTATTAGTAGAGAATAATGAGTAATGAATATGCTTTATAGGGATCTGCAGATAAATGTTTAGTCTTCTCAAGCACCAACTATCAAATATCTCGCCTGATTGTTGGCACTTGACAATCACCTTCACTGAATTTTACTCAGGTGTAACTAAAGTCTGATTTAAGGGTTGTTTATATTTCACATCATTAATCCAAATCTGTAAAGTAACTAAAATAAATGTAGTGGAGTAAAAATACCAGGTTAACCTTAAAGAAAGCCCTCAGGATTATAAAAGACCCCCATCACCCCAGCCACAAACTGTTCTGTCTGCTGCCGTCTGGCAGCCAGTACCGCAGCATCCGGACTAAAACCACCAGACTCAGGGACAGCTTCATCCCACAGGCCAGAAGACTATTAAACACCTGAACGTTGAAACAACATCCATAACATTCATCTGGCTGCTACTTAGAAATTATTTATCTCATATATCATATTCCAATCACTTGTATATAGACTCATATTGAACTATTTCACAATTGTACAATTTTACAATTTTTCTTTTTGGATTTACTTGCACTATTTTTTCCGTGTATCTGTTTTATTGTGTTGCACTGTTGGAGGAGTCTGTGACCTAAGATTTTCATCGTCATAACTACACTGTAGCTATGTACGCATGACCAATAAATGTGGGGAGGGGGGGTAGGTCACGTTCGAGTCCTGTTTTGGATTGTGTGCCGTCGATGGGTTTCATTCCATTTCAAAGTACTGTTTGACGCTCAAAGCATTGCACACAATTTAAACCAATCACTGTTGTGTAATTAACAAGGATAATCTGGTGTTTTTGAGTTGATGAGTAGTGCAGATATCATTGTAAAATTAATCGACAGTAAGGAGAATACTTACTTCTGGGTGTAAAATTATCCGTTATCCAATGGGAATGGACGCTCACATTGCCTTTAACTGCCACCGACATGGACGGATGCGCTGCTTCCCTGAGCGTCAAATACCGCCGCCGATGGGAATACATTGCAATCAGTTGAAAGCTCTTTGCGTCCGTTTATGAAGCTGAAAGAGACTCGGCGCGTCACAACTGCATGCCAAAGGACCCTGACCAAGCGTCGCTATTGGACGATTAGGGAGTGAGACTGTGTTGGTGCTGCAGCACCTCTTTTCACCCTCTGTCTGAAACCAGAGCCCAGTCTGCTCTGATTGGTTAGTTGGCCGGCTCTGTTGTGATTGGTCAGCCGCTTAGAGATGTCCCGTGCCATAGCAAATCACATACAGTGTGCCAGAGCACTGGCCAATAGAAGCGCACATGTTACATAGTGATGTCACTATGTTACGGAAGCTTCCTCTGGAGGGAACTTTGGGATTTAAGCCTTTGCAGACATTTAACATGCATACACATTTATATATCCCACTACGGGAAAAGGAAACCCCAAAAAGCATAATAGGGCCCCTTTTAAAATTGTCATTTAAAAATAAACGTGATATTGACCCTTAAAAAACGAATTCAAAACTCCAATGATAACATATTGATATCAGTATCAGGTGAGAAAAATCATTATCATTTAATCCCTATAGAAATGAAGCACATACAAGAAAATGCTGACGATCGGAGAGAAGAAGAGGAAAGCGGAGGTGAGTCGAGGAAAAAAAGGCTTTAATATAAGACAATATCTACAGCAGGGAGGGGGGAGGGCATGGTGGGGGTAAAGGTGGGGTAAGCGATCTCATCTCTTGTCCTCTCTCTTGCTCTCTGAATGGGGTCCTAATTGGCAGTACTGTGTGAATAGGCAGCTGGCTGAGGAGTGCCTGTACAAAAGAACACACAGTGAGACAGCACTGGAGATGAGGCCTTCTCTATTCACCACCTTTACCCACAAACTAAAAAAAAGAGCTGAAGAGAAAACGAGAGAAAGAAAGCGAGGGGATGGGTGTATTCGGGTTGGGGGGGTGGGCAGGGGGTAGGTCATGTAACAACAGAGCGGAGTGGAGTGAAAATCGACAAAACAGAGAGAGAAAGAGGAGAAGAGATGGAGCGAGCAGATGAGAAATAGAAGGTAATCACAGGAGATTATCTTCTTGTGATGGAGGCAAGCTTCAAGGATAAGTAGGCTATCCTGAAGAGGACCATCCCAAACCAGTCAATAAAGCCCCATGTCTGGAGCCCTAATATGGGCGGCTGGGGTGATGCAGTATGGGCAGTAAGGGGCCAAAAGTGATCCTTGTAACATAGAGGCAGATTTCACTGCATGTGTTCCAGTTCTCACAGAACAACACAAGTGGAAGGTGCTAGGCAGAGTACAGGCAGCAGAGTGTATTTTGTGCACACCTCTAAATGTACTGTCCTCAAACACTTAGACCAAGCTTGGTTTGTGTTTCCTGTAAAAACCCTTCTTGTGAATGTGTGGGAAATGACTGCTATCTGTCAGAAGCTAAGGCTGAACTAGCATGACATTGTGATAAAGAAACACTGCACAGCGGTCTACAAACAAGGTTTTACAATTCTAGAAAGCTGTCACAGTGGTGACATGTCTGCAGAGCTGGGGATGGGTGATTGGACAAGAGATGAGACACTTTGTACCCTATCTACTAGAAAGCCTTGTGGTCACATGGGTGTGTCAGGAAGTCACCGCTCTGTAAAAACCTTTGGTGAGTGGACAGATCAAACGAGACTCCGGATTTAGTTTCCTTTAGCTAAGGCAAGGCTAGCTGCTTCTCCCTGCATCCAGTCTTTATGCCAAGCTAAGCTAACCAGCTAATGGTGGTAGCAACATATATTACTGTACAGACATGAAAGTAGTTTCATACCTTTGAAATGAAGGCAGCATTACGTGTAAACTGAAACAGAAAAACAGCTTCCCGAGGTGTGAGATCAATACACTCCTCATACAGCGTACGACTACATTATGAAGTTAAAGATGACAGTCTGAAAACCAGAAATTAGTTCCGGTTCCCTCGTCTGGAAGTCGATGTTTTTTTTAATTACTTTTTGGTTAGATGCCTGAACAACTACGACATATAAGTCAGTAAATACCCCCCATGTGTCATATGAAACGGCCATAGCTAAGAAGTGACTAAATTAAACTATCACAACGACACAAGTTCACCTTTGGTTAGCAGTGGTGACTTGAAGTCATTGATGTCGTTTATTTATAGCCTTAGATTTTTACTTCTGGCTATTAGATTAACACCTAAAAAATCATAAAGTGGTGTAAACATGTTAAGCGTGTTAAGTATCATAAGTGTGCCAAGTGTTTGCCAAGAGGCTTATTTTCTGCTATATTCTGTAATACAATGGAAAAATCCCATTGCTTTTTGTCGAAGGAGCTTGCAATGCTAACTTCCAGGTCGGCCTATAGAAATACATCATCACTGCACCACTCTATTAATAGTTACTTTTTATTTAATACACTCTGAATGCATGTACTGTAAGTGGACTGTCAACGGTTAGAATCAAATAAAAAATTGTTTGCAGATGAATTAATATTCAGGGCTGCACGTGAGCATGTGTATGTTATTTTCCTCCGACAGTCTGGATCGTTTGTTCATCAACGTTTAAACTATGCAAAAGCAGTAATGCTGTATTCCAGCAGGGCTTCTGCCACTGAATCATCATGCGTGTGTCATTTGAGGGAAAATTGTGCATTTTGGATGAGGCAGGTTATGGGAAATGGCCCCGATATGACCTCCATTTTATAGAATGGTCACAGGCATAATGGAAACTCCAGGAGGTAAGGAGGTTGCAGAAAACAACCTCGGCACAGAAATACATTCATACACATACTGTACACACACACACACACACACATACACACACACACACACACACACACACACACACACACACACACACACACACACACACACACACACACACACACACACACACACACACAGGTTTACAGGTGCTTGGAGATGAACAAATTATCTGACACAGATGTTGATAGGGTGATAGATATGAAGGGGATGCAACACATTCTGTTACATATGTAACCTGCTCTATCGAATTCAGTCACATAAACCCGAAACACATTTTGAGTAGTAGGCCTATAAACAGTTGGAAAGAGAATATTCTTAGCTTTCCAATGATATCCTTATTGTTTTTGTTCTCCAAAACAGAGATACATCCATCGTATCGACAAGGCCAACTCGTTTTAAGCTAGTAGCATCAAGGACGAGAATGTCTTATTTTTACTCAGATAGGGGAAAGTGCGGAACAAAGTTGGTGGGTGTGTGCAAGTGTGCTTGACTGTGTGTGTATTTCCCGAGGAAACACTAGCCATATCAGAGATGACAGATATCTCTGAAGTTGACATCCCGTCTATCCCGTCCCGTTTATCGTCTGAATATTACAATAAAAGTTTCAAACTCTGAAAGACAATACTTTGTTTAGAATCGCCCAAACCTTGAGTTTTTCACAAAAATCCACGATTATCTCAGAATGTGCCGTTGCGACATCCGACTCATATTGATAGAGCGGGTCTCATATCATAAAGCACATGTTCAAGTCTTTATGCTTAAAACAAATTACTCTTACGATCATTATAAATATGAATCTCTTATGAGTTTCTTATCAGTAACTTCTACAGATATCACATTTTGAGAAACTATTCTCTTAAAATAATGTAGCAAAATAAAAGAAAGATTTCAAATTATAAAATGTTTTCTTTCGCTTTCAGAGGAAATACCCACCAAAAAATGTAAAAACCCACTGAGTGTATCTCCCTGAGCTTTACAGTGTACACTATGAAACGCATGGCTCCTATCCCTGTGACGCTATCTTCTGTTGGTCATAAAGACGTGATAAATGCCAGCAAATAAACCATCTGTTTCCCCACAAACTGTCGATTAGAAGAATCTCACCTTATCCATCACAGCGGTGCTGGACTCTCACTGGGAACCATGGAGCAGCTGTAGGCCTCATCTGTGCACTTGCTGCTGCTATAGGCAGTATGGCGGGACACCTCGGCGTACAGCACAACAGATGTTTATGGCTGTGTGTGTCTGAGCCTGTGTGCATGCGTCGGGGGGTGTGATTTCTGCTTCTGAATTTATACCTTTGTGTGTATCTCCAAATGTGTTCATATGTGTGTGTGTGTGTTGACAATGCCAGCCGCCCCTCCACATCTCTTGCCATCTGGATAATTGATCGTTTGCTATCATGAAAAAATAAAAGGAGAGGGAATGTGTCATAATGGGCCACTTCTTAAACGCCCCTGTTTTTTATCTGTTTTCCGCGTCTGTTTTATTTGTGTGGGGAGCTGTCAGTTGTCATGATGATTATGAAGAGGGTATTATGGGGAGGGATTATGCATCATCGTGCACTGTTTGAAGATGATCAATGACCTGAGGCATTTAGTGGCCGTTTAAAGGCTTAGCACACAGCTACGTACTGCTCTACTTGAGCACAATGTGTTACAGCGCCATGTTTTTACACATACATTTTCCCTTCGACAAAAGATGGTAAAGAAGGTACACTTTCTTTGATAAATCTAAAATATCTTCATTATAAGAAAATGTTATGTTATTCACTTATACACAAAAAATATGTTTTATCTTTGCCTTGATAAGGAGAACAAATTGTCACGTACAGTAAGCAGTTACTTTGGAAAGAAAATACAAGCCACACTTAGATTATTCAGAAAATACATATTTCCTTACTTTAGTTGACATTCCTTAAGCAGTCTATTATCAACAACTAATGAACTGACTTATTTTTTACAAGGATAGTCATTGAAACAGAAAAGCCATGATGAATTCTTGACCTCAATACATTTAAAATACATTTAAATAATTCTATGGTGGTTTCTGATGGAGAAAAAGAAAACAAATGTGAGTTGATGTTAAATTGATGAGACTTCTTTCTGCGGATTGACATGACTGCACATGGTCCCTTGATCAGTCTGTCCTTAGCAGAAGTCTGCTATAGAGAAATAACAGAACGAAGGATGTCAAAACAGACCAATCAGAATCGAGTATCTAACTAAGCCATCTTATAAAACTAAATAACATTGTTACGTATTGACATTGTGTTAATTTCAATGTAATGGAAGGCGCAAATACTAAGTCTGAATAAAAAAACAGCAGGAAAGTTACAACAAAAATATATTATATACTTTAATAATTCGCTTTTTACTTTTTTTATTTGCCCTCTTTGTTGTTCCTTGGGCTGGCAAATCTTTGACATCCTTCTGAGTGAAAGTGTAATTATCTAAAAGCAAAACACAGAACAACAAACACAATACTCATGAAGGCAGGAGAAAATATAGTTGAGATGTGAGGAAAAATGTTTATCCTTGAAACATTCTCACACACACACACACACACACACACACACACACACACACACACACACACACACACACACACACACACACACACACCTTCAATAAACATTTAGTCAAACCTATCTAATCCAACTCTGTTCTCAGCAATATCTTTTCATCCAGCCTTCCCCCCTGCCCTCACCCTCCTCCCCCCTCTTGTTCTCAGATGGCTTCCTGCACCTCTCTCCCGTGCATTATGTAGATAACCCGGGGACGCCATATATCCCCAGCAGGTCAAACGGAGGTTGCAATCACACACTGTGACAGTGGGAGCCAATCGCAGTCCATCATGGAGGAGGGGAGGGGAATGCAGCTCTCACAGTAAATGTGAGCGTGTGTGTATGATGTGAGTGTGTGTGTTTTTGCAGCTGGTTTTGTCTGAAGTCTCTGTGCTGAACCTGTAAGACAATAAATTGAGTGGGGGCGCTGGACAAGGGAGGAGGGTGGCGATTAGAAAGAAAAGAAAGAGATCTTAGCTTTGATCAATGGTGGAGGGAAACAGGGAAAATTAGGATAGACAAAGCATGAGGCGGAGGAGTGACGGGGAAATGAATTTAAAAAAGAGTGAGAGGAGATTACTTACAGGTTAGCAACATGTTATCTGCCTAGCTTTGTACCTCCTTACAACTGCTTTTTTCTTCACAGGGCTCTTCTCTCATTTTTGGTCATTTCTGTCACAAATGTACCTTTAGAGACACACGGAAACTACTGCGTTGGTTTACGGTTTGAGTGTGTGCAAAAAATGACAGAGAGGTGTAAAAAGGAATATTTACCGAATAAAAAACGTCAGGGAAACATTACATTTGTTTGCTGGTGTTCTTGTTGCATTTTTCTAATAACTTTCGAAAGGATACTGAAACAATCTAACTAAGAAATGGTCATGGTGAGTGCCACTCACAGAGTAGGGGGGTCATACAGAGAGCATAGAGAGGCAGACTTACAACTGTTGCCAGTGGGTGATGGTAGATCTAAATCAAACAGATTCAACAAGAGATTAGTTTGTCCAGAGATTGGATTGTTTAAAATATTACACCTGTATCTGTTACTGTATTGAGCCTTAGATCTATAGGCCACTTACTGTAGTGAGGCCAAATAATTCAATCAGTCATTCAAACTTTATTTATATTGCACATTAAAAATAAATCTTGAGAAAGAAGTGCTTTTTTTGTAATGAAAAAAAAAAAGAAGTAAAATATAATAAAATACAATAAAATAACTAATAAAGATGAATATATAATAAAATACAAATAATAAACCTATAGAGTTAAAAATATATATATATTAGCGAGACTTTTTTAGTATACCTTACAATCTAGTTTTCTGCTCCTGTTACTGTGGCAGTATTAGAGTGGCAAATGTTTTAGTTCTGCTTTATGGACAATCTAAAAGAAAATAAACTTCTTGGTTCATAAAACAAAAGGATTTCCAAAAGCTAGTCCGGTGCACGGCCATGTGTTGTCTTTTATAAATGAAGAAAATATATTTAAAAAAATCAACACCTAAAAACGATTAGGTGTAAAGACTTTGAAACAGGCGAAATGTCTGCTAATGAAGAGTAACCCGAGGAAAGGCAACCGAGGCAAAGCTGACCATAGTTATCTTTAGGTGGTTGCAATATAACAGATGGCAAAATTCAGATATACAAACTGACTTCAGGAATGTATGGTATATGGCCACAAATGGATAGCGCTTGTTGTAAAAATACAGTACACAGGCATTGCAGTCCTATTAAATATATATTTGCATAGAGATTTGACATCCTCTGCTGCTAGGATCAGGCTCAGTGAGAAATTGTCATGCGTGGCAGTCAGAGCTGATAGCACAGTTTGGGTTTATGTGTGTGTTGACTTTCAAACTGTGTGTGTCCGTGTGTTTGAGCAGTTTATAAATACATATTATTAGTTACCTGTAAATGTCATATTGGTGATGATTTACACTGCTTATTGTCAATTAATGTTGACTTTTTTTTAATTTTCTATGATTTGACAGTTTGCATCTTTGTGTTTGTCTTCTTCTTCTTCATTTTTCCTATGTGTGTTCCATGCTTTGTCTTTCTTTTTTAATTTTTTTCCAGCTTTGTTTGCTTTTCTTTGCTTCTGCTATTTGGCTCTTTCATGCATTGATTTCTATTTGTTCTTTTTTGTTGGCTTTTTGTTTATTTCTGTCCTATTACATGTGTGTCTGTCATGCTTTGTGTTTCATTCTCTTTATCTTGCTCCATGTCTGTTTGTTAACGTGCCATTCTTTATTTCCTCTGATTTTTAAGACAAAGTATAGTGAAGCTGCAGGTAACACAGCGTGTGTCTCTGCTGCCCCTTGTGGCTTCACAGTGCAGGGTCTCACACTGCTGTGTTGAGAAGAGGAGCAGCAGAGGGAGGAAAAGGAGCAGCGAAAGGAGGAAACGTTTCCTCTCAGCATGGTGAAGCTGGAAGTACTGGCCTCTTGTTCGCCTATCTTCAATGTTACATCACCTTCTCTCTTTGGAACTGACCTAAGAGTAGCTATGAGTTTTGGCAAGAATTTAGAATATTTTTTGGCCATTTTATGGTTCTTAAGCCTTTCTTGAATAATTATGGGTGGGGTAGGGAAATCCTTTAGAATTATTTTTAAATGATCTTGCAATAATATTAATTCTGCAGAGACACAGATGAGATCAAACTCTGAAACCAACAATTCCAGAGCGGACATGAAAGCTGAGCTCTGTGTGTGTCTGCTGTTAAGTTTAAACAGTTTTTGTCTTTGCTACATTAAGTTGGAAGTACTACAGCGTGTACATATGAAGTGAGATCAGATGAAGCAATCAAACATAGGCAGATTATTGTATAAAAATCCCCAACAGAATCCCAACAAAAGAATGCAGCAACGGGATTGACGGTTTCATCCTCTAAATTAAAAGAAAAAAGACCACCGGTACCATTGACATAGTTACATTGGTAAGTATTCTTACGAGCGTACTTATTAATATGAAAGCTAGTTAACGCGACGTTAGCTATGTGGTCACCAATGTGTTTGTTTGCCAGATTATATTTGTGAATTTGCCTTGACTGGGATAGCGTTGGTGACTCAACTATGACTAAAACTAGAATGAAAATGTTCTACAGTATGCCAGACTAGCTCATAATGACAAACTAAAATATAATCCGTCAAACATAGAGATA
Organism: Trematomus bernacchii; assembly: GCF_902827165.1. Lineage (NCBI taxonomy): Eukaryota > Metazoa > Chordata > Actinopteri > Perciformes > Nototheniidae > Trematomus > Trematomus bernacchii. The sequence continues at coordinate 1,096,296 of NW_022987851.1, read as the reverse complement.
AACTACATTTAGCCTACATTCGCTTACGCTGCAGGGTACAATACAAACCAAACAATAACACAGTAGATATTATTGCTACAATAGTAAACTGACTTACTGAGTTGAGAAGGTTAACATTTTCATGTCATCTTTTTGTTTGTATTGTACCTAGAAGCCTTAACAAGTAAGCTACTAGCCAGATTAGCTAGCGTCAAATGGTAGACTGATCTGACCAAATATATACTTTTCTTAGCTTTTCCTTAATTATTATTTAATCAGAAGAGACAAGAGCAATGCCATTTAAAGAGCTGATCTGTATGATACAGCAGGAAAAAAATGCAATTCAAGTTCTATTGGACTTTGTGGTAGAATGAAGGATTTATGATACAATAATCTACTTGGTGTCAGCCAGGCATACAAAGCAGTTTTGGGCTGTATTACTTTCCCATGGTGTCCATTTCACTGTGGGATAACTTGACCTGTAACCCCTGAGCTTGTTGCCTCCACAGCTTGAGACGAAATCGCCCACTGAACCGAAGGCGTACACAGGTCACTGCCGTTTTCTATCCACTCACCGGGATGAAAACAACCCACACGTGCCTCACAAGCTGAATGAGAGATATAGAGCCAGCCTGTGAGACGAGGAATCAGGCACAGGGAGGGCAGAGACAAGCAATTTCACCAACTCTAACTTCCTCCGCAAAATTACGGCTAAATGGAAAAATAATGGAAGTGGCATCATTGGCCTCCTAGCACGGCGCTATTAGTATGCCGGTGACATGGAGCGGGGAGACCGACAGCAGTTATGTATTTTTGCAAGTATGCATATAATTTATTGTGGGGAACACAATTTACATGGGTAGTCAATGCCTGTTTTATGGGCTCCTAAATAGATGTATGAATTGAAGCATATAATGGTGGGGAGCAGCAGGCACAAATACATTCTAAATCTTCCAAATGTGTTCCACGAACAATGTAACCAAGATTAATTATTGCATGTTATATGTATTGGTTTTTGATTTACAAATCTAATCAGAGAAATTGTCCCTCACTATGTGGCCACGGCGTGTGTGCTGGTTGACATATTGTACAGTTTGACAGTGCTGTAACAAAGTGTTACTTATTACATATGGACCAAGCATTCATATACATTTATATTAAATTGTATTGTACATTATAACCTTTACCTGACATCCCTCATAGCATGGAGTTCTAATGACTACCAGATAAGATTTCAGGATTGGTCCTCCCAATCAAACCAGAAAGTGCTTTTTGTTGTTGCCCACATACAGCTGTACTGTATGATATCACTTGTGATGGTTGGTGAGTTTTTTTCAAACACATTTATTTGACTGTTTTGGGATAAAAAATAATGTGTTTTTGATATGTAACCAGGGAAATAACAGAATTATGACCTTGGTCTCAATGGGGCTTACAAGGCTAAATAAAGGTTAAAAATAATAAACATACAGCATATAGGCCGAATTTATACTGTATCCCTGAACTGATGGAACATATGAGGCTTCAGAAAAAAAGCCAACATATTCTTCACATTACATTATATATTGTATGGCATGCCTACAAAATAAAGTTAAAATACTTTGATAGGTAGAGAATCTTAATACGTAATATTATGTTGACAATAATAATCAAACCATATGTTGAAAAAGCTGCATTTTAAAATGATCAACAGCTCTATGTAGCCCTTTTTACATCTTCTAATAAGTAATACTGCCTTGTAAACATGCAGATATTTCAGTTTGTTGGTTATGACAATGAGCCACCCAGTAATGTAGGAGGTTTGCAGGCAAGTTCTTTCATACCAAACAAATCCATTTATATATGGGCTTGGCTTTTCATATATAGGGCTATAAGTTGGAATTGTAATAGGGTCTAAGATTCATTTATAGTTTTGGGGGTTCCTATAATTGGAACCGAGGGAAAACAGACCCATGTATACCTATTGTGTACACCTGCACATACAGACATAGGAAGGGAAAACCATATGGGCAGTGTTTCTGATACGCTCCTATCTACCTTCCACAATGAAAGCCTCCTCTGAGGGTTATGGCTGTCTGTCAGTGACCCAGGAGCAGGTAAAGCCATGATGAATTTGAGATAAGACACCTTTAAGCCCTTACCCTTAACTACCAAAGGAGGGGTAGGGGCATCAAAAGCAACAATACAAGAAAGGAAGATGGGGATGGTGGAGAGGGAGCAATAGAGGAAGGGTCGCAATTACTCTCACAAAATGATGTCAGGGGAAATAAGTGACTGGATGCTTTAGCTAGAGGGAGGGTAGGTTAGGATTTTTAAAAGAGGATATTGTTAATGCATCAGCCTGTTGGGTTTACACCACTCACATAAAAAAAGTCCAGAAAAATAAATCCTGCTCAGCAACAATGTTTGGAAGAAAGGGAGAGAGGAGATGAGGGGATTTGTCCTTGGTCGCGAGAGAATGGAATGTTTTCAGTGGTCATTTACTGCGCTCACATGGACTTGTATAACCCATTTATAAGGCTTTTTATCTGTTAAGTTCATATTGGGGATAAGATGTTTGCATGGGCAATGAGAAAGCAGGATATTTATACCCCCTTATACAAGATAAAAATAGTAACCTGGTTACTGAAAACTGCACAGTTTGCACAGTTTTTTTTGTCTCAGCTCCAATCACCCCAAAGAGCTTGCAACAACATCTATTTTTCTGTGTAATCTCTTTGGTTTGGTAACAGATGTTTGCTTACAAGCAGCTGCCCTGTGTCTTCAATCTTTTTTTGCCTAAAAACTCAACTTATATTTCTAACGCTGCCACCTTTGTCTGTATTTCTGTTATGTTACTTGTTTAAGGCAGTGGGGATAGTCGGCACTGCTCAAAAACCGGGCTAAGGTATCCGCCCGCCTACAGAGCCAACAGGTCTGCTGAAGATGCAGTCAAAATGGCCCTCCACTTAATCCTTTAGCACCCAGCTTCTGCCAACGCCAGGATCCTGTTTTTGGTCTTCAGCTCTGTCTTCCACACTATCATCCTGGTTCTGTTGCAAAACAACTCGCTCGGCAATAAAACTTATTCTGATTCTGATTCATCCCCTCATGTAATACAGCGTATCAGGATCTCAGTGACATCAATTCTATAGAACTGTTTCCAGACAAACCCATCATCGATCTCTTTCTGAGGGAAGCTGAAACACTTCCCCTAATAGATTGGATGTGAATTATTTACATCTAGTTGTTGGTCTGCTTCCAGGACATGCATGAAAAACTCTAAAATGTCCTCGACCACCTAGCTTACACCTTTAATCGAAAGAAGCAGCAGTTCCAAGCTTCTGCCAGAAGAAGGTGTCACTTCCTAAAGTTCATGCCCACAGATGGGCACTGGAACTTGTTCAGCCCTGTTTTTTTCACATCTGTCCCATAAGATCCCTACATTACTGCTGATGCCGTCGATGTCTCCACCTGCCCTACTCCGCCATTGGGGTCAACGTGGCCGGCCGCATCCATCCTCCCTGCTTCAACCTCTGCTTTTCTGTCTGCTTGGCTGATCTTGTTCTTTCTTTCCCTCTCTCCGGGCTGACACCTGGCCAGGCTCAGGCGATCAATACCAAGGCAGGGCCCTGCAGGAGAACCCTGTCAGTTGCTACTCTACTACCACCGCTGCACCATCAGTCAAACTCATACCACACAAGATGGATAGACCCGCACAAACATAGACAAACTTCCGTCTACTGACACCCTGGAAATCTCAGTATTATCTTTAAACACAATGGATATGACAAAAAGTTATACATTAACATGTCACCCTGGCTATATGTATAAGTGTTGACTTAATGTAAATACAAACCACTTTGGGTTCTGGCATTAACTGTCATAGACGTTAAGGGAGTCCAAAAGTATTGAGTATGGAGATAAGTGCACACACAAGCAATGGATGTTTTCACATGACCATGTATGCACACACACACACACACACACACACACACACACACACACACACACACACACACACACACACACACACACACACACACACACACACACACACACACACACACACACACACACACACACACACACACACACACACACACACACACAGAGAAAAGAGCACACACAAAGACAAAGGCCCAGCCCTTATCAATCTTTAAACAGGCAATTTCTCATAATGTTTAAGTGGAACCAGCAAAACAAACAGGGGCAAACAATTAATAAAGCTCTTTGAGGTAAATAATATACTGGAGCATTATGTCAAGCCAAGCATTGTTTTATTGCATTGCTTTATTCAAGTTAACAGGAAGGTTTTCCTCAAAGTGATGATAGAATTGTTCCCCTTCCTTCTTCACAGCTCTAACATTTGATAAGAGTGAAATGTATTTAATTAACTGTTTCCAGTTTTAATTTGTCATCACATATTATAAATATTAAAATAAAAATATGATGGTGGCAGTGAAAAGGGTGATGTGTCATGTATCACACTCAGACGTCTAATACAAGAAGACTTATACACTATACTGCAAGTAAGGAGAGGTAAATTGTTTTTCAAGGGATTTTGACCTTGTTAGCCTTTACTCTCCTTAAGCCTTGTGACATTATCATATTATACAATAGCTGCCCACTGCTCCTACTACTAGGATGGGTAAAAAGCAGAGAACAAATGTCACTGTGTGTGCTGTGAGCATGAACATGTGTGACCAATAAAGAGGGTTTCATCTTCCAATTATATTCTATTCTTCTATTATTGTGGGCTGTAGAGGTGCAGATATATCAACATTGGATGTATGTTAAAGCTGCTGTAGTCACCAAAATCCATTGGACAATAGTTTAGTACATAGGTCTTGTTTGATTGTCATAATGCTTGTGTTTCACTGAAGGCTAAGATGGGCACAGGTGATGGAGCACAAGATCTTGGTTGCAAAGAGTGAACATAAACATTTCTCATCCAGTTTATGTAAGATTTCTTCCCAGCTAATGTAACCTCTTCTGTTGGGGCAAGAAGAGGAAAACTGGCACGCATCGTCAACAGCTGTCCTAAAACACTAGGGGATGGTCCATATTGCTGCTAAGCAAACCAGTACTGAAGACCATTGCAAAGTCCATCATCTACCAGAAAATGCTCAAACAACCAAGACATAAATCACATTTGAGAAAGCAGGAGAAACTCTAAATCCAACCAAATGCCCAGACAGTCTTTCTCAGAACCGCACACAACTGTCACAGGCGGATGGACCAAGTAAAGAACCTCAGCCTTTTTGGCACCAATGTGAGTAAAAGAAAAGCCATTTGCACAGCTTAAGAGGCAATGGAAAAAACCCTAACCCTAACCCAGTGGATGTTTCTGTGTCACAGACTGGAAATTGATAACTCTAGCCTGTTAAGCCCCAAGCCTGTTTTTCAGGTCTCAGGCTCGAAAATGACATTCCCAGAACAAATGACAATAACTTCCCTTCTAAAAGGGGTAAATTAATAATCTTTTTTCTCAAAACAATGATAAACCTGTGAGTTGGATGTAGAAAAGTCAGAATCAATATAGATTTTTTTTACATTACATGTTACTTGTTAGACGCTTTTATCCAAAGCGACTTACATACTCAATACTGTGGGCAATCCCCACAGGAGCAATTTGGGGTGAAGTGTCTTGCCCAGGGACACAACGACATGCTGACTGCAGTGGGGTTTGAACCCGTGACCACCTGATCCGAAAACAACAAAGGTAAGACATATTGCCGTGTTGGCTACCTAATGCTACGTGGTGTGATGTCTTTGTTAGCTTCTCATGGCGCAAGTTCGTATCGGTCAGTAATGATACCAATATCTGTCGAATCTGTGCAATCTCAGCTTGCTAATCGATATCTTGTTTGTGCAGATACGATAAGTAATAAGGGTATTTTAACGTGAGTTCTGTGCTAAGGGTGTTAGCATTGTTTCGCTCAGGGCTAATTCAGAGCCTTTGTTATTACCCTTATGTTTCGTTTTGCTAAAAATGGTTAATATTGTCTGATAGCTGAGTTTCTTCCCGTTAAGTGGGTATGACACATTAATAGGTTTTTAAATGTTAAGAAGCCCTCAGACGCTGTTTCTTGCAGATGTTGCGATTTTTCCCCCGCCCGCGGGGGAATGGGGCTTAACAGGCTAGGTTGGGTCGCCAAAGCGCAGGTTTCTGCATTTGAAAGACACAAGACACCAAATGACCCAAGGTACTATCACCGAAGATGTGTCGAAGGGCGTCACTGTACGTATTTTACTTTCTGGCCATAATAGAAATGTTTGATAAATGAAAATAAATTCATTGTAGCTTTGATAAAGCACAGCCTATCCTGATCGCATATCACTATCAAATAGAGGCAAATGCTAAGATATAGAATTACTCAGTGATCTTTGACCAACTAGAGCTAACTTTTACAATAGCAGTGATCAGGTACAATGCAGGCCAATATGTATTTGTACTTAGATTAAGTACGTATCATTATAATACTGTAATTACAGAGTGAAATAACATTGACCAACCACTGATAAAAACAGATTATCCAATAAAACAGCGTGAATTTCAACAACCTGATCCTTAGTAGGTCACCAACACCCCTCCACTGCTACTATTATAGAGGGTGGATGGTGGTAGTGGAGGCAAGGTGGATGAGAAATACAGCCTAAGGGGGAGAGAGGCGGAGTGTGTGATCTGAACGTGGGGTGGGCTTTGGTGCAATGACCATCTGCGAAATGAAAACAAATGGGTTGCCATACCCCAGGAGGAAATCTATCTCCATCTATTTTTAGTCATGAAGTCTATGAACTCGCTGGCCACGTGGACAGTCTGTGTTTATTCAGTCTCATGTCAAGGATCCTTGCTGTTTCACTCATAAACTGTAAATATAGGTATACTTCACCCCACTGTACCAAAGGTAGGCCAAAAAATTATCAGAATACGGGATGTTAAGTTTAAGTGTAAAGTATGTTACATCTCATCTCCAAATTTCCACTCCAGGGTCTCTTACTCCACAAACACTTCACTCAGAGCAGCTGTCAATCAAAAAGTTCCGCCCTCCCACACTTTTATCTCAAAATATTCAAACAAATTAAGAAAAAAATAACACATACGTCAACATGATATTAACTAAATTGTAATGATTTAACGTGTTCTTAGACTTTTAAGTTTGGTCTTGGTATTTTTATCCAATGGCAGCAGCTCACCTTGCAATTCATGAACCATATACGGTCATAACGTGAATCCCCTGGATACAGACTGATCTTACCTGACACAATGACATGTTACAAAAACTGTCCCGTATCTAAAAAATACCGAGCACACCAAAGCTTCTCATAGCCCTTTTCCACTGAAATTGGTTTTGTGCTAGTTCAATTCGCAAACTGTTAACCACTAACAGTTTGCTTTCGTGGTGATTAGAGCCCAAAAGGAGCCACGTCATGACGTCATGTTTACGTCACTGCAACACAATAACAACTATGGCGGACTACGTTGGAGCTGTGCTCATGTTTCGATTGAACGTACGAGACAGATTTAATTGCAAGCATTACTTTTTAATCGTTGAGTGACGTGGTTAATGCTGTGCCACTGTGATTCAGCAACCCAGTCTCACGGCATTTCGTGTTATAGTCACAACATTTAATCTATTGATTCATGTTCACCAACACGATTTTCCCCTTTTTTCCGTGTCACACAGAACGATTTTAAAAGCAATGTATTGGTAGTATGTTTCGTGCCTGCACCACGTCTTTTTGTCCGGTCGGGTCTTGGAAGACCGGAAGCTGTGTGGTTCATAAAAACATTTTCTTACTCAATATCAAGCCACGATTATTGTTTTTATTTTAAATCGTATAATGTCTGACTTTTTTTGCCGTCCGTGAGGAAAAGAAATGGGGCTCAGAATACTGAAATAAGTATTTTTTAAATCTTTTTTTCCTTCTAATTTGTTATTCTTTTCTAAATAACACACTGTTATTTACTCAACAATAACACACAATTATCCTTGTTTTTATTTATTTGTTTAATTCTATAATATCGGGCTTTTTTGACATCCGTCAGGAACTGAATTTCAAAATAAAGTCACCGGAAACAGACGTAGGCGATACACACCCACTGAACTGATTACCCAAGATCCTCAGCTATGGTTGAAGCTCGGTGATTGGATGTTTTAGCCGCAATGCACGTTAGAATTGCGTTGCCAGGCAACAGCTTGGGGTGAAAACAGTATTTCCGGTCTCGAAGTTTGCATAGTAATCTGCAGTAAAAAAGTGTATAATGCGCCGGTGAAAGATGGCCTCTTTGTCTTTTGGCTCCTCTCCAACTTTGCCCTTTTTCGTATTTTGTTTGTGTTTATTTACTTTTTGCCGTTTGCTTTTAACATAGTTCGCAACATGCAAGCCGACCGCACCAACTCTGCTATACAATATAGCAGAGAGGAACTTCTTCACATCAGAAACTTTGTGGACAATAACCCACCGACAGACAATGGAGATTCGCCATGGCTGCCTCATGCCGTCCTACCTGAGAGACGCAGGAGGAAGACAAAGCGGGGGTCCCGTGCCGGGCTGCTGGTCAGACTGAGGAAACGAGAAAACCGACCCCCTCTTCCGAGTATTCTTCTGACTAATGTTCAATCGATTGAAAATAAGCTAGATGAACTCAGAAGTCGGATTGCTTTCAACGGGACATTAGGAACTGTAACGTGTTAATTCTCACTGAGACTTGGCTCAACCCCGCTATCCCGGACTCCGCCATTGTTCCTGACGGATTCACAATTTTTCGCCAGGACAGGACAGTTAACTCGGGGAAAAGTAAAGGTGTGTGTGTGTAATGACTAATAACAACTGGTGCACAGATGTGAGGATTATTTCTTCGGACTGTTCCGCTCATTTAGAGCACCTCATGACCACATGCCGGGCTTTTCACCTGCCGAGAGAATTCACATCTGTTGTGATTACAGCAGTGTATATTCCGCCGCTAGCCGACAACAACACGGCACTCAATCAGCTGTTTGGGATTATCGACAAGACCGAGACTTCACGGCCAGAGGCGGCATTCGTTGTGGCCGGGGATTTTAACACCGCTAACATGAAGAAGGTCCTGCCGAAGTACTACCAACACATCAGCTGCGGGGGAAACATACTGGACCATGTTTATTCCCCTTTTCAAAATGGATATAAGGCTCTCCCTCGCCCTCCCTTCGGCAAATCAGACCACATCTCACTGCTGCTGCTGCCTGCTTACAGGCAGAAACTTAAACGGGACAGACCGGTAATAACTGTCGCTGACAGTACAGCGATGGAGTGACGAGTCAGATTCAGCTCTGCAGGGTTGCTTTGCATCTACGGATTGGAGTGTGTTTGAGGACAACAACATCAACACACACACGGACACGGTCATCTGCTACATTGGGAAATACATCGATGACGTGGTACGGAAGGTTTCTGTACGAACATTCCCAAATCAAAAGCCCTGGATAAACAGCGAGGTGCGTACCAAGCTGAAAGCGCGCACTATCGCACACAGAGCTGGAGATTTGGAGGAGTTCAGGAATTCTAGGTATGAACTCCGGAGAGCTATCAGCAGTGCAAAGAGACATACAAAGACAAGGTGGAATCTGACTTCAAAGGCTGTAATACCCGGAACATGTGGGCGGGACTAAGAACAATGACAAACTACAAGGGAGCAGCGGGGGGTGCTGCGGGAGTGTCTGCATGCGCATCTCTCCCAGATGAGCTGAACAGTTTTTTTGCATGTTTTGAGAGCAGCCAGGCGGGGGGTGCAGAGAAGGATCAGGAGCCCTGCCCTTTTGTTTTAAACAGGGCAGATGTGTGTAAATCATTTAAAAGGGTTAACCCACACGAGGCTCCTAGACCTGATGGCATCCCTGGCCGTGTTCTCAGGGTGTGTGCAGTTCAGCTGGCAGAGGTGTTCACAGACATCTTCAACAGGTCGCTTCTGCAGTCTGTAGTCCCCACATGTTTGAAGTCAACGACTACCGCCCAGTAGCACTCACCTCCACCATAATGAAGTGCTTTGAGCGGTTAGTCAAATCATTCATCACCTCCTCCCTCCCTGACTCTCTGGACCCACTGCAGTTTGCCTACAGAGCAAACAGGTCCACAGACGACGCCATAGCCCTCACCATCCACACTGCCCTCTCACACCTGGACCAGAGGACCACATATGTGAGAATGGTGTTCATTGATTACAGTTCAGCCTTCAATACCATTGTGCCCTCCAAGCTGGTCATCAAGCTCAGAGACCTCGGGCTCAACAGCGCCCTCTGTGACTGGATCCTGAACTTCCTGACGGGCAGACCCCAGGCAGTGTGGGTGGGAAACATCACATCCTCCACCCTGATCCTCAACACCGGAGCCCCTCAAGGCTGCGTGCTCAGCCCTCTCCTCTACTCCCTGTTCCCTCACGACTGCGTGGACACACACAGCTCCAACACCATCGTGAAGTTTGCTGACGACACGACCGTCATCGGCCAGATCACAGACGGCGACGAGACGGCGTACAGAGAGGAGGTCGAAAACCTGACATCTTGGTGCCAGGATAACAACCTCCATCTCAACATCAGCAAAACCAAGGAGCTGATTGTGGATTACAGGAAGCAGCAGAGAGAGGGACACGCCCCCATCGCCATCAATGGGACTACGGTGGAGAGAGTCAGCTGCTTCAGGTTCCTCTGTGTCCACATCACTGAGGACCTGACATGGACTCTTCACACTACCACCATCACCAAAAAAGCTCGACAGCGCTCAATATTGACTCTAGGATACTCTGCAACTTCTACAGGTGCACCATATACCTCATTCACACCAACGCAACTCCGGTTCAAGCTCCGAGCTAGAGCTTTTCAGGTTCAGTACCGGTTCTTCGGTTTAGCTCCGGCTCTTTTCACACCGCCCAGAGTCCGACTGGTGCTGCATCATTGCGTCATCGTTTGCGTCATGACGTAACCGTTTGCGTGCCTGCTTCTAATATCACCCATAGCATGATGATTAACAATGTTAACAACAAACACAACAATATTGCACGAAACTGTGTCTCAGGGCTTCTTAACATTTAACAATCTATTAATATGTCATACCCACTTAACGGGAAGAAACTCAGCAATCAGACAATATTAGCCATTTTTAGCTAAACGAAACACAAGGGTAATATCAAGCCTCTGAATTAGCACTAAGCAAAAAAATGCTCACGATAGCGACACAGCGTCATAAATAAAGGATTGTATAATGTGAAGTGGCTCTCAAGTTACATGGTTAATAGTAGCCTGGCCACCAAAAACATTCTGACTTTGCAATGACGAGCGAACAATGTATGTGTTTGTATGTGCTTTATCCAAACCCCTGGAACCGCCTGTATACTGTGTGTGTGTGTGTGTGTGTGTGTGTGTGTGTGTGTGTGTGTGTGTGTGTGTGTGTGTGTGTGTGTGTGTGTGTGTGTGTGTGTGTGTGTGTGTGTGTGTGTGTGTGTGTGTGTGTGTGTGCGTGCGTGTGTGTGTGCGTGCACATCAGGGGGTATAGGCATCAGAGAAAGCAAATCACGTCAGTGAGTTAATTAATGAATATTTTAAATGTCATGATGATGGGAACCACTTGACAAGAGGACCAAAGACTGGCTGGGGTATGATTAAGAACTCTCCCAATCACATGTCCATCTCAAACACAAACATACACATACAGATACACACACACACACACACATGCACACACACACACACACACACACACACACACACACACACACACACACACACACACACACACACACACACACACACATTCTCCACAGAGGCCAGGCAACCAAGGCTCAAACTTAATATCCAATGTGAAGGCTTTCAGTCCCCTCGTCTCACCCTGAACAACACTGCAGATAACAGTAAGACAACTGTTGTGCATTCCAGAGGAGCACTGGAATCACCCATGTCATGTCTTTGGAGTTAACAAGTGTTGTAATTATGTTAAAATACAGTCTCACCTGCAGACCAACAGAAGAGTTGCTTTTTGGTATCTGATGCAACCTAAAAATGAATAACTGTTACATGATCCACCACTGACCTGGAATTGTTCCCTTTATTAGATAGTAGAGCGTAGATAGTCCAGATAGGGGAAAGAGGGTGGGGATGAAGAAGAGACTCAGCACATGGGGCACAAAACAACACTGTACTTCTGTTGTTTATGTCAATATGAAAGATAAAATATTAGATAGGTAGACACTCTTGAGTATTATCAACTGACATACTGTATAGGTCTTTAGTGTGTTTAATAATCCTCCAAACTAACAGAGAAAGTGTTATAATATATTATACATCATGGAAAAGATACACTTTTTAATTTGAGTATTGGCAAAAAACTAATAACAATAAGAAAACCTTAATTGTGGATTGATATTGAGTAAGAAAAAAGTTGATTAACCACACAACTTCCAGTCTCCCAAAACCCAATTCTCGCCCTGACAAAAAACGTGGTGAAGGCCCGAAAGATTCTTCCAATAGAAATACATTGTTTTTAAAATCGTTCTCTGTGACACGAAAACAAATCGGAAATCGTGTCCGTGTGCAGGAATCAATACATTACATTTTGTGACTATATCACCAAATGCCGTGAGACTGGGTTGTGGCAACATATCATGTAAAACTCCCTTTTCTGTGATTTGATACATTTGTATATCTGTAATGCCTACCAACCCACAAACAGAAAACTAGAATGTAATGGCCTGAGAACTACCTTTACAGAGGTCTGCCATAGTCAATATATGCAGACTGGGCTTTTAAGGAGTGAGGACATGTGTGACATTAGCGAGACATGTGCTAATGCTGAGCGTTTCAGTCAGAGGGGGAATGTTTATTATCTTTATTTATATAATTATTTTCAAATGAATAGATAGATTTCAATGTATTGTTCCAGGAAGGTCTTTTTTTTCACGGCTGGTACACAACATACATATAGCAACACAGCAACACTGAGCAACTGAACAGATAGATATTGGTCACACCTGAAATGTCACAAATAATCTTTGACAGTAGAACTGTGCACTGTTGGCTTAATCTGAAAGAATATTCATATGGGATTAATTAGCACATTGAGTAATTCATGTGATTTGCCTGAGAGCTGTGAATCTATACTATTTCACCTGGGATCGTATATAGGGTTCTCATTTAGCCTCAATGGTATTTTTCGTGTAAAGTTAAGTCCCAAGCACCCAAGCACCCCCCCCTGGCTCCACATCTGTGGAAATGACACCGAACAAGCTGTGGTCGTGTAGGGACATGACAGCAGCACTCTTGACAGAGCTAGCCCTTTAAATACCCCCCATCTTTATTCAACGCAGGGGCCGGATTTCTTGTGCCGGCGCCGATAAGAGGTTTGAAAAACAGGAACCCAATTCCAATTATCTGCCTCCCTTATTGTCTGTTTGAACCTTCCCCCATAGTAACTTGTTCCCTCGTAATGCTACACTTGTCTGGCCACAGCAAACTGCTGCCGAGAGCCAATTGCACCATGCAAATGAAGGTGCACACTCTATTGTGAAGGGCGAGGCAGGAGAGCTAGAAAGAGAAAGGGTGAGGGCAGGACGCAGAGAGAGAGGGAGAGAGATAGACTTAAGAATGCATTTACATATTCATAAACAGTTCAATAAAGTGCTGTGTGAAATAACATGTATCAAATGAAGCCTGTGGAAAATGTAAATCCTCATCAGCGACAATTTCCCCATGGCAGCAATGCTGTTTAAAAGTATCCAAATCTTGAACGTGTTCGTGACATCCCAACTGTCCCTAACATTACAGAGCTAGACTGACTGGCCTGACCCTTTTTGGCTTGCTGACCATTTTTGATGAAAACAATGTCAAACAAGAAAAAATTACTCTGAAGTGTCTTAGACCCACTCAAGGGACGCTTGCTAAAAACCTCAAGAATAGTAACGGTTATAAAAGCATTAGCACCATGTAAAATAATCCACTGCAGGATGGCAGTCTGCTTTTTTTTTCTCCAGTGTGGGCCAGGTCTGCGTTTTAGCCCATTCTGCTACCGGTAAACATAATTATTGTCTGTTTTATACAGAGTCCGTTTTTCTGGATTGGCGACCTTGAGCAGGGTGCCGGTCAGTTTTTCTAACACCTGACTCAGGTAGATCTCGGGAACGGGTCTGCTTGGTCTGGATCAGCCTTTCCCTGGCTGTACTTGGAAAAATAAAAAACCCTCTCAAATTGTGACATGACCATAACCATGTCACAATTTGAGAGGGTTTTTTGTTAACATACTACGTTTTGCCCTGTGGACCAACGTAGCTATTACACGTTTTTTTTGTGAGACTGGGTTGGAGCTTCCTGCACCAAAGATCCTGGATCCTCTGACCACACAGACAGAGTTCTTGGACCTGAATATCTCCACCATTGTGTTGGTGCTGATGTCCAGACTGTATGGATCTGTGGAGAGAGTCAGACTTTGGTCCCCTTTTATGGCAACAAAGGGCCCGAGACTTAGAAACACCTTGATAAAACTGAGGCAGCCAACTAAACTTTATCAATGTATAATTAGTCAAAAATAAGTTTAAAAGTGGCTGTCCGGCTGGCCAAGTGGACCAGGCCTCTCTGGATTAAAACAGCAATCTTTGTGCCGCCCGGTGTCGACCATCGCAAAAAGATCTAGCATTTTTTCTGTATTTTGGCTAGTAAGACTAAGGGAGGATCTACACAATTCAGACGTTGTGAAAGTATTTAGACTTATTGCAAAAAACAACAAATACTAATATTACGTTTATTTGACAACTGGATTATTTAGTGACAGGGATGCTGCACCAGCTGCATTTTGTAGGTTTACCTTGAATTTTAAACATTTTTGAGAAACAAACAAAAGATTATAGTTGATTACTTTCCCATAGCTTAATGGAGTGTTGTTTCAGTCAATCATCCCACAACTTCCAACTGTCACGATTTTGTGTTTTTGTCTTTCATGTTTCCTATTTTATTTTGAAATGCCTTTGCTTCTTGTTTCTTGTCACGGTTTACTTCTTGTGTTTTCCGGCCTGTGCCTGATTGTGTTCACCTGCTGCCCCTGTGTTTCATCTCCCCCCCCCCCCCAGCTGTGTCTTGTCATGGTGATTAGTCTTGTGTGTTTTTAGGCCTGTATTCCCTAGTGTTCTCTGTCAGTTCGTCGTCATTGTCTTGCCTTTGTTTAGCTTGTTGTGTTTCCTGCTACCGGTTTGTTCCTTGTGTTCTTCCTGTGGATTTACGGTTCCTTTTCCTTGTGTCATCCTGAGATGTTAGCATTTCCATCTTTACCAGCCCACAACGTGTGAAATGTGTTGCTTGTTGTGGAGGTCTGCCCCCAGGTGGCCAAAAAAACACTAATGGTCCTTGGTGGAACTGCAGCTCAAGGACCAAATGAGAAGTCAGAGCTCATCAGAGCTCAGTGAGACTGAAGCTAACCACCCCCCAACCACCAACACTTTCCCTCGCATGCACGCCCCACCCTTACACTTGACTGTCATTTACAAAACTCCTCCTCTTCCTCACTCCCTCAACCCCCAACCCCCTCCACTTCCTTGCTGTGGGTGCATTTTAATTTATGCCCGGCAAAGGAACCACTCAATACAGCCCAGTGTCTGCAGTGCAGTAGATAGCTGTTAATGAGAAGAGCCCCCCCTCCTCTTTATCTCTTTTCTTCTGCCCCCCATTATCTGGGTGCAGTCTATAAGCGTGCAGTTACCTTACTAGGTCCGATAACGCCCCAATAGGCAACCAGCACTGATGAGCTTTCTATACAGTGTGCCCCGCACAATGCCACTATCAGGAGAGCAGACCTCGGGTTTAAAAAAAAAAAGAGAGATGGATGCAGTCACACAGCCAGGGCTAGCTCGCTCTGAATATCCAGCAAATTTACAACGCAGGCCCCCATCAAAACATGACTTCTCACGCCTGATTCTCTCCCTCTCTCTGTCGGCTGCAGCAGTTTCTTATCTCCCCCCTCTTCTTCGTAGGAGATAACAGTAATTCTTCTCCATGCTGTACCCCCCCCCCCACACACACACACACACACACACACACACACCCACATCACACATACATCCCATAGTCCGTCCGTCTCTCATCAAGCTCACCAATCCCAGCACATATTAACACGTAGCCCACACACACACACACACACACACACACACACACACACACACACACACACACACACACACACACACACAAGCAGCCCAACACAGAGAGAGATGCTGGCAATGTCTCTCTGCTCAGTCAAGATAAAGGGTTAAGACTCGGACGGCTCTTCTTTGTGAGATTGGGGGGTGGCGAGAAGGAGTGGGGGGCGGGGGCGGGGGGGGGGTTGTTGAGGGCTGTTGAGGGAAGAATATGAAATCAAGTATTCAAGTACAGATTTTTCTTCTTTTTTTATATCAGTTGTACAGTGTTAAAAACGGTATTTCTTTACCCACATTCACTCCTTTTTTCTCTCCCCTCCTCAATCCCTTCTTCTTCCTGGTATTCTTCTTTATATATATATATATATATTTTTTTTAATGTGGCTGAAGCCCGGAGTGTTGCAGCCAGATAAAAGAATTAGTGGTTGCACACAGGGACCCGGGCGCTAAGTACAGCCGCGAATTAGAATGTCTATCTCTGTCGCTCTTGGCTCATCCGCTCGAGCTAGTCGTGCTTCGCACTCGTAAACAATTTAATCTTTTCACTACAGTTTGGAAAACGAGAGAAGAAGGAATGAAAGTGAGAGAGAGAAGGGAAGGATGGAAGAAAACGAGGAGGAGTCGTGGACATTACCCCCCTTCGCTCGCCACACTCCTCCGTCTTTCTCTTCCTACACATCCTCTCATCCACCTCTCCTTTTAAACAAGAAGCCTGACGCAAACGCTTGTAAGGTGCTTGAAGATTGAATCAGCTCACTTTCATTTTTCTCCCCTCGCCGCCGTTCTTTTGGGCCTTTCTCTCCATCTCTTTTTTTCCACAGCACACCATTCACCCCCCCAACCCTCCCTCCCCACACACACACCTCCTCGCTCTTCCTCTTCTCTCTCCACCGTTTTGAAATTGAAGATGTGTAGAGGCTTGGGCTTTGGGGCCAGAGTCTATTTTGGAGCTGTAATAAAATTCATAGCCTGAAACACACACATACACACACAAACCCACACACACACACACACACACACACATATACCTGGTCAAGGGAATTACACTACAGTATATAGTGGTCTCTTGCTGTATTACCTTCAAACCATCCTTCATATGAGCAGCGCTTCAGCAGCCACACCATATTTTGTAACACTCCAACAGTGTACTGTCTTTATTCAAAGTAAACTATCAATCCACGGCACATACAGTCAGCTGTGGGAATACACCACAGCGAAGGGGAGAAGAAAGCATTTTATCACCGTGGTTGTGGCTCAATTTATGTTTCACTGCTCTAACACCTGAAACAGCATAAATTAAAAAACGTATACATTATTGTCAATTCTTGAGGGGGGGACACAACCAAATACAGACACACAAATACGAAACAACCAAATTCAAACAAGCTACCAGATACAGGCAAACACAACCAAATACAGAAACGTGACCAAATACAGACACACAACCAAATACAGACATACAACCAATTAAAGACACACAATTCAAACACACTACCAAATACAGACATACAACTAAATACAGAAAACACAATCAAATATATACAACCAAATAAAGAAAGCAGTGTGATTTTTAAACATGTATTTAAACAAATAAGTGCATTTGAGTTTACTAGTGAACTAGTTAGTGAACATTTTAAGCCTCACTAGTTCACTAGTGGAATTTAAATGTATCTCACTAGTTAACTAGTAAAGGGCAAAGGGTTCACTAGTTAACGTGTAGACATTTTGAGCCCCACTAGTTAACTAGTAAGGTCAAAAGAGGCGTCAACTAGTTAACTAGTGAAACTTTGATTCTGGGTGCTACTAGTTAACTAGTGCAGAAAAATGTATGCCACTAGTTAATCTGCTTCTTTTTTGTAACTAGTTAACATGTCAGAGCTTTTGCAGCGCACTAGTTAACTTGTAAGACTTTTAGTGTCACTAGTACGGTCAGAGGGCCACTAGCTTACATGTTGGGACTTTGGTGCTACTAGTGCTGCTCCTGGCGTCACTAGTAAGGCTTATGTGGTAACTAGTCGGACAAAAGTGCCACTAGTTGCTTAAAAAGAATGACTAGTATAATGTTTTATTGAACTAGTAAAGCAGAGTGCCAAACTAATGTGACCATATAATAATAATAAATAATAATACATTTAATTGATATAGCGCTTCTCGTCTGCCATGGTCGGCAAAGGAAGCTTAAAAGAGGCTTTCATCAAACATATACAGCTGTCCTGCAGAGAAATATATTCACGGCATGATGTATTGCAACCCAGGGCATTTTGGCCTAGGCTCCACGGGAACAAAAACGGGTTGTATCTGCATATTTCTCTTGCGTATAGCCCTTTAAGCTACACGACGCCGTAATGCAAACGACAACGGGTCCAAAGGTGGATAGATCTGGGAACGGAGCGCTCTGGGGGGTCCAACGGGCCCGTGTGGTAGCCTATACGGTCATCCGTTTCTGATAATGACGACGCAATAGCCCCACCTCTCCCCGCCTCTGCTGCTCACCCCCGCAAAAGTACACTGCACACTGAATTCAGATTATTTATCTTTATCTCGATATGGACATAAACGCGAGTGAAGTCTAATCTGACAGGACGGAGACACGCAGCTCCTCCCGCTGTGATGCAGCGGGAGCAAAACACACACTTCAAGTCAGATCATCACCCTTAGCTATTTTAATTACCTCTCAAACTACCTAAACTAGTTATAAATATGTTTATTTTTACTGTCGAGTCATCATTACTGGATCAGCTGCTGCATGAGACAGACACTGACGCTGTCAGAAGAGAGGAAAAAGAGACAGGCTCCGTGTATTTTATTATTATATATCATTATATAGAGTCGTTATTCATTTGTTTTAAAGCTCAATAAATAACAAAGAAGACCTTTGACCGGCACTTTTATAATTTTGTCCGGAAGATTTAAACTTTTACACACGTTGACCGGCGAAAAACGTTGACCGGCGAAAAACTCTGCCCGGTTCCCACCGCGGAGAATAAACAGAAATGCAGCCATGACAACCATTCTTCTTCGCTGCTTTTGTGGAGGAAATTGCTGCTTTTGTGGAGGAAGTTACAGCTCCACATACAGGCTCGGCATATGTACTGCAGCTTTTCCAGCGGTTGGATCTAAACAGAGCTGTCTCGTGTAGCAAGACACAATCCGGTGTATATTGCGTGTGGACAGAAGCTTTTTGGCGTTTGCGTTTGCGTTAATCCTATGCGTTTTGCCGTATGCGTTCCCGTGGAGCCTGGGCCTTTGTGTTATAGTCACAAAATTAATCTATTGATTCACCAACACGATTTCCCCATTTTTTTGTCACACAGAACGATTTTAAAAGCAATGTAAATAATAACAAATTAGAAGGAAAAAAAGATTTAAAAAAATACAGATTTCAGTATTCTGACACAGAACGATTTTAGAAGCAATGTATTTCTATTGGTAGTATGTTTCGTGCCTGCACCAAATAATAACAAATTAGAAGGAAAAAATATAAAACAAATACAGATTTCAGAATTCTGAGGCTCTGAGCCCCATTTCTTTTCCTCACGGATGGCAAAGAAAGTCAGACATTATACAATTTAAAATAAAAACAATAATCGTGGCTTGATATTGAGTAAGAAAATGTTTTTATGAACCACACAGTTTCTGGTCTTCCAAGACCCGACCGGACAAAAAGACGTGGTGCAGGCACGAAACACACTAGCAATAGAAATACAATGCTTTTAAAATCGTTCTGTGTGACACGGAAAAAATGCGAAAATCGTGTTGGTGAACACGAATCAATAGATTAAATTGATTTTGTTACTATTACACGAAATGCCGTGAGACTGGGTTGTGTATTGAAATACACATTTATGAAAATAAAGACCCACGGTTCCTAGTATATACACACAACAAAACTCACAATTGCATTAAATATATGGTATGTGTTGATATCTGTTAAGGCAATCAAGGTAATGACAGTGGTGAAAGTGAAATAACTGCATTCAAGATTCAACTTTAATATGAATTTGTTAGCAACACGAATGAGCAGATATCAAAAGTGGATGAATGTAGGTCTGAGGTTGATGGAAATGTCATAAGTTAAATAAGTTATGTATTTGATTGCTGGATGTAAATTCTTGAACACGTCTACCAATTCACCTTGGGAGAGACATGAGTGTCCACATTTCACAACAATCTATCCAACAGCTGTTGAGATATTATATCACAAAAAAAAAAGTTTTACCTCAGGGTGGTGCTGGATCATAAGTTAAAGCATCAACGCCAGTGAGATAAAGATCAATGCACCAGCTGTAGATATATTTTAATCTGGACTATTGTTGTGGAGCCATTGATCGACATTGACGTAAATAGAGCCATGCCGTTAATAGGTGGAACACACCCCTGTGAGTGTTATGGTCAACCAATCACGTCATCCCTTCTGTCAATCAACTGTCATTCTTTTGTTGCTCAGGCCACATGAAATGACATCCCTTACAAATAAATCTATACTAAGCAACGTCAGACCTCGATGAAAGGAACAAAACCTGGAAGCTGGCTCTGTGATACATCTAAGGTATCAAACAATCTAAAATACACTAAACATCTTAGAGAACTCACATAAAGCCTGGCCACCTTTTCAGTATAGAAGAAAAGCCTTCAAACTCTGTTTCCTCCAAACGTGTTGATCAAAGTGCTATCTCAACCAACAGTATAGTCAGTGCCCTGCTGAACATAGTCTGAGCGATTCCTGCTTGGCCTTCCTGTTTCTTCTAAAATGTGCCTGCATTTCCTTGAGGCACACTGAAAGTCCTTTTCCATATCCTCTCCAAACTCCTCCAACATCTTAGTTTTTGCTATGATGACCATTGTACCTACAGCATTCTGGCCAACAGATACCCGTATGTTGCTTCAGGAGACCCAGGAGTTGGGCCAACCAAACCAGGGGCCTTCTTCTAAGCTTGATGGCCATCTAATGCCGCAGTTCCACTACAGCGGGGAGCTCGCTTTAAGCGTGCCGTGTCGTGCCGTACCCGTTTTTGGTTGCGCTTCCACTAGGCCTAGTTACGGCCCGGCCCGGCCCGGCCCGGGGCCACTTTTTCACCTCTTTTCTGGCCCGACAAAATTGTGGTTCTATCGGGGCCAACAAACAGGGCTGAGTCGGGCTGAGTATGCTAAACTAGAGAGAGGAGCGCTGGCAAGAGGGCTAGAACTACAACAAGATGGACATATTTGACCGTGATTTAATTGTAATACACGTTTCAAAATGATGCCGAAGTAACAACATACTGATACCGGTTAGTAAAAGCCATGAATTAATGCTTTGTCAAGTCTGCAGACAGACGGCAGGCGAAAAACCTTTTAAAATGCGTGTTTTTCTAGATGGAGATTGGCTAAGCTAACGCAGTATATGCTCTGACCGTCCACACTCACAACAACAGCCTATACAGACATAAATAAAGCAGCGACTGTATTCACCATGACACAGGCAGTCTGTGGTGTGTACTTGTTTAACTTTTGTCGAGTTTCTGAACATATATAAGGAGCTGTGAGCTCTGAGTGCTAACAGCCAACGGCTGTGTTGTGTTTCTGGAGTTCTCATTGAAGATGACGTCACGGCTCCGCCTACACTGCGTTACTATAGTAACTACCCCAGTTCCTAAACTGTAATGGAAGCGCAGCATGAAGTGAGTCGGCCCTGTTAAGGCCCAACGCGGCCAAGCCGTACCGAGCCGTACCGAGTGTGGCCGAGGCCGACCGTGTAGTGGAAATGCGCCATTAATGACTGGTTACCCACTACTGGGTTCCTAAGCAACGACTATGACAGCTACAACCTTCCGACCACAACTTGAGTCACAGAGTTTCCCAGTGGCGAGCCGTGAGCTTTATACCTAGGCCCTCTGACCCCCACCCCTTCCCTCGAAAAAAAGGAAAAAAAAGAGTTATTACGTCACAGCGTATGCTTCAGCGGAATATCAAAACAACGGCCCAGGGTGCAAAACGCATCAATGACAGCGACCCTCTACCACACAAAACAACACCTGTGAACCCAGTTTGTGTTCTTTGACATTGAAAATGATATTGCATTGTGTTTGTTACTTTCGTTACAGTTGTATGTCTTAAGTGTAATTTGGCATGATTTTATTTTGAAGGCGAGTTCACGCTGTTGACAGGAAGTTGTTGTTGCTATGGAAACAAGAAAAGTTTCACAGCGGGCGGAACTTGTCATAAAGTCCGCGATAATGAAACCCACCCATTTAGAGGGAAGATATGATTGGTCAATTGTACTGTCATTTGACATTACTCTCTCGTTCAGTTACTATAGCGGGCTCTCTGTGAATCGTAGAGAGGGCCAGACCTTCTTTCATGTAACCCTTCACATTCAAACAGAGACCGAACAGGCAGATTCGAAGGATTTATTTCTTTGGAAATGTTATTTTATTAAATCAAGTTTTTTTTCGGTAAAACTAATGAAAAATATAACAAAAATAATATAAAAAAAAAATATTTTTTTTGAATGTTTTTAAATATTATTTTTTGGAATATGGGCCCTGACGGCTCGCCACTGGAGTTTCCAAAACGTTCCGCCACAGATACAGTGATCATTCATCAGCTTTGTGTGTTTTGGTATTGGGTACACTTATGAACCACCCCATGCTCAAATGTCATGCTTGTTATGGCCAACCCATAAATAACACAGCAGTCCGTTAACAAAACATCACCAGTTTCAGATAAGGCAGACTGTTCCACTCAATCACTCCTTCCAGGTTTCTCCATCATTACCCATCTGAGCATTGTATTCCCCCAGCAGAACTATAGAGTCACTTCACATGGAAGAAACAACACATACATATCATGAGAGACAACTCATCTGTTGTCTAGGATATCCTTACTGATGTACCAACCAGTCTCACAGCATTTTGTGTTATAGTCACGACATTTAATCTATTGATTCGTGTTCACCAACACGATTTTCCCCTTTTTTTCGTGTCACACAGAACGATTTTAAAAGCAATGTATTTCTATTGGTAGTATGTTTCGTGCCTGCAACACGTCTTTTCGTCCGGTCGGGTCTTGGAAGACCGGAAGCTGTGTGGTTCATAAAAACATGTTCTTACTCAATATCAAGCCACGATTATTGTTTTTATTTTAAATCGTCTAATGTCTGATTTTCTTTGCCGTCCGCGAGGAAAATAAATGGGGCTCAGAGCCTCAGAATACTGAAATCTGTATTTTTTAAATCTTTCTTTCCTTCTAATTTGTTATTCTTTTCTAAATAACACACTGTTATTTACTCAACAATAACACACAATTATCCTTGTTTTTATTTATTTGTTTAGTTATATAATCTCTGGCTTTTTTGGCGTCCGTCAGGAACTGAAAATAAAATAACCGGAAACAGACGAATTTAAGAAAGCACCTGTTCGATTTATCCGAGCACTTCACTGTATATTCTTGTTGTCTAACCATCTTTCTGTGGCAGTATTTAAAACCAAACAAGGAAGATTCCAAAGCTGGATATTGGGTATGTCACCATTGCAGCCTGTAAGGAGTTAGACAAATTGACAGTTCATCATTTGGATAATCAACCTAGATAAAAACTGTAAAAAAAGGAGATAGAAAAAAGGACTGGTAGACAGTTCAGAACGGATTTTTTGTCAAGTAGATGTTAAAAAAACTTTATAGTGTTATGACTTATTACTGAGGGAGGCATGTATGCAGGCAACGTGTTTACGGTTGGACTTTCTTACCAATCTCTTTTCCAACTTCTCCACT